>NW_027461092.1:0-300000 GCF_046129695.1 Lonchura striata
AGTTAAAGTTAAAGTTAAAGTTAAAGTTAACGTTAAAGTTAAAGTTAAAGTTAAAGGTTAAAGTAAAGTTAAAAAGTTAAAGTTAAAGTTAAAGTTAAAGTTAAAGTTAAAGTTAAGTTAAAGTTAAAGTTAAAAGTTAAAGTTAAAGTTAAAGTTAAAGTTAAAGTTACAAGTTAAAGTTAAAGTTAAAGTTAAAGTTAAAGTTAAAGTTAACGTTAAAGTTAAAGTTAAAGTTTAAGTTAAAGTAAAAGTTAAAGTTAAAGTTAAAGTAAAGTTAAAGTTAAAGTTAAAAGTTAACGTTAAATTAAGTAAGTTAAAGTTAAAGTTAAAGTTAAAGTTAAAGTTAAAGTTAAAGTTAAAGTTAAAGTTAAAGTTAAGTTAAAGTAAAGTTAAAGTTAAAGTAAAGTTAAAGTTAAAGTTAAAGTTAAAGTTAAAGTTAAAGTAAAGTTAAAGTTAAAGTTAAAGTTAAAGTTTAAAGTTAAAGTTAAGTTAAAGTTAAAGTTAAAGTTAAAGTTAAGTTAAAGTTAAAGTTAAAGTTAAAGTTAAAGTTAAAGTTAAAGTTAAAGTTAAAGTTAAAGTTAAAGTTAAAGTTAAAGTTAAAAGTTAAAGTTAAAGTTAAAGTTAAAGTTAAAGTTAAAGTAAAGTTAAAGTTAAAGTTAAAGTTAAAGTTAAAGTTAAAGTTAAAGTTAAAGTTAAAGTTAAAGTTAAAGTTAAAGTTAAGTTAAAGTTAAAGTTAAAGTTAAAGTTAAAGTTAAATTAAAGTTAAAGTTAAAGTTAAAGTTAAGTTAAAGTTAAAGTTAAGTTAAAGTTAAAGTTAAAGTTAAAGTTAAGTTAAAGTTAAAGTTAAAGTTAAAGTTAAAGTAAAGTTAAAGTTAAGTTAAAGTTAAAGTTAAAGTTAAAGTTAAAGTTAAAGTTAAAGTTAAAGTTAAAGTTAAAGTTAAAGTTAAAGTTAAAGTTAAAGTTAAAGTTAAAGTTAAAAGTTAAAGTTAAAGAAGTTAAAGTTAAAGTTAAAGTTAAAGTAAAGTTAAGTAAAGTTAAAGTTAAAGTTAAAGTTAAGTTAAAGTTAAAGTTAAAGTTAAAGTTAAAGTTAAAGTTAAAGTTAAAGTTAAAGTTAAAGTTAAGTTAAAGTTAAAGTTAAAGTTAAAGTTAAAGTTAAAGTTAAAGTTAAAGTTAAAGTTAAAAGTTAAGTTAAAGTTAAAGTTAAAGTTAAAGTTAAAGTTAAAAGTTAAAGTTAAAGTTAAAGTTAAAGTTACAGTTAAAGTTAAAGTTAAAGTTAAAGTTAAAGTTACAGTTAAAGTTAAAGTTAAAGTTAAAGTTAAAGTTAAAGTTAAAGTTAAAGTTAAAGTTAAGTTAAAGTTAAAGTTAAAGTTAAAGTTAAAGTTAAGTTACAGTAAAGTTACAGTTAAAGTTACAGTTAAAAGTTAAGTTAAATTAAGTTAAAGTTAAAGTTAAAGTTAAAGTTAAAGAAAAAGTTAAAGTTAAAGTTAAAGTTAAAGTTAAGTTAAAGTTAAAGTTAAAAGTTAAAATAAGTTAAAGTTAAAGTTAACGTTAAAGGTTAAAGTTAAAGGTTTAAAAGTTAAAGTTAAAGTGTAGTTAATAAAGTTAAGTAAAGTTAAGTTAAAGTTAAAGTAGTAAAAATTTAAAGTTAAAGTTAAAGGTTAAAGTAAAGTTAAAGTTCAAAGTTAAAGTTAAATTAAAGTTAACGTTACCTTAAGTAAAGTTAAAGTTAAACGTTCAGTAAAGTTACCAGTTAAAGTTAAGATCAGTTCAAAGTTAACTGTTCAAGTTAAACCCTAACCTAACCCTAAACCCTAACCCTAACCTACCCTAACCCTAACCCTAACCCTAACCCTAACCCCTAACCCCTAACCCACCTAACCCTACCCTAACCCTAACCCTAACCCTAACCCTAACCCTAACCCTAACCCTTACCTAACCCTAACCCACTAACCCTAACCCTAACCCTAACCCTAACCCTAACCCCCTAACCCTAACCCTAAACCCCTAACCCTAACTCACTAACCCTAACCCTAACCCTAACTCACTAACCCTAACCCTAACCCACTAACCCTAACCCACTAACCCTAACCCTTACCCCCTAACCCTAACCCTAACCCTAACCCCCTAACCCTAACCCCCTAACCCTAACCCTAACCCTAACCCACTAACCCTAACCCTAACCCCCTAACCCTAACCCCCTAACCCTAACCCTAACCCCCTAACCCTAACCCTAACCCTAAACCCCTAAACCTAACACTAACCCCCTAACCCTAACCCTAACCCTCTAACCCTCACCCTAATCCCCTAACCCTAACCCTAACCCCCTAACCCTCTAACCCTAACCCTAACCCTAACCCCCTAACCCCCTAACCCCCTACACCCTAACACTAACCCTAACCCTAACCCCCTAACCCTAACCCTAACCTCCTAACCCCCTAACCCTAACCCTAACCCTAACCCTAACCCCCTAACCCCGTAACCCTAACCCTAACCCTAACCCCCTAACCGCCTAACCCTAACCCTAACCCTAACCCTAACCCTAACCCTAACCCCACCTCAAACTTGTGCTGCCCTGATAGACCCAAGGGAGCCCTACAAACTGAAATCAGGAACCTGGACTGCTGAGTTTTCTTTCCCAGGGAAAATGGAAAAAGGATGTGCCTAGGGGCCCCTGGCCCTGGGCCCTTGGCCCTGACTGCAAAAAATCCTTATATCGAAGGATGGACCCCACACTGAAGTTGTCCCCACCTCAAACTTGTTCTGCCGTGATACACCCAAGGGAGCCCTACAAACTGACATCAGGAACCTGGACTGCTGAGTTTTCTTTCCCAGGGAAAATGGCCAAAGGATGTGCCCAGGGGCCCCTGGCCCTGACTACAAAGAATCCTTATATCGAAGGATGGACCCCACACCGAAGTTGTCCCCACCTCAAACTTGTGCTGCCCTGATAGACCCAAGGGAGCCCTACAAACTGACATCAGGAACCTGGACTGCTGAGTTTTCTTTCCCAGGGAAAATGGAAAAAGGATGTGCCCGGGGGGCCCTGGCCCTGACAGCAAAGAATCCTTATATCGAAGGATGGACCCCACACCGAAGTTGTCCCCACCTCAAACTTGTGCTGCCCTGATAGACCCAAGGGAGCCCTACAAACTGACATCAGGAACCTGGACTGCTGAGTTTTCTTTTCCAGGGAAAATGGAAAAAGGATGTGCCCAGGGGCCCCCAGCCCTGACTGCAGAAAAATCCTTATATCGAAGGATGGACCCCACACCGAAGATGTCCCCACCTCAAACTTGTGCTGCCCTGATAGACCCAAGGGAGCCCGACAAACTGACATCAGGAACCTGGACTGCTGAGTTTTCTTTCCAAGGGAAAATGGAAAAAGGTTGTGCCCAGGGGCCCCTGGCCCTGACTGCAAAAAATCCTTATATCGAAGCATGGACCCCAGACCGAAGTTGTCCCCACCTCAAACTTGTGCTGCCCTGATAGACCCAAGGGAGCCCTACAAACTGACATCAGGAACCTGGACTGCTGAGTTTTCTTTCCCAGGGAAAATGGAAAAAGGATGTGCCCAGGGGCCCCTGGCCTGGACTGCAAAAAATCCTTATATCGAAGGATGGAGCCCACACGAAAGTTGTGCCCACCTCAAACTCGTGCTGCCCTGATAGACCCAAGGCAGCCCTACAAACTGACATCAGCAACCTGGACTGCTGAGTTTTCTTTCCCAGGGAAAATGGAAAAAGGATGTGCCCAGGGGCCCCTGGCCCTGGGCAGGGACCTCACTGCAAAAAATCCTTATATCGAAGGATGGACCCCACACCGAAGTTGTCCCCACCTCAAACTTGTGCTGCCCTGATAGACCCAAGGGAGCCCTACAAACTGACATCAGCAACCTGGACTGCTGAGTTTTCTTTCCCAGGGAAAATGGAAAAAGGATGTGCCCAGGGGCCCCTGGCCCTGACTGCAAAAAATCCTTATATCGAAGGATGGACCCCACACCGAAGTTGTCCCCACCTCAAACTTGTGCTGCCCTGATAGACCCAAGGGAGCCCTACAAACTGACATCAGGAACCTGGACTGCTGAGTTTTCTTTCCCAGGGAAAATGGAAAAAGGATGTGCCCAGGGGCCCCTGGCCTGGACTGCAAAAAATCATTATATCGAAGGATGGAGCCCACACCGAAGTTGTCCCCACCTCAAACTTGTGCTGCCCTGATAGACCCAAGGGAGCCCTACAAACTGACATCAGGAACCTGGACTGCTGAGTTTTCTTTCCCAGGGAAAATGGAAAAAGGATGTGCCCAGGGGCCCCTGGCCCTGACTGCAAAAAATCCTTATATCGAAGGATGGACCCGAGACCGAAGTTGTCCCCACCTCAAACTTGTGCTGCCCTGATAGACCCAAGGGAGCCCTACAAACTGACATCAGGAACCTGGACTGCTGAGTTTTCTTTCCCAGGGAAAATGGAAAAAGCATGTGCCCAGGGGCCCCTGGCCTGGACTGCAAAAAATCATTATATCGAAGGATGGAGCCCACACAAAAGTTGTGCCCACCTCAAACTTGTGCTGCCCTGATAGACCCAAGGGAGCCCTACAAACTGACATCAGGAACCTGGACTGCTGAGTTTTCTTTCCCAGGGAAAATGGAAAAAGGATGTGCCCGGGGGCCCCTGGCCCTGACTGCAAAAAATCCTTATATCGAAGGATGGACCCCACACCGAAGTTGTCCCCACCTCAAACTTGTGCTGCCCTGATAGACCCAAGGGAGCCCTACAAACTGACATCAGGAACCTGGACTGCTGAGTTTTCTTTCCCAGGGAAAATGGCCAAAGGATGTGCCCAGGGGCCCATGGCACTGGGCAGGGACCTCACTGCAAAGAATCCTTATATCGAAGGATGGACCCCACACCGAAGTTGTCCCCACCTCAAACTTGTGCGGCCCTGATAGACCCAAGGGAGCCCTACAAACTGACATCAGGAACCTGGACTGCTGAGTTTTCTTTCCCAGGGAAAATGGAAAAAGGATGTGCCCAGGGGCCCCTGGCCCTGACTGCAAAGAATCCTTATATCGAAGGATGGACCCCACACCGAAGTTGTCCCCACCTCAAACTAGTGCTGCCCTGATAGACCCAAGGGAACCCTACAAACTGACATCAGGAAACTGGACTGCTGAGTTTTCTTTCCCAGGGAAAATGGAAAAAGGATGTGCCCAGGGTTCCCAGGCCCTGGGCTGGGGCCTCACTGCAAAAAAACCTTACATCGAAGGATGGACCCCAGACCGAAGTTGTCCCCACGTCAGACTTGTGCTGCACTGATAGACCCAAGGGAGCCCTACAAACTGACATCAGGAACCTGGACTGCTGAGTTTTCTTTCCCAGGGAAAATGGAAAAAGGATGTGCCCAGGGGCCCCTAGCCCTGACTGCAAAAAATCCTTATATCGAAGGATGGAGCCCACACCGAAGTTGTCCCCTCCGCAAACTTGTGCTGCCCTGATAGACCCAAGGGAGCCCTACAAACTGACATCAGGAACCTGGACTGCTGAGTTTTCTTTCCCAGGGAAAGTGACCGAAGGATGTGCCCAGGGGCCCCTGGCCCTGACTGCAAAAAATCCTTATATCGAAGGATGGACCCCACACCGAAGTTGTCCCCACCTCAAACTTGTGCTGCCCTGATAGACCCAAGGGAGCCCTAAAAACTGACATCAGGAACCTGGACTGCTGAGTTTTCTTTCCCAGGGAAAATGGAAAAAGGATGTGCCCAGGGGCCCCTGGCCCTGGGCCCCGGGCCCTGACTGCAAAAAATCCATATATCGAAGGATGGACCCCACACCGAAGTTGTCCCCACCTCAAACTTGTGCTGCCCTGATAGACCCAAGGGAACCCTACAAATTGACATCAGGAACCTGGACTGCTGAGTTTTCTTTCCCAGGGAAAATGGAAAAAGGATGTGCCCAGGGGCCCCTGGCCCTGACTGCAAAAAATCCTTATATCGAAGGATGGACCCCACACCGAAGTTGTCCCCACCTCAAACTTGTGCTGCCCTGATAGACCCAAGGGAGCCCTACAAACTGACATCAGGAACCTGGACTGCTGAGTTTTCTTTCCCAGGGAAAATGGAAAAAGGATGTGCCCAGGGGCCCCTGGCCCTGACTGCAATAAATCCTTATATCGAAGGATGGACCCGAGACCGAAGTTGTCCCCACCTCAAACTTGTGCTGCCCTGATAGACCCAAGGGAGCCCTACAAACTGACATCAGGAACCTGGACTGCTGAGTTTTCTTTCCCAGGGAAAATGGAAAAAGGATGTGCCCAGGGGCCCCTGGCCCTGACTGCAAAAAATCCTTATATCGAAGGATGGACCCCACACCGAAGTTGTCCCCACCTCAAACTTGTGCTGCCCTGATAGACCCAAGGGAGCCCTACAAACTGACATCAGGAACCTGGACTGCTGAGTTTTCTTTCCCAGGGAAAATGGAAAAAGGATGTGCCCAGGGGCCTCACTGCAAAGAATCCTTATATCGAAGGATGGACCCCAGACCGAAGTTGTCCCCACCTCAAACTTGTGCTGCCCTTATAGACCCAAGGGAGCCCTACAAACTGACATCAGGAACCTGGACTGCTGAGTTTTCTTTCCCAGGGAAAATGGAAAAAGGATGTGCCCAGGGGCCCCTGACTGCAAAAAATCCTTATATCGAAGGATGGACCCCACACCGAAGATGTCCCCACCTCAAACTTGTGCTGCCCTGATAGACCCAAGGGAGCCCTACAAACTGACATCAGGAACCTGGACTGCTGAGTTTTCTTTCCCAGGGAAAATGGAAAAAGGATGTGCCCAGGGGCCCCTGGCCCTGACTGCAAAAAATCCTTATATCGAAGGATGGACCCCACACCAAAGTTGTCCCCACCTCAAACTTGTGCTGCCCTGATAGACCCAAGGGAGCCCTACAGACTGACATCAGGAACCTGGACTGCTGACTTTTCTTTCCCAGGGAAAATGGAAAAAGGATGTGCCCAGGGGCCCCTGGCACTGGGCTGGGGCCTCACTGCAAAGAATCCTTATATCGAAGGATGGACCCCACACCGAAGTTGTCCCCACCTCAAACTTGTGCTGCCCTGATAGACCCAAGGGAGCCCTACAAACTGACATCAGGAACCTGGACTGCTGAGTTTTCTTTCCCAGGGAAAATGGAAAAAGGATGTGCCCAGGGGCCCCTGGCCCTGACTGCAAAAAATCCTTATATCGAAGGATGGACCCCACACCGAAGTTGTCCCCACCTCAAACTTGTGCTGCCCTGATAGACCCAAGGGAGCCCTACAAACTGACATCAGGAACCTGGACTGCTGAGTTTTCTTTCCCAGGGAAAATGGAAAAAGGATGTGCCCAGGGGCCCCTGGCCCTGACTGCAATAAATCCTTATATCGAAGGATGGACCCAACAGCGAAATTGTCCCCACCTCAAACTTGTGCTGCCCTGATAGACCCAAGGGAGCCCTACAAACTGACATCAGGAACCTGGACTGCTGAGTTTTCTTTCCCAGGGAAAATGGAAAAAGGATGTGCCCAGGGGCCCCTGGACATGGGCTGGGGCCACACTGCAAAGAATCCTTATATCGAAGGATGGACCCCACACCGAAGTTGTCCCCACCTCAAACTTGTGCTGCCCTGATAGACCCAAGGGAGCCCTACAAACTGACATCAGGAACCTGGACTGCTGAGTTTTCTTTCCCAGGGAAAATGGAAAAAGGATGTGCCCAGGGGCCCCTGGCCCTGACTGCAAAAAATCCTTATATCGAAGGATGGACCCCACACCGAAGTTGTCCCCACCTCAAACTTGTGCTGCCCTGATAGACCCAAGGGAGCCCTACAAACTGACATCAGGAACCTGGACTGCTGAGTTTTCTTTCCCAGGGAAAATGGAAAAAGGATGTGCCCAGGGGCCCCTGGCCCTGACTGCAATAAATCCTTATATCGAAGGATGGACCCAACAGCGAAATTGTCCCCACCTCAAACTTGTGCTGCCCTGATAGACCCAAGGGAGCCCTACAAACTGACATCAGGAACCTGGACTGCTGAGTTTTCTTTCCCAGGGAAAATGGAAAAAGGATGTGCCCAGGGGCCCCTGGACATGGGCTGGGGCCACACTGCAAAGAATCCTTATATCGAAGGATGGACCCCACACCGAAGTTGTCCCCACCTCAAACTTGTGCTGCCCTGATAGACCCAAGGGAACCCTACAAACTGACATCAGGAACCTGGACTGCTGAGTTTTCTTTCCCAGGGAAAATGGAAAAAGGATGTGCCCAGGGGCCCCTGGCCCTGACTGCAAAGAATCCTTATATCGAAGGATGGACCTCACACCGAAGTTGTCCCCACCTCAAACTTGTGCTGCCCTGATAGACCCAAGGGAGCCCTACAAACTGACATCAGCAACCTGGACTGCTGAGTTTTCTTTCCCAGGGAAAATGGAAAAAGGATGTGCCCAGGGGCCCCTGGCCCTGACTGCAAAGAATCCTTATATCGAAGGATGGACCCCACACCAAAGATGTCCCCACCTCAAACTTGTGCTGCCCTGATAGACCCAAGGGAGCCCTACAAACTGACATCAGGAACCTGGACTGCTGAGTTTTCTTTCCCAGGGAAAATGGAAAAAGGATGTGCCCAGGGGCCCCTGGCCCTGACTGCAAAAAATCCTTATATCGAAGGATGGACCCCACACCGAAGTTGTCCCCACCTCAAACTTGTGCTGCCCTGATAGACCCAAGGGAGCCCTACAAACTGACATCAGGAACCTGGACTGCTGAGTTTTCTTTCCCAGGGAAAATGGAAAAAGGATGTGCCCAGGGGCCCCTGGCCCTGACTGCAAAGAATCCTTATATCGAAGGATGGACCCCACACCGAAGTTGTCCCCACCTCAAACTTGTGCTGCCCTGATAGACCCAAGGGAGCCCTACAAACTGACATCAGGAACCTGGACTGCTGAGTTTTCTTTCCCAGGGAAAATGGAAAAAGGAGGTGCCCAGGGGCCCCTGGCCCTGACTGCAATAAATCCTTATATCGAAGGATGGACCCCACACCGAAGTTGTCCCCACCTCAAACTTGTGCTGCCCTGATAGACCCAAGGGAGCCCTACAAACTGACATCAGGAACCTGGACTGCTGAGTTTTCTTTCCCAGGGAAAATGGAAAAAGGATGTGCCCAGGGGCCCCTGGCCCTGACTGCAAAGAATCCTTATATCGAAGGATGGACCTCACACCGAAGTTGTCCCCACCTCAAACTTGTGCTGCCCTGATAGACCCAAGGGAGCCCTACAAACTGACATCAGGAACCTGGATTGCTGAGTTTTCTTTCCCAGGGAAAATGGAAAAAGGATGTGCCCAGGGGCCCCTGGCTCTGACTGCAATAAATCCTTTTATCGAAGGATGGACCCCACACCGAAGTTGTCCCCACCTCAAACTTGTGCTGCCCTGATAGACCCAAGGGAGCCCTACAAACTGACATCAGGAACCTGGACTGCTGAGTTTTCTTTCCCAGGGAAAATGGAAAAAGGATGTGCCCAGGGGCCCCTGGCCCTGGGCCCCGGGCCCTGACTGCAAAAAATCCTTATATCGAAGGATGGACCCAACACCGAAGTTGTCCCCACCTCAAACTTGTGCTGCCCTGATAGACCCAAGGGAACCCTACAAATTGACATCAGGAACCTGGACTGCTGAGTTTTCTTTCCCAGGGAAAATGGAAAAAGGATGTGCCCAGGGGCCCCTGGCCCTGACTGCAAAAAATCCTTATATCGAAGGATGGACCCCACACCGAAGTTGTCCCCACCTCAAACTTGTGCTGCCCTGATAGACCCAAGGGAGCCCTACAAACTGACATCAGCAACCTGGACTGCTGAGTTTTCTTTCCCAGGGAAAATGGAAAAAGGATGTGCCCAGGGGCCCCTGGCCCTGACTGCAAAAAATCCTTATATCGAAGGATGGACCCCACACCGAAGTTGTCCCCACCTCAAACTTGTGCTGCCCTGATAGACCCAAGGGAGCCCTACAAACTGACATCAGGAACCTTGACTGCTGAGTTTTCTTTCCCAGGGAAAATGAAAAAAGGATGTGCCCAGGGGCCCCTGGCCCGCGGCTGGGGCCTCACTTCAAAGAATCCTTATATCGAAGGATGGACCCCACACCGAAGTTGTCCCCACCTCAAACTCGTGCTGCCCTGATAGACCCAAGGGAGCCCTACAAACTGACATCAGGAACCTGGACTGCTGAGTTTTCTTTCCCAGGGAAAATGGAAAAAGGATGTGCCCAGGGGCCTCACTGCAAAGAATCCTTATATCGAAGGATGGACCCCAGACCGAAGTTGTCCCCACCTCAAACTTGTGCTGCCCTGATAGACCCAAGGGAGCCCTACAAACTGACATCAGGAACCTGGACTGCTGAGTTTTCTTTCCCAGGGAAAATGGAAAAAGGATGTGCCCAGGGGCCCCTGACTGCAAAAAATCCTTATATCGAAGGATGGACCCCACACCGAAGATGTCCCCACCTCAAACTTGTGCTGCCCTGATAGACCCAAGGGAGCCCTACAAACTGACATCAGGAACCTGGACTGCTGAGTTTTCTTTCCCAGGGAAAATGGAAAAAGGAAGTGCCCAGGGGCCCCTGGCCCTGACTGCAAAAAATCCTTATATCGAAGGATGGACCCCACACCGAAGTTGTCCCCACCTCAAACTTGTGCTGCCCTGATAGACCCAAGGGAGCCCTACAAACTGACATCAGGAACCTGGACTGCTGAGTTTTCTTTCCCAGGGAAAATGGAAAAAGGATGTGCCCAGGGGCCCCTGGCCCTGACTGCAAAAAATCCTTATATCGAAGGATGGACCCCACACCGAAGTTGTCCCCACCTCAAACTTGTGCTGCCCTGAAAGACCCAAGGGAGCCCTACAAACTGACATCAGAAACCTGGACTGCTGAGTTTTCTTTCCCAGAGAAAATGAAAAAAGGATGTGCCCAGGGGCCCCTGACCCTGGGCTGGGGCCTCACTGCAAAGAATCCATATATCTAAGGATGGACCCCACACCGAAGTTGTCCCCACCTCAAACTTGTGCTGCCCTGATAGACCCAAGGGAGCCCTACAAACTGACATCAGCAACCTGGACTGCTGAGTTTTCTTTCCCAGGGAAAATGGAAAAAGGATGTGCCCAGGGGCCTCACTGCAAAGAATCCTTATATCGAAGGATGGACCCCAGACCGAAGTTGTCCCCACCTCAAACTTGTGCTGCCCTGATAGACCCAAGGGAGCCCTACAAACTGACATCAGGAACCTGGACTGCTGAGTTTTCTTTCCCAGGGAAAATGGAAAAAGGATGTGCCCAGGGGCCCCTGGCCCTGACTGCAAAAAATCCTTATATCGAAGGATGGACCCCACACCGAAGTTGTCCCCACCTCAAACTTGTGCTGCCCTGATAGACCCAAGGGAGCCCTACAAACTGACATCAGGAACCTGGACTGCTGAGTTTTCTTTCCCAGGGAAAATGGAAAAAGGATGTGCCCAGGGGCCCCTGGTCCTGGGCTGGGGCCTCACTGCAAAGAATCCTTATATCGAAGGATGGACCCCACACCGAAGTTGTCCCCACCTCAAACTTGTGCTGCCCTGATAGACCCAAGGGAGCCCTACAAACTGACATCAGGAACCTGGACTGCTGAGTTTTCTTTCCCAGGGAAAATGGAAAAAGGATGTGCCCAGGGGCCTCACTGCAAAGAATCCTTATATCGAAGGATGGACCCCAGACCGAAGTTGTCCCCACCTCAAACTTGTGCTGCCCTGATAGACCCAAGGGAGCCCTACAAACTGACATCAGGAACCTGGACTGCTGAGTTTTCTTTCCCAGGGAAAATGGAAAAAGGTTGTGCCCAGGGGCCCCTGACTGCAAAAAATCCTTATATCGAAGGATGTTCCCCACACCGAAGATGTCCCCACCTCAAACTTGTGCTGCCCTGATAGACCCAAGGGAGCCCTACAAACTGACATCAGGAACCTGGACTGCTGAGTTTTCTTTCCCAGGGAAAATGGAAAAAGGATGTGCCCAGGGGCCCCTGGCGCTGAGCTGGGGCCTCACTGCAAAGAATCCTTATATCGAAGGATGGACCCCACACCGAAGTTGTCCCCACCTCAAACTTGTGCTGCCCTGATAGACCCAAGGGAGCCCTAAAAACTGACATCAGGAACCTGGACTGCTGAGTTTTCTTTCCCAGGGAAAATGTAAAAAGGATGTGCCCAGGGGCCCCTGGCCCTGACTGCAAAAAATCCTTATATCGAAGGATGGACCCCACACCGAAGTTGTCCCCACCTCAAACTTGTGCTGCCCTGATAGACCCAAGGGAGCCCTACAAACTGACATCAGGAACCTGGACTGCTGAGTTTTCTTTCCCAGGGAAAATGAAAAAAGGATGTGCCCAGGGGCCCCTGACCCTGGGCTGGGGCCTCACTGCAAAGAATCCTTATATCGAAGGATGGACCCCACACCGAAGTTGTCCCCACCTCAAACTTGTGCTGCCCTGATAGACCCAAGGGAGCCCTACAAACTGACATCAGGAACCTGGACTGCTGAGTTTTCTTTCCCAGGGAAAATGGAAAAAGGATGTGCCCAGGGGCCTCACTGCAAAGAATCCTTATATCGAAGGATGGACCCCAGACCGAAGTTGTCCCCACCTCAAACTTGTGCTGCCCTGATAGACCCAAGGGAGCCCTACAAACTGACATCAGGAACCTGGACTGCTGAGTTTTCTTTCCCAGGGAAAATGGAAAAAGGATGTGCCCAGGGGCCCCTGACTGCAAAAAATCCTTATATCGAAGGATGGACCCCACACCGAAGATGTCCCCACCTCAAACTTGTGCTGCCCTGATAGACCCAAGGGAGCCCTACAAACTGACATCAGGAACCTGGACTGCTGAGTTTTCTTTCCCAGGGAAAATGGAAAAAGGATGTGCCCAGGGGCCCCTGGACATGACTGCAAAAAATCCTTATATCGAAGGATGGACCCCACACCGAAGTTGTCCCCACCTCAAACTTGTGCTGCCCTGATAGACCCAAGGGAGCCCTACAAACTGACATCAGGAACCTGGACTGCTGAGTTTTCTTTCCCAGGGAAAATGGAAAAAGGATGTGCCCAGGGGCCCCTGGCCCTGACTGCAATAAATCCTTATATCGAAGGATGGACCCAACACCGAAATTGTCCCCACCTCAAACTTGTGCTGCCCTGATAGACCCAAGGGAGCCCTACAAACTGACATCAGGAACCTGGACTGCTGAGTTTTCTTTCCCAGGGAAAATGGGAAAAGGATGTGCCCAGGGGCCCCTGGCCCTGACTGCAAAAAATCCTTATATCGAAGGATGGACCCCACACCGAAGTTGTCCCCACCTCAAACTTGTGCTGCCCTGATAGACCCAAGGGAGCCCTACAAACTGACATCAGGAACCTGGACTGCTGAGTTTTCTTTCCCAGGGAAAATGGAAAAAGGATGTGCCCAGGCGCCTCACTGCAAAGAATCCTTATATCGAAGGATGGACCCCACACCAAAGTTGTCCCCACCTCAAACTTGTGCTGCCCTGATACACCCAAGGGAGCCCTACAAACTGACATCAGGAACCTGGACTGCTGAGTTTTCTTTCCCAGGGAAAATGGAAAAAGGATGTGCCCAGGGGCCCCTGACTGCAAAAAATCCTTATATCGAAGGATGGACCCCACACCGAAGATGTCCCCACCTCAAACTTGTGCTGCCCTGATAGACCCAAGGGAGCCCTACAAACTGACATCAGGAACCTGGACTGCTGAGTTTTCTTTCCCAGGGAAAATGGAAAAAGGATGTGCCCAGGGGCCCCTGGCCCTGACTGCAAAAAATCCTTATATCGAAGGATGGACCCCACACCGAAGTTGTCCCCACCTCAAACTTGTGCTGCCCTGATAGACCCAAGGGAGCCCTACAAACTGACATCAGGAACCTGGACTGCTGAGTTTTCTTTCCCAGGGAAAATGGAAAAAGGATGTGCCCAGGGGCCCCTGGCGCTGGGCTGGGGCCTCACTGCAAAGAATCCTTATATCGAAGGATGGACCCCACACCGAAGTTGTCCCCACCTCAAACTTGTGCTGCCCTGATAGACCCAAGGGAGCCCTACAAACTGACATCAGGAACCTGGACTGCTGAGTTTTCTTTCCCAGGGAAAATGGAAAAAGGATGTGCCCAGGGGCCCCTGGCCCTGACTGCAAAAAATCCTTATATCGAAGGATGGACCCCACACCGAAGTTGTCCCCACCTCAAACTTGTGCTGCCCTGATAGACCCAAGGGAGCCCTACAAACTGACATCCAAACCTGGACTGCTGAGTTTTCTTTCCCAGGGAAAATGGAAAAAGGATGTGCCCAGGGGCCCCTGGCGCTGGGCTGGGACCGGACTGCAAAGAATCCTTATATCGAAGGATGGAGCCCAGACCAAAGCTGTCCCCACCTCAAACTTCTGCTGCCCTGATAGACCCAAGGGAGCCCTACAAACTGACATCAGGAACCTGGACTGCTGAGTTTTCTTTCCCAGGGAAAATGGGAAAAGGATGTGCCCAGGGGCCCCTGGCCCTGACTGCAAAAAATCCTTATATCGAAGGATGGACCCCACACCGAAGTTGTCCCCACCTCAAACTTGTGCTGCCCTGATAGACCCAAGGGAGCCCTACAAACTGACATCAGGAACCTGGACTGCTGAGTTTTCTTTCCCAGGGAAAATGGCCAAAGGATGTGCCCAGGGGCCCCTGGCCCTGACTGCAATAAATCCTTATATCGAAGGACGGAGCGCAGACCGAAGGTGTCCCCACCTCAAACTTGTGCTGCCCTGATAGACCCAAGGGAGCCCTACAAACTGACATCAGGAACCTGGACTGCTGAGTTTTCTTTCCCAGGGAAAATGGCCAAAGGGTGTGCCCAGGGGCCCCTGGCCTTGGGCTGGGCCCTGACTGCAAAGAATCCTTATATCGAAGGATGGAGCCCAGACCGAAATTCTCCCCATCTTAAACTTGTGCTGCCCTGATAGACCCAAGGGAGCCCTACAAACTGACATCAGGAACCTGGACTGCTGAGTTTTCTTTCCCAGGGAAAATGGGAAAAGGATGTGCCCAGGGGCCCCTGGCCCTGACTGCAATAAATCCTTATATCGAAGGACGGAGCGCAGACCGAAGGTGTCCCCACCTCAAACTTGTGCTGCCCTGATAGACCCAAGGGAGCCCTACAAACTGACATCAGGAACCTGGACTGCTGAGTTTTCTTTCTCAGGGAAAATGGCCAAAGGGTGTGCCCAGGGGCCCCTGGCCTTGGGCTGGGCCCTGACTGCAAAGAATCCTTATATCGAAGGATGGAGCCCAGACCGAAATTCTCCCCATCTTAAACTTGTGCTGCCCTGATAGACCAAAGGGAGCCCTACAAACTGACATCAGGAACCTGGACTGCTGAGTTTTCTTTTCCAGAGAAAATGGCCAAAGGATGTGCCCTGTGGCCCCTGGTCCTGACTGCAAAGAATCCTTACATCGAAGGAGGGAGCCCAGATCGAAGTTGTCCCCAACTCAAACTTGTGCTGCCCTGATACACCCAAGGGAGCCCTACAAACTGACATCAGGAATCTGGGCTTCTGAATTTGCTTTCACTATGTAGATATCCCTCATTCATTGGCAGGGCCCTGCGATCCCCTTGGTTTTCAGGTCCCACGTTTCCTTTTGCTTCCTCAATGTCAAATCCTCACTGGATTTCCCTCATCTTGCATCTCCCACCCCCAAGTACTCAGGGATTTTTTTTCATGCCGAATACCTGTTTTAATCTGACAGTACAAAGCTTCGGCTTGATTTTTTCTGTGCTTGATTTCTCCTTGGGAAATCTGCCACCATATAACCCTAACCACAACCACTTTGCTTTGCTCAGAATTCACAACCTTCAGACCAGCATCATGGCACCTTACCCACTGGCCCTCCACTGGCACCTTCCCAAAGCATTCCAGTAATGCTCCACATTTTCAGTGGGCATCCTGTCTCGCCCTCATCCTGACCCTAAAAATACACCAAGGAATTCTAAAATAGCCATTAGGAAGGTATAACAATTCTCTAAAAGATGCCAGAGAAAGCCTTCAAAAATCCCCTAATAGCCCTGCAAAAAAAAACACTCAAGGAAGCCTGCTCTGCCTCCAAACCCCTTCCTGTTGCCCTCTAGCCCACAGATGTCATCCCTACCTTTTCGCAGCGGGTCCTGTTGTCCTCTGAGGGTTCTGGCGTTGTCCTGGTGCGAGGGTCGCTGCCCTGTCCCACTGGGAGGCTTCCGGTGTGGTCTCGCTGTCAGGCTTGCTGTGCTGTGCTGCTGTTGTTAGGGGTGAAAAGGGAAAAGGCTGCTTAGGGTGAGGTTAGGGCTGGGTGAGGGGTGCTGCACCTGTACCCTAACTTGCCTCCTAAGCTGTACGCTGTAGCCCTGATCCCCACTGGACTGTCCAGCCCTCAGACCCTCTCCCTTCACCCCTGACCCCTCCCTCAGCCCCCCAGCCCTCAGGCTCTGGCTGTCACCCTCGAACCCCCCTTTGCCCCTCAAGCCCCCTCTCCTCTGCTCCTCAGCCCCCAGCTTCTCTGTGTCACCCTCCAGCTGCCCCTGCCCCCCTCAGCATCTCTCTGTGTCACCCACTGTCCCCTCCCCTGTTCCTCCCTCAGCTCCCAGCCTCTGTCACCCTCAAGCTGTCCCTCAGCCTCTATGCCATGAAAAGACCCTAAAAAACCCACAAAAATGCCCTAAAAAAACCCTCATCTTCAAAATGTCTTTAAACCCCGACAAAAACATGAAAATAGCCTCAGAATGCCCTTAAAATACAATAAAAATACTCTACTTTAAAAAGCCCCTAAAACACCCCTAAAAACCCCCAAAGAACGTTTAAAAAATATCTCTAAATATTCCTAGAAGAGCTCTAAAAATAGCCCCAAAATCCTTAAAACACATTGATGAGACCCTAAAGAAACACCGCAGCGAGGGAGGCTGGAAGATGCGAAGCCGCGCTCCCGGCCCCGGGCGCAGCGCGGCTCCGGCAGGAAAGCGGCTCCTCCGGCAGGAAGAGGCGGCGCCAGGCCAGGAGACCCCCGCCCGCTGCCCCCGGCCCGGCGGGGCCGGCACCGGGCCCGGGGGGCCCCGGCGGCGCCCGAGCCCCGCGCCCGGAGCGGACGGAGCGGCGGCACCGGCGCGGCGCCCGCGCCGCCTCCCCCGCCCGCCGGCCCGGCCAAAGCTCCGCTCGGCTCCGCACGGCTCGCACCGGCGCGGCTCCGGCGGGCCCGCGGCAGCCCAGCCGCGCCCAGCTCCCCTTCCGCCCCGGCCAGCCCCGGCACTGCCGGCAGGGCTCCGCGCCGGACCCTTCGCTGCCGGGCCGGGGGCAGAAGAAGCGCCCCGAATGCAGCGGCACAGCCCGATCCCCGCCCTGCCAGCGCTGCCACGGCTGCAGCTCCCTTCCTCTGAAGCCCCGACACTGATGCCACGCCCCGGCGCTCACCTCACCCTAACAAGGGAAAAGAAATGTAGGCTTCCCTTCAATCGTGTCCCCTAGAAGAGAAGAAAAGAAGCAGCTTTCCTCAAATGATGGCAAAAGGGAGAATTTTACCTCAATCCAAACCCCTTAAAAGGTGGGACCACAGGACTGCCCCCTCCAATTCAACCCCAGGATGACGAAATTTCAAAGGGAAAGGAGAAAAGTCCCCGCTATAAAGGCACAGCACCGGCTCACCTGCTTGGCTGCTGCTTCTCGGCACAAAGGTTTGTCCCTGGGCTCCTCCTTTGAGCAATGCTCCACGTATCCAAGTGTGTATCCAGGTGATCCCCCGGACCCTGTCCAAAGCGCCCACCGTCCTTCCAGGAGACAGCCCCGCGAGCCCCCCACAAACTCCTCTTCTCCAGCAGCTCTGTGCAAAACCCGGCTGAGGCAAAGCCTCACCCTTAAATAACCTCCCCCCGGCAGGACACGCCCCTCCTCCTCATCAACTTAACAGCTCGCACCTGCTGCTGTTGCCACTCTCCAACAGCGTCTCTTGGTCTCTCCCTCTCCAGCACACAGCCCACTTCTCACAGACACAGATCCAACAGAAATCTGCTACAGGTGTTGGCTTTTCTTAATCCACCTGGTTACATGATTAAAACACATACATGCATTGATGGTCATTGAGAGAAAGCTTTCCCCTGGAGAAAACAGTCCTTTTGCCGGCACACTTTGATACACCTTCGGAAAAAGCAGAATCTGCACCAACTCCTAAGACCCCTGCCGAGGAACCCAGCCCTGCCTGGGACACCCAAAGCAGCAGACCTTGAAAAAGGAGGGGAAAAGTCAAGCTTGGAGTGGAAAAAGAGGATAGAACTACAGCAGCCTTTAAAAATGCCTGCACAGAGCAATAGTGGGAACCAGACACATTTATTCTTTCCTTGCTTTCTGTGATGACATAAATAGGAAGTAAGAACACGTTAAACAAAAGGCAGAGCTAGGATTTTACAGGTCTTCATTTTGGCAGCCTGCATGACAAACACCTCTTCCAGGACTGCGATGCCTTTTGGGGAATGGCAGAGAACGGAGGCAAAAGGTGCCGGGAGCCCTTTCTGTTCCCTTCAGCCCCTGCAGCCCCTCCGGTGCTTTCAGGGCACTCTCTTGGTTTGTTCCTAGAGAAAAAGGCTAGGGCATGATTTTCAAAACTACTGCCCGTCCCCAGTCAGAGTTTCCTACATTCCTGGGTACAAATGAGTGGATGGAGAGAGCGGATGGATGCTGTCCAGCAGTGTCCCCAGGGGCATCTGGAGTGTTCACACTGCTGAGCTGAGAAAAACTCACAAAACCCAGCCCAGGGGCCTGTGATCCTCCACCCACCCGGGGGAACTCCGGGTGCTGTAAACAGAGGCCACAGCACACACCAGGCTCTGCTGTGCCCGGTGAGGAGTCTCTGTATGAGCCCTGAGCCCTGGCATCGCCTCCCAAACACCACAGAGACCTCTTGTGCCATCAGAGAAAAGCCCTGGAGCAAACGTGTGTCCCCAGCACGATCAACAAGAGATGCAGAATTACCTCCTCAATAAAAACACTGTTTCTGATGGAAATGTTACCTCTGTCAACTGTGAGGATTTTATAGGAATACTGGCTCAAGAATTCAGTGACTTCAGGGATTCCATACCACAGGTTCCTGGGACTGCTTGGGCATCCAGAGCCTATAGTATTGGTTAAACTGGTAGAGCTGAGGATACTTATCAGCTTTGTCACAGAGCTGGAACGTCACGCAGGGAGCAAGGGGTTCTCTCGGAGAGTGCAGGAGGCCAGTGAAAACAGCACCAAGGTCCTCCACGACGTCTGCTCCTAGAAAAGCCAAATAAATTAAACTATTGACATGAGCACGGACACTGGGGCAACCTTCCTTACTTTGGGCCTTGCCAGCAGCCCACAGAGCCTCACGCAGAAAAGAACTGATCGAGATCAAAAAGTGTTCCTAGTGACCTAGACAGGTGCTCCTGGCCGCTGAGGTACCTGAAAAACCCTCCAGACATCATCAGCTCTTGCTTAAGCAAATAATCCACCTTCACCGTGTTGTGCCAAAAACACGCCCGGCCCTTAACAGGGAGAGACCCTGCCAGGCACCGCCTCAGAGAAGAACCGAGCTGTACTGGGGGGACACACCCAGCCAACGTGTACGAGTTAAACAGAATTTTCTCTCAGAACTGGGACTTTCAGCACCCCCCAGGTGCTACTCGACTGCCACATACACACAGAGGGCTTCGTGAGGTGCTCTGGGGTTGGCCAGTCCTGCTCCAAGCCCTGCTGATGCCCCGGTGGTTTTAAGGATGTCCTCAAGGAGGTGGTAGAACCTCACAGTGTTTGCCCCTGGAGCTTAATTTCTGAAGTTTTCCTTGGGAAACGCACCCACTTCCTACTTAACAAGGCAGTCCCCTCTCCCTGCTCTCAGGAAGAGCTGCCCACAGGCACGGGAACCACCTTCCTCTCCTGATCGCCACGCTCTGCCCTTAAAACGCTGTTACTGAGGCCAGCTACTTCCACACCAAGACTGTCCATGCAGGGACAGTGTCCCTTCTCTTCAGGGTCAGGGAAAAAGGGCAGAAGCACCTACAGAGCTTCAATGCCCCTCCTGAGCACAAAGCACCGTGAATCTGCACCTCCTGCTGCTTGCAGGGAAGATAATAAAATGCCTCAAGGTAAAAAATGATAAATGGTAAAAAATTATTACAAGAGGGTAGAAGTGATGCTGCTTTCACTCCACTGCTAGAAATGACACATAAAACATAAAAAAAAACCCTGTACCTGTTCCATTTTCAGACTGAAACAACAGCATATTCCTGGCTGCTCATGCAGCAGGGACAACAGCACTGAAGGGAAATGTTTGGATAATCACGTCTTCATTTAAAGAGAACCCAATTCCTTCATCTAAGCCATCACTGCCCTCCATCAGAACAGCCAGCACATCCACGACATCTAATAAGCGAAGGAAAAAATGTAAGCAGAGGATCCAGACTTACTGGGAAAACAACAGAGGTAGAATGCAACATTCCAGGAACACAAGGTAGCTTTTTAGTCACAAAAAAAAAGAAAGAAAAAAAAAAAACACCCAAAAAAAACTAAAAAAAAAAACCACCAAAAAACAAAAAACCCCAAAAAACCCCAAAGGCACATTTGCCAGGCAATACAATGTTAGGGGCAGCACAAAAATCACAGCTGTACTTCACTCTGCCTTTCAAAGCTGCTGTCCAGCACAGGTTGCCCACAGAAGCTGTGGCTGCCCCCGGATCCCTGGAAGTGTCCAAGGCCAGGCTGGACAGGGCTTGGAGCACCCTGGCATGGTGGAAGGTGTCCCTGCCCATGGCAGGGGTGGAACGGGACGAGCTTTAAATAAAGGTGCCTTCCCATCCAAACCCTTCTGGGATTCCACGATTCTGTGAGCAGCCCCAGGCAGAAGGGCTAAATTTCCATTGTGGTTCGGAAATGCTGCTGCAAGAGCACAAACAGATTTCAAATACTGTTCAAGTGGCACAACCACATCAAAAATTACGTCTGGGGGTAAAGTGGCAACTCTGCAATTCCAGCCTCTGATACCAAGGACACATGGAGGGCTGAATCCAGGGGGCGTTCGGGGTCCGAGTCGGGGTCGTCTTCATGAGCCACCAGCCTGGGGACCCAAAAATCGGGGGGAACCCCGAATTGGGGGGGGACCCAAAATTGGGGGGGTCCTGGGGGGCTCTGGAAGGTCTTTGCAGCATCCCAGGAGGAATTTTGGGAGTCCCAAGGGGGGGTTTGGGGAGTCATGAAGGGAATTTAGGGGGTCTCAGAGAGTTTTTGGGGGGTCCCAGGAGGAATTTTGGGGACCCTGATGGGAATTTTGGGGATCCCAGGGGGTGTTTTGAGGTCCTGGAGAGCTTTTTGGGGGGGTCTCAGGGAGTTTTTGGGGTCCCAGGAGGAATTTCAGGGGTCCTAAAGAGAAATTTGGAGGTCCCAGAAGGTGTTTTGGGGTGACAAATAGAATTTTGGGGGTTCAAGGGGTGTTTTGGGGTCCCGAAGGGAATTTTGGGGGTCCCAGTGGGGTTTTGGGGGTCCTGAAGGGAATTTTGGGCGTCCCAGGGGGGGTTTTGGAGTCCTGGGGAGAATTTTGGGTATCTCAAGAGGTTTTTGGGAGGAATTTTGGGGTCCCAAAGAGAATTTTGTGGGTCCTGGGGAGGGTTTGGGTCCTGAAGTAGAATTTTGGGGGTCCCAGGGGGTTTTGGGGGGTCCCAGGAGGAATTTCAGGGACCCTGATAGGAATTTTGGGGGTCCCAGCGGGGGTTTTGGAGTCCCAAAGGGAATTTTGGCCAACCCAGGGGGAGTTTTGGAGTCCTGGGGAGAATTTTGAGGGTCTCAGGGGGTTTTTGGGTGGAATTTTGGGGGTCCCGAGTGGAATTTTGTGGGTCCTGGGGAGGGTTTGGGGTTCTGAAGGGAATTTTGGGGGTTTCTGGGAGTTTTTTGGGGGTTCCAGTAGGAATTTTGAGGTCCTGAAGGGAAATTTGGGGGTCCCAGGGGGGGTTTTGGGGTCCCAAAGGGAATTTTGGAAGTCCCAGGGGGGATTTTGGGGTCCTGGAGAGGTTTTTGGGTGTCCCAGGGGGCCTTGTGATGTCCTGGAGAGAATTTTGGGGGTCTCAGGGGGTCTTGGGGAGGAATTTTGGGGGTCCCAAGTAGAATTTTGTGGGTCCTGGGGGGGGTTTGGGGTCCTCAAGTGGATTTTGGGGGTCTCAGGGGGTTTTGGGGGGTCCCAGGAGGAATTTAGGGGTCCTGAAGGGAATTTTGGGGTCTCAAGGAGTTTTGGGGGGTTTCAGGAGGAATTTCGAGGACCCTGATGGGAATTTTGGAGGTCCCAGGGGGGTTTTTGGGGTCCCAAATGGAATTTTGGCCAACCCAGGGGGAGTTTTGGAGTCCTGGGGAGAATTTTGAGGGTCTCAGGGGGTTTTTGGGTGGAATTTTGGGGGTCCCGAGTGGAATTTTGTGGGTCCTGGGGAGGGTTTGGGGTTCTGAAGGGAATTTTGGGGGTTTCTGGGAGTTTTTTGGGGGTTCCAGTAGGAATTTTGAGGTCCTGAAGGGAAATTTGGGGGTCCCAGGGGGGGTTTTGGGGTCCCAAAGGGAATTTTGGAAGTCCCAGGGGGGATTTTGGGGTCCTGGAGAGGTTTTTGGGTGTCCCAGGGGGCCTTGTGATGTCCTGGAGAGAATTTTGGGGGTCTCAGGGGGTCTTGGGGAGGAATTTTGGGGGTCCCAAGTAGAATTTTGTGGGTCCTGGGGGGGGTTTGGGGTCCTCAAGTGGATTTTGGGGGTCTCAGGGGGTTTTGGGGGGTCCCAGGAGGAATTTAGGGGTCCTGAAGGGAATTTTGGGGTCTCAAGGAGTTTTGGGGGGTTTCAGGAGGAATTTCGAGGACCCTGATGGGAATTTTGGAGGTCCCAGGGGGGTTTTTGGGGTCCCAAATGGAAGTTTGGGCGTTCCGGGAGGGGTTTTGGGGTCCCAAAGGGAATTTTGATGGTCTCAGGGGGGTTTTGGGAGGAATTTTGTGGGTCCCGACCAGAATTTTGAGGGTCCTGGGGGTGGGTTTGGGGTCCTGAAGGGAATTTTGAGGTCTCACGAAGTTTTTGGGGGGTCCCAGAAAGAATTTCGGGGACCCTGATGGGAATTTTGGGGCTCCCGGGGGGGGGTTTGGGGTCCCGAAGAGAATTTTGGGGGTCTCAGTGGGGTTTTGGGTCTCCCAGGAGGAATTTCAGGGACCCTGATGGGAATTTGGGGTGTCCCAGGGGGGCTTGTGGTGTCCTGGGGAGAATTTTAGGGGTCTTGGGGGTTTTTTGGGAGGAATTTTGGGGGTCCCGAGTGGAATTTTGTGTGTCCTGGGGAGGGTTTGGGGTTCTGACAGGAATTTTGGGGACTTCTGGGAGTTTGTGGGGGGTCCCAGGAGGAATTTGGGGTTTGTGAGAACCCCAGCCTTTCTCTGGGGTCTCATGTGGTGAAATTCCTCCTCCAACCCGTGCTTCCAAAGAAAAACTCCGCAGGCTTTAGCTGTTCAGTCTCAAGGCAGTTTATCGCTAGTTATCTAACAGATTATGTTCTTGGACTGCGGCTGTTTGATCAGCGGCCTGGGTAGAGGCACACACACACCCTGACATCCTCTCTATCTGCTGTCTTCTTCGTCTCTCCCCCCACCCAGGGCTGCTGCTATCTTTTATAAGATATATTACGTATAACATGTTTACAATTATTCCCCAGTACCTACTACCTACGTTGCCAAGTGTTTTTCTACTCTAAACCAATCTGTGAGTGCCAACATCACCAAGAACATGGAGGTAAGGAAAAAGAAGGAGGAAGAACAGGATCAGCCCACTTTCCTCCATCTTAGAACTCCTGACCCCCATGTACAAAGTGAAAACCCCCCTGGACATGTGCTAAAACCCCCTTGTACAATACTAAAAAAATTTCCCCTCTACTTTGTAATTACTTTTACTATACTATCTAACCTTTTGTGATTGCTTGTTCCACCTCCAAAATTGGTAACTCATTCCATGGCTCAAACTCACAATCACAGCTGTTTCCAGCTGCCTGCCAGGGTCCCAAATGCTTCTGACCAAGGCCTGGAACCACTAAAAATGTCTGAGAGACATTATGAGTTCCCACAGGGGTCCTGAAAAGAAATCTGGGGGTCCCAGGGGGGGTTTTGGGGTCCTGAAGGGAATTTTGGGTGTCCCAGGGGGTTTTTGGAGTCCTGGGGAGAATTTTGAGGGTCTCAGGGGAGTTTTGGGAGGAATTTTGGGGTCCCGAGTAGAATTTTGTGGGTCCTGGGGGAAGTTTTGAGGTCCCGAAGGGAATTTTGGGAGTCATAGGGGGAGTTTTGAAGTCCTGGGGAAAATTTTGAGGGTCTTAGGGGGTTTTTGGGAGGAATTTTGAGGGTCCCGAGTAGAATTTTGGGGATCCTGGGGGGGAGGTTTGGGGTCCTGAAGTGAATTTTGGGGTCTCAGGAAGTTTTTGGGGGGTCCCAGAAAGAATTTTGGGGACCCTGATGGGAATTTGGGGCTCCCGGGGGGGTTTTTGGAGTCCGGAAGGGAATTTTGGGGGACCAGGGGGGGTTTTGGGGTCCCAATGGGAATTTTGGGAGTTCCAAGGGGGTGGGTTGGGGTCCGGAAGGGAATTTTAGAGGTCTCAGGGGGTTTTTGGGGGTACCTGGAGGAATTTCGGGGACCCTGATGGGAAATTTGGGAGTCCCAGGGGGGGTTTTGGGGTCCTGAAGGGAATTTTGGGCGTCCCAGGGGGAGTTTTGGAGTCCTGGGGAGAATTTTGGGGGTCTCAGGGGGTTTTCGGGAGGAATTTTGGGGGTCCCGAGTAGAATTTTGTGGGTCCTGGGGAGGGTTTGGGGTCCTGAAGGGAATTTTTGGGTCTCAGGGAGTTTTTGGGGGGGTCCCAGGAGGAATTTTGGGGACCGTGATGGGAATTTTGGGGGTCCCAGGGGGGTTTTTGGAGTCCCGAAGGGAATTTTGGGGGTCCCAGACGGGGTTTTGAGGGTCCCAAAGGGAATTTTTTGGTCTCTGGAGTTTTTGGGGTCCCAGGAAAAACTTCGGGGTCCTGAAGGGAATTTTGGGAGTCACAGGGGGCGTTTTGGAGTCCTGGGGAGAATTTTGGGGGTCTAAGGGCTTTTTTGGGAGGAATTTTGTGTGTCCCGGGTAGAATTTTGGGGGTCCTGGGGAGGTTTTATGGTCCTGAAGTGAATTTTGGGGTCTCAGGAAGTTTTTGGGGGGTCCCAGAAAGAATTTTGGGGACCCCGATGGGAATTTTGGGGATCCCAGGGGTGTTTTGGGGTCCCGAAGGGAATTTTGGGAGTCCCAGGGGGGGGGTTGGAGTCCTGGGGAGAATTTTGATGGTCTCAGGGTTTTTTTGGGAGGAATTTCGGGGGTCCTGAGTAGAATTTTGGGGGTTCTGGAGGTGGGTTTGGGGTCCTGAAGGAAACTTTGGGGGTCTCAAGGAGTTTTGGGGGGTCCCAGGAGGAATTTCGGGGACTCTGATGGGAATTTTTAGGGGTCTCAGGGGGGGTTTTGGAGTCCCGAAGGGAATTTTGTGCGTTCCAGGGGGGGTTTTGGAGTCCTGGGTGGAATTTTGAGGGTCCTGGGGGTATGTTTGGGGTTCTGAAGGGAATTTTGGGGTCTCACGAAGTTTTTGGGGGGTCCCAGGAGGAATTTCGGGGACCCTGATGGGAATTTTGGGGGTCTCAGGGGGTATTGGGGGGTCCCATGAGGACTTTCGGGGTCCTGAAGGGAATTTTGGGGTGTCAAGGAGTTTTGGGGGGTCTCAGGAGGAATTTCGGGGAGTCTGATGGGAATTTTGAGGGGTCCCAGGGGGGGTTTTGGAGTCCTGGGGAGAATTTTAGGGGTCTCAGTGTTTTTTTGGGAGGAATTTTGGGGGTCCCGAGTAGAATTTTGTGGGTCCTGGGGAGGGTTTGGGGTTCTGAAGGGAATTTTGGGGGTCTATGGAAGTATTTGGGGGGTCCCAGGAGGAATTTTGGGGTCCTGAAGGGAATTTTGGGGGTCCTAGGGGGGGTTTTGGGGTCCCAAAAGGAATTTTGGGCGTCCCAGGGGGTTTTTGGGGGTCCCAGGAAGAATTTCCGGGTCCTGAAGGGAATTCTGGGGCTCCCAGGGGGGTTTTGGGGTCCCAAATGGAATTTTAGGCATTCCAGGGAGAGGTTTGGAGTCCTGGGGAGAATTTTGAGGGTCTCCGGGGGTTTTTGGGGGGAATTTTGGAGGTCCCGAGTAGAATTTCTTGAGTCCTGGGGGAGGTTTTGGGGTCCTGAAAAGAATTTTGGGGGTCTCACGAAGTTTTTGGGGGTCCCAGAAATAATTTTGGTGACCCTGATAGGAATCTGGGGGGTCTCAGGGGGTTTTGGGGGGTCCCACGAGGAATTTTGGCGTCTTGAAGGGAATTTTGGGGTCTCAAAGAGTTTTGGGGGCTTCCCAGGAGGAATTTTGGGGACCCTGATGGGAATTTTGGGTGTCCCAGGGGGGTTTTCGGGGTCCTGAAGGGAATTTTGGTGGTCCCAGGGGGGTTATCTGGGTTCTGAAGGGAATTTTGTGGGTCCCAGGGGGGTGTTCTGGGTTCCGAATGGAATTTTGTGGGTCCCAGAGGGGTTTTTGGGGTCCCTAAGGGAATTTTGGGCGTTCCAGGGCCGTCCCGATGGTTTTGGGGTCGCGCTGGCTGCGGGGCTGCAGTACCGCCCTGTGTCCACAAGGCGGCAGCATTTGTCAAGTGAGTCCGCGACAAGATGGCGGTCCGTGGGGACCTTGATGGTGACAGGCGTTTTTTGCCGATGCCTGTCGGCTCCCGCCAAAAACCCGCACGCTCGCGGCGCTCCTGACCCCACAGCCCGTGTGCACGGCATCGTAACCACCGCGGAAAATCCCGTCGCGGGGCGCCGGCAGTGCGGGCAATTCAGGCAGTGTAAAAAACAGACACGGGTCCTCGAATTTCAACGTCCTCGTTTTCGCGCCCTCTCGAGAAGGTCAAGCGAGTCCGCGCCAAGCCCCTCCCAAGATGGCGGCCGCGGGCGGCGGGCTGCAGTGCCGCTCTCTGCCCACACGGCGGCAGCACTGTGCCGTCAGCAGCGAATGCCCCAAAGATCCGCGCGGGAAAGAACGGAACAAAAACCCTGCCTCGGACCCGATAGGAACCGAAAGAAAAAACCTTTCCTCTTAAACTGCATTTCAACAGAGTTTATTTTTACATTTTTCACATTTATATTCACATTCGGATTTATAATGTATATTGATATATAATTGTATTTTCATAATTCCTTACATTTATTCAATTTATTATATTTTATTATATTTTAGATTTTATACATATCTTAATAGATTGCTTACATATTTCTATAGTTAGATTTAGAGTTCTAAAAGGTTTATATTGATTAAAATAAAAACCTGACTCTATCCAAGTAAAAATCTTTTTAAAAAACCCTTTATTTAAACTCCATTTAAATTTATTTCTATTTTTCGCATTTATAGTCAAATTTACATTTTAAATGTAGATTGATGTATGGTGCTATTTATAGTCTATCTCTTCCTAATACTATTTTTATTTCTATTTTATATTTTTATATATATCTGTATACATTGAATATATATTTCCATATTTAGAACAATATCAAAATAAAATGTATATTCATATTTTTTCCATTAATGCCCTGCCTCTAACCAAATAACAAACAAAAACAAAAACAAAAAAATCTTTCTATAAACAATACTTGAATATATATTGAATACACCCTGCATTACAAATTGCAGGGGAAATGGATTCCCTCATGATTTGAACACAAGAAATAATGGAAAAGGAAGCTTTTTCCCACAATTTAAACCCCTTTTCTCTCCATAACCCCTCATTTTTCTGGGAGCGCTGTGGAAGGTCTGGGGGTTCTAAGGAGGGATTGACACAATAAAAGGGGAAAGTTGAAAGCTCTCCCGTGGAACCCCACATGCTGCCCGGCCTGCTCAGGTGCTGTCCCTTGGCAAGAGGGCTCTTCCCTCGGCATTTTCTCAAAGGGATGCTCGTGCCCGGGTGGGTCCAGCTGCTCCCCGGTCCCTGCTGGATGTTCCAGCCATAGCTCCTGGAGGGACACTTGGGATACCCCTGTTAGCCCCTCGGGATTAGCAGCTCCCTGTGCAGGTGTGCCCAGGTAGCTGCACTGAAAGCAGCTGCTCACACGGGGAGCTGCTACACCTAGGAGTGGGGGATGAGGTGAAGAAAGGTCCTGTGGGGTGTTCCCTTCCCTACGCAGGCCTTTGCCAGACCCTTCAACAATGCGGTGCCAGATTTTCATTGCCAAGATAATTAACAGTCTTTCCCCTGGCCAAACAGGAATTGTGCTTCCAAAATTGCAAACAGTGAATGATTTCTTGCAGACACCAGCTGCCAACACCAGGAACTCTCACTGCCTTTGGAGAGCAGCACGCCTCCAGTGAACACACATCAACACACAGGGAGGGTGAGGTAGGTTTTACACGGAAAAAGGGCAGAGGTCGGGTCACAAGGCCTGTGGCCCCAGGTGACTTTCTACATCTTTTTGTTCTGAATGGCACAGGATTTCTCCAGCAGCAAAACTGCTGACAGCAAGAATTCTGCCTGTCCTGGAAGAGACAAGGACCTCCTCAAAATTGACATCAGGAAGTGAAGAGGGAGAGCCATGTTTCACACAGAATAGGGCCAGTGACAGAGTCCAAGAGCCAGAAGCCATGAAAAAAGGGTTGCCCCTTGGAAATCTGAATGGAGAAGGATGTGTTGTGGACCCAAGCTGCTTTCATGTCGATGAGGGGTTGCCTTGATGATCCCAAACAAAAATCGAAAACTGACGTCAGGAACCGGGACTGGCGAGCATGCATTCCTAGAGAAAATAGCTTGAATTCACGCAGACCACCATGCGGTCCTGGGTGGGCAGCTGAGTGCAGGAAATAGGAACATAGAAAAATACAATCCAGGCCCAAACCGCACCCACCTCAAACTTGTGCTGCCCTGATACACCCAAGGGAGACCTACAAACTGACATGAGGAACCTGGACTGCTGAGTTTTCTTTCCCAGGGAAAATGGAAAAAGGATGTGCCCAGGGGCCCGTGGCCCTGGGCTGGGCCCTGACTGCAAAGAATCCTTATATCGAAGGATGGACCCCACACCGAAGTTGTCCCCACCTCAAACTTGTGCTGCCCTGATACACCCAAGAGAACCCTACAAACTGACATCAGGAATCTGGACTGCTGAGTTTTCTTTCCCAGGGAAAATGGCCAAAGGATGTGCCCGGGGGCCCCTGGACCTGGGCTGGCACCTCACTGCCAAAAATCCTTATATTGAAGGATGCAACCCACACCGAAGTTGTCCCCACCTCAAACTTGTGCTGCCCTGATACACCCAAGGGAGCCCTACAAACTGACATCAGGAACCTGGACTGCTGAGTTTTCTTTCCCAGGGAAAATGGCCAAAGGATGTGCCCAGGAGCCCCTGGCCCTGGGCTGGGCCCTGACTGCAAAGAATCCTTATATCAAAGGATGGAGCCCAGACCGAAGTTGTCCCCACCTCAAACTTGTGCTGCCCTGATAGACCCAAGGGAGCCCTACAAACTGACATCAGGAACCTGGACTGCTGAGTTTTCTTTCCCAGGGAAAATGGAAAAAGGATGTGCCCAGGGGCCCCTTGCCCTGACTGCAAAAAATCCTTATATCGAAGGATGGACCACACACCGAAGTTGTCCCCACCTCAAGCTTGTGCTGCCCTGATAGACCCAAGGGAGCCCTACAAACTGACATCAGGAACCTGTATTGCTGAGTTTTCTTTTTACGGGGAAAAGGGACAAAGCTTTTGCCCAGGGGCCCCTGGCCCTGGGCCGGGCCAGCACTGCAAAAAATCCTTATATCGAAGGATGGAGCCCAGACCGAAGTTGTCCCCACCTCAAACTTGTGCTGCCCTGATAGACCCAAGGGAGACCTACAAACTGACATCAGGAACCTGGACTGCTGAGTTTTCTTTCCCAGGGAAAATGGAAAAAGGATGTGCCCAGGGGCCCGTGGCCCTGGGCTGGGCCCTGACTGCAAAGAATCCTTATATCGAAGGATGGACCCCACACCGAAGTTGTCCCCACCTCAAACTTGTGCTGCCCTGATACACCCAAGAGAACCCTATAAACTGACATCAGGAACCTGGACTGCTGAGTTTTCTTTCCCAGGGAAAGGGGCCAAAGGATGTGCCCGGGGGCCCCTGGACCTGGGCTGGCACCTCACTGCCAAAAATCCTTATATTGAAGGATGCAACCCACACCGAAGTTGTCCCCACCTCAAACTTGTGCTGCCCTGATACACCCAAGGGAGCCCTACAAACTGACATCAGGAACCTGGACTGCTGAGTTTTCTTTCCCAGGGAAAATGGCCAAAGGATGTGCCCAAGAGCCCCTGGCCCTGGGCTGGGACCTCACTGCAAAGAATCCTTATATCAAAGGATGGAGCCCAGACCGAAGTTGTCCCCACCTCAAACTTGTGCTGCCCTGATAGACCCAAGGGAGCCCTACAAACTGACATCAGGAACCTGGACTGCTGAGTTTTCTTTCCCAGGGAAAATGGAAAAAGGATGTGCCCAGGGGCCCCTTGCCCTGACTGCAAAGAATCCTTATATCGAAGGATGGACCACACACCGAAGTTGTCCCCACCTCAAACTTGTGCTGCCCTGATAGACCCAAGGGAGCCCTACAAACTGACATCAGGAACCTGTATTGCTGAGTTTTCTTTTTACGGGGAAAAGGGACAAAGCTTTTGCCCAGGGGCCCCTGGCCCTGGGCCGGGCCAGCACTGCAAAAAATCCTTATATCGAAGGATGGAGCCCAGACCGAAGTTGTCCCCACCTCAAACTTGTGCTGCCCTGATAGACCCAAGGGAGCCCTACAAACTGACATGAGGAACCTGGACTGCTGAGTTTTCTTTCCCAGGCAAAATGGCCAAAGGATGTGCCCGGGGGCCCCTGGCCCTGGGCTGGGCCCTGACTGCCAAAAATCCTTAAATTGAAGGATGGACCCCACACCGAAGTTGTCCCCACCTCAAACTTGTGCTGCCCTGATAGACCCAAGGGAGCCCTACAAACTGACATCAGGGACCTGGACTGCTGAGTTTTCTTTCCCAGGGAAAATGGCCAAAGGATGTGCCCAGGGCCCCTGGCCCTGGGCTGGGACCTCACTGCAAAAAATCCTTATATCGAAGGATGGAGCCCACACCGAAGTTGTCCCCACCTCAAACTTGTGCTTCCCTGATAGACCCAAGGGAGCCCTACAAACTGACATCAGGAACCTGGACTGCTGAGTTTTCTTTCCCAGGGAAAATGGCCAGATGGTGTGCCCAGGGGCCCCTGGCCATGAGCTGGGCCAGCACTGCAAAAAATCCTTATATCGAAAGATGGACCCCAGACCGAAGTTGTCCCCACCTCAAACTTGTGCTGCCCTGATAGACCCAAGGGAGCCCTACAAACTGACATCAGGAACCTGGACTGCTGAGTTTTCTTTCCCAGGGAAAATGGAAAAAGGATGTGCCCAGGGGCCCCTTGCCCTGACAGCAAAGAATCCTTATATCGAAGGATGGACCCCACACCGAAGTTGTCCCCACCTCAAACTTGTGCTGCCCTGATAGACCCAAGGGAGCCCTACAAACTGACATCAGGAACCTGGACTGCTGAGTTTTCTTTTTACAGGGAAAAGAGACAAAGCTTTTGCCCAGGGGCCCCTGGCCCTGGGCCGGGCCAGCACTGCAAGAAATCCTTATATCGAAGGATGGAGCCCAGACCGAAGTTGTCCCCACCTCAAACTTGTGCTGCCCTGATAGACCCAAGGGAGCCCTACAAACTGACATCAGGAACCTGGACTGCTGAGTTTTCTTTCCCAAGGAAAATGGCCAAAGGATGTGCCCAGGGGCCCCTAGCCCTGGGCTTGGACCTCACTGCAAAAAATCCTTATATCAAAGGATGGAGCCCAGACCGAAGATGTCCCCACCTCAAAATTGTGCTGCCCTGATAGACCCAAGGGAGCCCTACAAACTGACATCAGGAACCTGGACTGCTGAGTTTTCTTTCCCAGGGAAAATGGCCAAAGGATGTGCCCACGGGCCCCTGGCCCTGGTCTGGGCCCTGACTGCAAAAAATCCTTATATCGAAGGATGGAGCCCAGACCAAAATTGTCCCCACCTCAAACTTGTGCTGCCCTGATAGACCCAAGGGAGCCCTGCAAACTGACATCAGGAACCTGGACTGCTGAGTTTTCTTTCCCAGGGAAAATGGCCAAAGGATGTGCCCAGGGGCCCCTAGCCCTGACTGCAAAAAATCCTTATATCGAAAATGGACCCCACACCGAAGTTATCCCCACCTCAAACTTGTGCTGCCCTGATAGACCCAAGGGAGCCCTACAAACTGACATCAGGAACCTGGACTGCTGAGTTTTCTTTCCCAGGGAAAATGGAAAAAGGATGTGCCCAGGGGCCCCTTGCCCTGACAGCAAAGAATCCTTATATCGAAGGATGGACCCCACACCGAAGTTGTCCCCACCTCAAACTTGTGCTGCCCTGATAGACCCAAGGGAGCCCTACAAACTGACATCAGGAACCTGGACTGCTGAGTTTTCTTTTTACAGGGAAAAGAGACAAAGCTTTTGCCCAGGGGCCCCTGGCCCTGGGCCGGGCCAGCACTGCAAGAAATCCTTATATCGAAGGATGGAGCCCAGACCGAAGTTGTCCCCACCTCAAACTTGTGCTGCCCTGATAGACCCAAGGGAGCCCTACAAACTGACATCAGGAACCTGGACTGCTGAGTTTTCTTTCCCAAGGAAAATGGCCAAAGGATGTGCCCAGGGGCCCCTAGCCCTGGGCTTGGACCTCACTGCAAAAAATCCTTATATCAAAGGATGGAGCCCAGACCGAAGATGTCCCCACCTCAAAATTGTGCTGCCCTGATAGACCCAAGGGAGCCCTACAAACTGACATCAGGAACCTGGACTGCTGAGTTTTCTTTCCCAGGGAAAATGGCCAAAGGATGTGCCCACGGGCCCCTGGCCCTGGTCTGGGCCCTGACTGCAAAAAATCCTTATATCGAAGGATGGAGCCCAGACCAAAATTGTCCCCACCTCAAACTTGTGCTGCCCTGATAGACCCAAGGGAGCCCTACAAACTGACATCAGGAACCTGGACTGCTGAGTTTTCTTTCCCAGGGAAAATGGAAAAAGGTTGTGCCCAGGGGCCCCTGGCCCTGACTGCAAAGAATCCTTATATCGAAGGATGGACCCCACACCGAAGTTGTCCCCACCTCAAACTTGTGCTGCCCTGATAGACCCAAGGGAGCCCTACAAACTGACATCAGGAACCTGGACTGCTGAGTTTTCTTTCCCAGGGAAAATGGCCAAAGGATGTGCCCAGGGGACCCTGGCCCTGACTGCAAAAAATCCTTATATCGAAGGATGGACCCCACACCGAAGTTGTCCCCACCTCAAACTTATGCTGCCCTGATAGACCCAAGGGAGCCCTACAAACTGACATCAGGAACCTGGACTGCTGAGTTTTCTTTCCCAGGGAAAATGGAAAAAGGATGTGCCCGGGGGCCCCTGGCCCTGACTGCAAAGAATCCTTATATCGAAGGATGGACCTCACACCGAAGTTGTCCCCACCTCAAACTTGTGCTGCCCTGATAGACCCAAGGGGGCCCTACAAACTGACATCAGGAACCTGGACTGCCGAGTTTTCTTTCCCAGGGAAAATGGAAAAAGGATGTGCCCAGGGGCCCCTGGCCCTGACTGCAAAGAATCCTTATATCGAAGGATGGACCCCACACCAAAGTTGTCCCCACCTCAAACTTGTGCTGCCCTGATACACCCAAGGGAGCCCTACAAACTGACATCAGGAACCTGGACTGCTGAGTTTTCTATCCCAGGGAAAATGGAAAAAGGATGTGCCCAGGGGCCCCTGGCCCTGACTGCAAAAAATCCTTATATCGAAGGATGGACCCCACACCGAAGTTGTCCCCACCTTAAACTTGTGCTGCCCTGATAGACCCAAGGGAGCCCTACAAACTGACATCAGGAACCTGGACTGCTGAGTTTTCTTTCCCAGGGAAAATGGCCAAAGGATGTGCCCAGGGGCCCCTGGCCCTGACTGCAAAGAATCCTTATATCGAAGGATGGACCCCACACCGAAGTTGTCCCCACCTCAAACTTGTGCTGCCCTGATAGACCCAAGGGAGACCTACAAATTGACATCAGGAACCTGGACTGCTGAGTTTTCTTTCCCAGGGAAAATGGCCAAAGGATGTGCCCAGGGGACCCTGGCCCTGACTGCAAAAAATCCTTATATCGAAGGATGGAGCCCTGACCAAAGTTGTCCCCACCTCAAACTTGTGCTGCCCTGATAGACCCAAGGGAGCCCTACAAACTGACATCAGGAACCTGGACTGCTGAGTTTTCTTTCCCAGGGAAAATGGAAAAAGGATGTGCCCAGGAGCCCCTGGCCCTGGGCAGGGACCTCACTGCAAAGAATCCTTATATCGAAGGATGGACCCCACACCGACGTGTCCCCACCTCAAACTTGTGCTGCCCTGATAGACCCAAGGGAGCCCTACAAACTGACATGAGGAACCTGGACTGCTGAGTTTTCTTTCCCAGGGAAAATGGCCAAAGGATGTGCCCAGGGGCCCCTAGCCCTGACTGCAAAAAAATCCTTATATCGAAAGATGGACCCCACACCGAAGTTGTCCCCACCTCAAACTTGTGCTGCCCTGATAGACCCAAGGGAGCCCTACAAACTGACATCAGGAACCTGGACTGCTGAGTTTTCTTTCCCAGGGAAAATGGAAAAAGGATGTGCCCAGGGGCCCCTTGCCCTGACAGCAAAGAATCCTTATATCGAAGGATGGACCACACACCGAAGTTGTCCCCACCTCAAACTTGTGCTGCCCTGATAGACCCAAGGGAGCCCTAAAAACTGACATCAGGAACCTGTATTGCTGAGTTTTCTTTTTACAGGGAAAAGGGACAAAGCTTTTGCCCAGGAGCCCCTGGCCCTGGGCAGGGCCCTGACTGCAAAGAATCCTTATATCGAAGGATGGACCCCACACCGAAGTGTCCCCACCTCAAACTTGTGCTGCCCTGATAGACCCAAGGGAGCCCTACAAACTGACATCAGGAACCTGGACTGCTGAGTTTTCTTTCCCAGGGAAAATGGAAAAAGGATGTGCCCAGGGGCTTATTGCCCTGACAGCAAAGAATCCTTATATCGAAGGATGGACCACACACCGAAGTTGTCCCCACCTCAAACTTGTGCTGCCCTGATAGACCCAAGGGAGCCCTACAAACTGACATCAGGAACCTGTATTGCTGAGTTTTCTTTTTACAGGGAAAAGGGACAAAGCTTTTGCCCAGGGGCCCCTGGCCCTGGGCTGGGCCGTGATTGCAAAAAATCCTTATATCGAAGGATGAACCCCACACCGAAGTTGTCCCCACCTCAAACTTGTGCTGCCCTGATAGACCCAAGGGAGCCCTACAAACTGACATCAGGAACCTGGACTGCTGAGTTTTCTTTCCCAAGGAAAATGGCCAAAGGATGTGCCCAGGGGCCCCTAGCCCTGGGCTTGTACCTCACTGCAAAAAATCCTTATATTGAAGGATGCAACCCACACCGAAGATGTCCCCACCTCAAAATTGTGCTGCCCTGATAGACCCAAGGGAGCCCTACAAACTGACATCAGGAACCTGGACTGCTGAGTTTTCTTTCCCAGGCAAAATGGCCAAAGGATGTGCCCAGGGGCCCCTGGACCTGGGCTGGGCCCTGACTGCAAAAAATCCTTATATCGAAGGATGGAGCCCAGACCAAAATTGTTCCCACCTCAAACTTGTGCTGCCCTGATACACGCAAGGGAGCCCTACAAACTGACATCAGGAACCTTGACTGCTGAGTTTTCTTTCCCAAGGAAAATGGAAAAAGTATATGCCCAGGGGCCCCTGGCCCTGGGCTGGGCCGTGACTGCAAAAAATCCTTATATCGAAGGATGGAGCCCACACCGAAGTTGTCCCCACCTCAAACTTGTGCTGCCCTGATAGACCCAAGGGAGCCCTACAAACTGACATCAGGAACCTGGACTGCTGAGTTTTCTTTCCCAGGGAAAATGGCTGCAGGTCCTGAAGGGAACAAAAAGGGCTCCCGGCCTTTGCCTCTGTTCTCTAACATTCCCCAAAAGGCATCGCAGTCCCGGAAGAGGTGTTTGTCATGCAGGCTGCCAAAATAAAGTCTTGTAAAATTCTAGCTCTGCCTTTTTTTTAACGTGTTCTTACTTCCTATTTATGTAATCGCAGAAAGCAAGGAAAGAATAAATGTGTCTGGTTCCCACTATTGCTCTGTGCAGGCATTTTTAAAGCCTGCTGTAGTTCTATCCTCTTTTTCCACTCCAAGCTTCACTTTTCCCCCGTTTTTCAATGTCTGCTGCTTTGGGTTTCCCAGGCAGGGCTGGGTTCCTCGGCAGGGGTCTTAGGAGTTGGTGCAGATTCCGCTTTTTCCGAAGGTGTATCAAAGTGTGCCGGCAAAAGGATTGTTTTCTCCAGGAAAAAGCTTTCTCTCAATGACCATCAATGCATGTATGTGTTTTAATCTTGTAACCAGGTGAATTAAGAAAAGCCGACACCTGTAGCAGAGTTTTGTTGGATCTGTGTCTGTGAGAAGTGGGCTGTGTGCTGGAGAGGGAGAGACCAAGAGATGCTGTTGGAGAGTGGCAACAGCGGCAGGTGTGAGCTGCTAACTTGATGAGGGCTCAGAGCAGACACAGGTGTGAGCTGTTAAGATGATGAGGAAGAGGGGCGGATCCCTCTGGGGGGAGGTTATTTAAGGGCGAGGCTTTTCCTCATCCTGCTTTTGCATGGAGCTGCTGGAGAAGAGGAGTTTATGGGGGCCTCCCAGGGCTGTCTCATGGAAGGACGGTGAGTACTTTGAACATGGTTTGGGGGATCACCTGGGCACATCCTTTGGCCATTTACCCTGGGAAAGAAAACTCAGCAGTCCAGGTTCCTGATGTCAGTTTGTAGACCTCCCTTCAGTCTATCAGGGCAGCACAAGTTTGAGTTGAGGACAACTTCGGTCTGGGCTCCATCCTTCCATATAAGGATTTTTAGCAGTCAGGGCCAGGGGCCCCTGGGCACATCCTTTGGCCATTTTCCCTGGGAAAGAAAACTCAGCAGTCCAGGTTCCTGATGTCAGTTTGAAGGGCTCCCTTGGGTCTATCAGGGCAGCACAAGTTTGAGTAGGGGACAACTTCGGTGTGGGGTCCATCCTTCGATATAAGGATTCTTTGCAGTCAGGGCCAGGGGCCCACGGCCAGGGACCCCTGGGCACATCCTTTTTCCATTTTTCCTGGGAAAGAAAACTCAGCAGTCCAGGTTCCTGATGTCAGTTTGTAGGGCTCCCTTGGGTCTATCAGGGCAGCACAAGTTTGAGGTGGGGACAACTTCGGTGTGGGGTCCATCCTTCGATATAAGGATTTTTTGCAGTCAGGGCCAGGGGCCCCCAGGAACATCCTTTGGCCATTTTCCCTGGGAAAGAAAACTCCGCAGTCCAGGTTGCTGATGTGAGTTTGTAGGGCTCCTTTGGGTGTATCAGGGCCGCACAATTTTGAGGTGGGGACAACTTCGGTGTGGGGTCCATCCTTCGATATAAGGATTTTTTGCAGTCAGGGCCAGGGTCCCCTGGGCACATCCTTTTTCCATTTTCCCTGGGAAAGAAAACTCAGCAGTCCAGGTTCCTGATGTCAGTTTGTAGGGCTCCCTTGGGTCTATCAGGGCAGCACAAGTTTGAGTTGGGGACAACTTCGGTGTGGGGTCCATCCTTCAATATAAGGATTTTTTGCAGTCACGGAGAGGGGCCTAGGGCCAGGGGCTCCTGGGCACATCCTTTTTCCATTTCCCCTGGGATAGAAAACTCAGCAGTCCAGGTTCCTGATGTCAGTTTGTAGGGCTCCCTTGGGTCTATCAGGGCAGCACAAGTTTGAGGTGGCGACAATTTCAGTGTGGGGTCCATCCTTCGATATAAGGATTTTTTGCAGTCAGGGCCAGGGGCCCCTGGGCACATCCTTTTTCCATTTTCCCTGGGAAAGAAAACTCAGCAGTCCAGGTTCCTGATGTCAGTTTGTAGGGTTCCCTTGGGTCTATCAGGGCAGCACAAGTTTGAGGTGGAGACAACTTCGTTGTGGGGTCCATCCTTCGATATAAGGATTTTTTGCAGTCAGGGCCAGGGGCCCCTGGGCACATCCTTTTTCCATTTTCCCTGGGAAAGAAAACTCAGCAGTCCAGGTTCCTGATGTCAGCTTGTAGGGCTCCCTTGGGTCTATCAGGGCAGCACAAGTTTGAGGTGGGGACAACTTCGGTGTAGGGTCCATCCTTCGATATAAGGATTCTTTGCAGTGAGGCCCCAGCCCAGTTCCAGGGGCCACCGGCACATCCTTTTTCCATTTTCCCTGGGAAAGAAAACTCTGCAGTCCAGGTTCCTGATGTCAGTTTGTAGGGCTCCCTTGGGTCTATCAGGGCAGCACAAGTTTGAGGTGGGGACAACTTCGGTGTGGGGTCCATCCTTCGATATAAGGATTTTTTGCAGTCAGGGCCAGGGGCCCCTGGGCACATCCTTTTTCCATTTTCCCTGGGAAAGAAAACTCAGCAGTCCAGGTTCCTGATGTCAGTTTGTAGGGCTCCCTTGGGTCTATCAGGGCAGCAGAAGTTTGAGGTGGGGACAACTTCGGTGTGGGGTCCATCCTTCGATATAAGGATTTTTTGTAGTGAGGGCCCTGTCCAGGGCCAGGGGCCCCTGGGCACCTCCTTTTTCCATTTTCCCTGGGAAAGAAAACTCAGCAGTCCAGGTTCCTGATGTCAGTTTCTAGGGCTCCCTTGGGTCTATCAGGGCAGCACAAGTTTGAGGTGGGGACAAATTCGGTGTGGGGTCCATCCTTCGGTATATGGATTTTTTGCACTCAGGGTCAGGGGCCCCTGGGCACATCCTTTTTCCATTTTCCCTGGGAAAGAAAACTCAGCAGTCCAGGTTCCTGATGTCAGTTTGTAGGGCTCCCTTGGGTCTATCAGGGCCGCACAAGTTTGAGGTGGGGACAACTTCGGTGTGGGGTCCATCCTTCGATATAAGGATTTTTTGCAGTGAGGCCCCTGCCCAGGGCCAGGGGCCCCCAGGAACATCCTTTTTCCATTTTCCCTGGGAAAGAAAACTCAGCAGTCCAGGTTCCTGATGTCAGTTTGTAGGGCTCCCTTGGGTCTATCAGGGCAGCACAAGTTTGAGGTGGGGACAAATTCGGTGTGGGCGCCATCCTTCGATATAAGGAGTTTTTGCAGTCAGGGCCAGGGGCCCCTGGGCACATCCTTTTTCCATTTTCCCTGGGAAAGAAAACTCAGCAGTCCAGGTTCCTGATGTCAGTTTGTAGGGCTCCCTTGGGTCTATCAGGGCAGCACAAGTTTGAGGTGGGGACAACTTTGGTGTGGGCTCCATCATTCGATATATTGATTTTGTGCACTCAGGGCCAGGGGCCCCCAGGAACATCCTTTGGCCATTTTCCCTGGGAAAGAAAACTCAGCAGTCCAGGTTCCTGATGTCAGTTTGTAGGGCTCCCTTGGGTCTATCAGGGCAGCACAAGTTTGAGGTGGGGACAACTTCGGTCTGGGGTCATCGTTTGATATAAGGTTTTTTTGTAGTGATGGCTCAGCCCACGGCCAGGGAACCCTGGGCACATCCTTTTTCCATTTTCCCTGGGATAGAAAACTCAGCAGTCCAGGTTCCTGATGTCAGTTTGTAGGGCTCCCTTGGGTCTATCAGGGCAGCACAAGTTTGAGGTGGGGACAACTTCGGTGTGGGGTCCATCCTTCAATATAAGGATTTTTTGCAGTCAGGGCCAGGGGCCCAGGGCCAGGGGCTCCTGGGCACATCCTTTTTCCATTTTCCCTGGGAAAGAAAACTCAGCAGTCCAGGTTCCTGATGTCAGTTTGTAGGGCTCCCTTGGGTCTATCAGGGCAGCACAAGTTTGAGGTGGCGACAACTTCAGTGTGGGCTCCATCCTTCGATATAAGGATTTTTTGCAGTCAGGGCCAGGGGCCCCTGGGCACATCCTTTTTCCATTTTCCCTGGGAAAGAAAACTCAGCAGTCCAGGTTCCTGATGTCAGTTTGTAGGGCTCCCTTGGGTCTATCAGGGCAGCACAAGTTTGAGGTGGGGACAACTTCGTTGTGGGGTCCATCCTTCGATATAAGGATTTTTTGCAGTCAGGGCCAGGGGCCCCTGGGCACATCCTTTTTCCATTTTCCCTGGGAAAGAAAACTCAGCAGTCCAGGTTCCTGATGTCAGTTTGTAGGGCTCCCTTGGGTCTATCAGGGCAGCACAAGTTTGAGGTGGGGACAAATTCGGTGTGGGCTCCATCCTTCGATATAAGGATTTTTTGTAGTGAGGGCCCTGTCCAGGGCCAGGGGCCCCTGGGCACATCCTTTTTCCATTTTCCCTGGGAAAGAAAACTCAGCAGTCCAGGTTCCTGATGTCAGTTTGTAGGGCTCCCTTGGGTGTATCAGGGCAGCACAAGTTTGAGGTGGGGACAACTTCGGTGTGGGGTCCATCCTTCGATATAAGGATTTTTTGCAGTCAGGGCCAGGGTCCCCTGGGCACATCCTTTTTCCATTTTCCCTGGGAAAGAAAACTCAGCAGTCCAGGTTCCTGATGTCAGTTTGTCGGGCTCCCTTGGGTCTATCAGGGCAGCACAAGTTTGAGGTGGTGACAACTTCGGTGTGGGGTCCATCCTTCGATATAAGGATTTTTTGCAGTCAGGGCCAGGGGCCCCTGGGCACATCCTTTGGCCATTTTCCCTGGGAAAGAAAACTCAGCAGTCCAGGTTCCTGATGTCAGTTTGTAGGGCTCCCTTGGGTCTATCAGGGCAGCACAAGTTTGAGGTGGGGACAACTTCGGTGTGGGGTCCATCCTTCGATATAAGGATTTTTTGCAGTGAGGCCCCTGACCAGGAGCAGGGGCCCCTGGGCACATCCTTTTTCCATTTTCCCTGGGAAAGAAAACTCAGCAGTCCAGGTTCCTGATGTCAGTTTGTAGGGCTCCCTTGGGTCTATCAGGGCAGCACAAGTTTGAGGTGGGGACAACTTCGGTGTGGGCGCCATCCTTCGATATAAGGAGTTTTTGCAGTCAGGGCCAGGGGCCCCTGGGCACATCCTTTTTCCATTTTCCCTGGGAAAGAAAACTCAGCAGTCCAGGTTCCTGATGTCAGTTTGTAGGGCTCCCTTGGGTCTATCAGGGCAGCACAAGTTTGAGGTTGGGACAACTTCGATGTGGGCTCCATCCTTCGATATAAGGATTTTTTGCAGTCAGGGCCAGGGGCCCCTGGGCACATCCTTTTTCCATTTTCCCTGGGAAAGAAAACTCAGCAGTCCAGGTTCCTGATGTCAGTTTGTAGGGCTCCCTTGGGTCTATCAGGGCAGCACAAGTTTGAGGTGGGGACAACTTCGGTGTGGGGTTCATCCTTCGATATAAGGATTCTTTGCAGTCAGGCCGCAGCCCAGGACCAGGGGCCCCTGGGCACATCCTTTTTCCATTTTCCCTGGGAAAGAAAACTCAGCAGTCCAGGTTCCTGATGTCAGTTTGTAGGGCTCCCTTGGGTCTATCAGGGCGGCACAAATTTGCGGTGGGGACAACTTCGGTGTGGGTTCCATCCTTCGATATAAGGATTTTTTGCAGTCAGGGCCAGGGGCCCCTGGGCACATCCTATTTCCATTTTCCCTGGGAAAGAAAACTCAGCAGTCCTGGTTCCTGATGTCAGTTTGTAGGGCTCCCTTGGGTCTATCAGGGCAGCACAAGTTTGAGGTGGGGACAATTTCGGTGTGGGGTCCATCCTTCGATATAAGGATTTGTTGTAGTGAGGCCCCAGCCCAGGGCCAGGGGCCCCTGGGCACATTCTTTTTCCATTTTCCCTGGGAAAGAAAACTCAGCAGTCCAGGTTCCTGATGTCAGTATGTAGGGCTCCCTTGAGTGTATCAGGGCAGCAGAAGTTTGAGGTGGGGACAACTTCAGTGTGGGCTCCATCCTTCGATATAAGGATTCTTTGCAGTCAGGGCCAGGGGCCCAGGGCCAGGGGCCCCTGGGCACATCCTTTTTCCATTTTCCCTGGGAAAGAAAACTCAGCAGTCCAGGTTCCTGATGTCAGCTTGTAGGGCTCCCTTGGGTCTATCAGGGCAGCACAAGTTTGAGGTGGGGACAACTTCGGTGTAGGGTCCATCCTTCGATATAAGGATTCTTTGCAGTGAGGCCCCAGCCCAGTTCCAGGGGCCACCGGCACATCCTTTTTCCATTTTCCCTGGGAAAGAAAACTCTGCAGTCCAGGTTCCTGATGTCAGTTTGTAGGGCTCCCTTGGGTCTATCAGGGCAGCACAAGTTTGAGGTGGGGACAACTTCGGTGTGGGGTCCATCCTTCGATATAAGGATTTTTTGCAGTCAGGGCCAGGGGCCCCTGGGCACATCCTTTTTCCATTTTCCCTGGGAAAGAAAACTCAGCAGTCCAGGTTCCTGATGTCAGTTTGTAGGGCTCCCTTGGGTCTATCAGGGCAGCAGAAGTTTGAGGTGGGGACAACTTCGGTGTGGGGTCCATCCTTCGATATAAGGATTTTTTGTAGTGAGGGCCCTGTCCAGGGCCAGGGGCCCCTGGGCACCTCCTTTTTCCATTTTCCCTGGGAAAGAAAACTCAGCAGTCCAGGTTCCTGATGTCAGTTTGTAGGGCTCCCTTGGGTCTATCAGGGCAGCACAAGTTTGAGGTGGGGACAACTTCGGTGTGGGGTCCATCCTTCGATAGAAGGATTTTTTGTAGTGAGGCCCCTGCCCAGGTCCAGGGGCCCCTGGGCACATCCTTTTTCCATTTTCCCTGGGAAAGAAAACTCAGCAGTCCAGGTTCCTGATGTCAGTTTGTAGGGCTCCCTTGGGTCTATCAGGGCAGCACAAGTTTGAGGTGGGGACAAATTCGGTGTGGGGTCCATCCTTCGGTATATGGATTTTTTGCACTCAGGGCCAGGGGCCCCTGGGCACATCCTTTTTCCATTTTCCCTGGGAAAGAAAACTCAGCAGTCCAGGTTCCTGATGTCAGTTTGTAGGGCTCCCTTGGGTCTATCAGGGCCGCACAAGTTTGAGGTGGGGACAACTTCGGTGTGGGGTCCATCCTTCGATATAAGGATTTTTTGCAGTGAGGCCCCTGCCCAGGGCCAGGGGCCCCCAGGAACATCCTTTTTCCATTTTCCCTGGGAAAGAAAACTCAGCAGTCCAGGTTCCTGATGTCAGTTTGTAGGGCTCCCTTGGGTCTATCAGGGCAGCACAAGTTTGAGGTGGGGACAACTTCGGTGTGGGGTCCATCCTTCGATATAAGGAGTTTTTGCAGTCAGGGCCAGGGGCCCCTGGGCACATCCTTTTTCCATTTTCCCTGGGAAAGAAAACTCAGCAGTCCAGGTTCCTGATGTCAGTTTGTAGGGCTCCCTTGGGTCTATCAGGGCAGCACAAGTTTGAGGTGGGGACAACTTCGGTCTGGGGTCCATCCTTCGATATAAGGATTTTTGCAGTCAGGCCCCAGCCCAGGACCAGGGGCCCCCGGGCACATCCTATTTCCATTTTCCCTGGGAAAGAAAACTCAGCAGTCCAGGTTCCTGATGTCAGTTTGTAGGGCTCCCTTGGGTCTATCAGGGCGGCACAAATTTGCCGTGGGGACAACTTCGGTGTGGGTTCCATCCTTTGATATAAGGATTCTTTGCAGTCAGGGCCAGGGACCCCTGGGCACATCCTTTTTCCATTTTTCCTGGGAAAGAAAACTCAGCAGTCCAGGTTCCTGATGTCAGTTTGTAGGGCTCCCTTGGGTCTATCAGGGCAGCACAAGTTTGAGGTGGGGACAACTTTGGTGTGGGCTCCATCATTCGATATATTGATTTTGTGCACTCAGGGCCAGGGGCCCCCAGGAACATCCTTTGGCCATTTTCCCTGGGAAAGAAAACTCAGCAGTCCAGGTTCCTGATGTCAGTTTGTAGGGCTCCCTTGGGTCTATCAGGGCAGCACAAGTTTGAGGTGGGGACAACTTCGGTCTGGGGTCATCGTTTGATATAAGGTTTTTTTGTAGTGATGGCTCAGCCCACGGCCAGGGAACCCTGGGCACATCCTTTTTCCATTTTCCCTGGGATAGAAAACTCAGCAGTCCAGGTTCCTGATGTCAGTTTGTAGGGCTCCCTTGGGTCTATCAGGGCAGCACAAGTTTGAGGTGGGGACAACTTCGGTGTGGGGTCCATCCTTCAATATAAGGATTTTTTGCAGTCAGGGCCAGGGGCCCAGGGCCAGGGGCTCCTGGGCACATCCTTTTTCCATTTTCCCTGGGAAAGAAAACTCAGCAGTCCAGGTTCCTGATGTCAGTTTGTAGGGCTCCCTTGGGTCTATCAGGGCAGCACAAGTTTGAGGTGGCGACAACTTCAGTGTGGGCTCCATCCTTCGATATAAGGATTTTTTGCAGTCAGGGCCAGGGGCCCCTGGGCACATCCTTTTTCCATTTTCCCTGGGAAAGAAAACTCAGCAGTCCAGGTTCCTGATGTCAGTTTGTAGGGCTCCCTTGGGTCTATCAGGGCAGCACAAGTTTGAGGTGGGGACAACTTCGTTGTGGGGTCCATCCTTCGATATAAGGATTTTTTGCAGTCAGGGCCAGGGGCCCCTGGGCACATCCTTTTTCCATTTTCCCTGGGAAAGAAAACTCAGCAGTCCAGGTTCCTGATGTCAGTTTTTAGGGCTCCCTTGGGTCTATCAGGGCAGCACAAGTTTGAGGTGGGGACAAATTCGGTGTGGGCTCCATCCTTCGATATAAGGATTTTTTGTAGTGAGGGCCCTGTCCAGGGCCAGGGGCCCCTGGGCACATCCTTTTTCCATTTTCCCTGGGAAAGAAAACTCAGCAGTCCAGGTTCCTGATGTCAGTTTGTAGGGCTCCCTTGGGTGTATCAGGGCAGCACAAGTTTGAGGTGGGGACAACTTCGGTGTGGGGTCCATCCTTCGATATAAGGATTTTTTGCAGTCAGGGCCAGGGTCCCCTGGGCACATCCTTTTTCCATTTTCCCTGGGAAAGAAAACTCAGCAGTCCAGGTTCCTGATGTCAGTTTGTCGGGCTCCCTTGGGTCTATCAGGGCAGCACAAGTTTGAGGTGGTGACAACTTCGGTGTGGGGTCCATCCTTCGATATAAGGATTTTTTGCAGTCAGGGCCAGGGGCCCCTGGGCACATCCTTTGGCCATTTTCCCTGGGAAAGAAAACTCAGCAGTCCAGGTTCCTGATGTCAGTTTGTAGGGCTCCCTTGGGTCTATCAGGGCAGCACAAGTTTGAGGTGGGGACAACTTCGGTGTGGGGTCCATCCTTCGATATAAGGATTTTTTGCAGTGAGGCCCCTGACCAGGAGCAGGGGCCCCTGGGCACATCCTTTTTCCATTTTCCCTGGGAAAGAAAACTCAGCAGTCCAGGTTCCTGATGTCAGTTTGTAGGGCTCCCTTGGGTCTATCAGGGCAGCACAAGTTTGAGGTGGGGACAACTTCGGTGTGGGCGCCATCCTTCGATATAAGGAGTTTTTGCAGTCAGGGCCAGGGGCCCCTGGGCACATCCTTTTTCCATTTTCCCTGGGAAAGAAAACTCAGCAGTCCAGGTTCCTGATGTCAGTTTGTAGGGCTCCCTTGGGTCTATCAGGGCAGCACAAGTTTGAGGTTGGGACAACTTCGATGTGGGCTCCATCCTTCGATATAAGGATTTTTTGCAGTCAGGGCCAGGGGCCCCTGGGCACATCCTTTTTCCATTTTCCCTGGGAAAGAAAACTCAGCAGTCCAGGTTCCTGATGTCAGTTTGTAGGGCTCCCTTGGGTCTATCAGGGCAGCACAAGTTTGAGGTGGGGACAACTTCGGTGTGGGGTTCATCCTTCGATATAAGGATTCTTTGCAGTCAGGCCGCAGCCCAGGACCAGGGGCCCCTGGGCACATCCTTTTTCCATTTTCCCTGGGAAAGAAAACTCAGCAGTCCAGGTTCCTGATGTCAGTTTGTAGGGCTCCCTTGGGTCTATCAGGGCGGCACAAATTTGCGGTGGGGACAACTTCGGTGTGGGTTCCATCCTTCGATATAAGGATTTTTTGCAGTCAGGGCCAGGGGCCCCTGGGCACATCCTATTTCCATTTTCCCTGGGAAAGAAAACTCAGCAGTCCTGGTTCCTGATGTCAGTTTGTAGGGCTCCCTTGGGTCTATCAGGGCAGCACAAGTTTGAGGTGGGGACAATTTCGGTGTGGGGTCCATCCTTCGATATAAGGATTTGTTGTAGTGAGGCCCCAGCCCAGGGCCAGGGGCCCCTGGGCACATTCTTTTTCCATTTTCCCTGGGAAAGAAAACTCAGCAGTCCAGGTTCCTGATGTCAGTATGTAGGGCTCCCTTGAGTGTATCAGGGCAGCAGAAGTTTGAGGTGGGGACAACTTCAGTGTGGGCTCCATCCTTCGATATAAGGATTCTTTGCAGTCAGGGCCAGGGGCCCAGGGCCAGGGGCCCCTGGGCACATCCTTTTTCCATTTTCCCTGGGAAAGAAAACTCAGCAGTCCAGGTTCCTGATGTCAGCTTGTAGGGCTCCCTTGGGTCTATCAGGGCAGCACAAGTTTGAGGTGGGGACAACTTCGGTGTAGGGTCCATCCTTCGATATAAGGATTCTTTGCAGTGAGGCCCCAGCCCAGTTCCAGGGGCCACCGGCACATCCTTTTTCCATTTTCCCTGGGAAAGAAAACTCTGCAGTCCAGGTTCCTGATGTCAGTTTGTAGGGCTCCCTTGGGTCTATCAGGGCAGCACAAGTTTGAGGTGGGGACAACTTCGGTGTGGGGTCCATCCTTCGATATAAGGATTTTTTGCAGTCAGGGCCAGGGGCCCCTGGGCACATCCTTTTTCCATTTTCCCTGGGAAAGAAAACTCAGCAGTCCAGGTTCCTGATGTCAGTTTGTAGGGCTCCCTTGGGTCTATCAGGGCAGCAGAAGTTTGAGGTGGGGACAACTTCGGTGTGGGGTCCATCCTTCGATATAAGGATTTTTTGTAGTGAGGGCCCTGTCCAGGGCCAGGGGCCCCTGGGCACCTCCTTTTTCCATTTTCCCTGGGAAAGAAAACTCAGCAGTCCAGGTTCCTGATGTCAGTTTGTAGGGCTCCCTTGGGTCTATCAGGGCAGCACAAGTTTGAGGTGGGGACAACTTCGGTGTGGGGTCCATCCTTCGATAGAAGGATTTTTTGTAGTGAGGCCCCTGCCCAGGTCCAGGGGCCCCTGGGCACATCCTTTTTCCATTTTCCCTGGGAAAGAAAACTCAGCAGTCCAGGTTCCTGATGTCAGTTTGTAGGGCTCCCTTGGGTCTATCAGGGCAGCACAAGTTTGAGGTGGGGACAAATTCGGTGTGGGGTCCATCCTTCGGTATATGGATTTTTTGCACTCAGGGCCAGGGGCCCCTGGGCACATCCTTTTTCCATTTTCCCTGGGAAAGAAAACTCAGCAGTCCAGGTTCCTGATGTCAGTTTGTAGGGCTCCCTTGGGTCTATCAGGGCCGCACAAGTTTGAGGTGGGGACAACTTCGGTGTGGGGTCCATCCTTCGATATAAGGATTTTTTGCAGTGAGGCCCCTGCCCAGGGCCAGGGGCCCCCAGGAACATCCTTTTTCCATTTTCCCTGGGAAAGAAAACTCAGCAGTCCAGGTTCCTGATGTCAGTTTGTAGGGCTCCCTTGGGTCTATCAGGGCAGCACAAGTTTGAGGTGGGGACAACTTCGGTGTGGGGTCCATCCTTCGATATAAGGAGTTTTTGCAGTCAGGGCCAGGGGCCCCTGGGCACATCCTTTTTCCATTTTCCCTGGGAAAGAAAACTCAGCAGTCCAGGTTCCTGATGTCAGTTTGTAGGGCTCCCTTGGGTCTATCAGGGCAGCACAAGTTTGAGGTGGGGACAACTTCGGTCTGGGGTCCATCCTTCGATATAAGGATTTTTGCAGTCAGGCCCCAGCCCAGGACCAGGGGCCCCCGGGCACATCCTATTTCCATTTTCCCTGGGAAAGAAAACTCAGCAGTCCAGGTTCCTGATGTCAGTTTGTAGGGCTCCCTTGGGTCTATCAGGGCGGCACAAATTTGCCGTGGGGACAACTTCGGTGTGGGTTCCATCCTTTGATATAAGGATTCTTTGCAGTCAGGGCCAGGGACCCCTGGGCACATCCTTTTTCCATTTTTCCTGGGAAAGAAAACTCAGCAGTCCAGGTTCCTGATGTCAGTTTGTAGGGCTCCCTTGGGTCTATCAGGGCAGCACAAGTTTGAGGTGGGGACAACTTTGGTGTGGGCTCCATCATTCGATATATTGATTTTGTGCACTCAGGGCCAGGGGCCCCCAGGAACATCCTTTGGCCATTTTCCCTGGGAAAGAAAACTCAGCAGTCCAGGTTCCTGATGTCAGTTTGTAGGGCTCCCTTGGGTCTATCAGGGCAGCACAAGTTTGAGGTGGGGACAACTTCGGTCTGGGGTCATCGTTTGATATAAGGTTTTTTTGTAGTGATGGCTCAGCCCACGGCCAGGGAACCCTGGGCACATCCTTTTTCCATTTTCCCTGGGATAGAAAACTCAGCAGTCCAGGTTCCTGATGTCAGTTTGTAGGGCTCCCTTGGGTCTATCAGGGCAGCACAAGTTTGAGGTGGGGACAACTTCGGTGTGGGGTCCATCCTTCAATATAAGGATTTTTTGCAGTCAGGGCCAGGGGCCCAGGGCCAGGGGCTCCTGGGCACATCCTTTTTCCATTTTCCCTGGGAAAGAAAACTCAGCAGTCCAGGTTCCTGATGTCAGTTTGTAGGGCTCCCTTGGGTCTATCAGGGCAGCACAAGTTTGAGGTGGCGACAACTTCAGTGTGGGCTCCATCCTTCGATATAAGGATTTTTTGCAGTCAGGGCCAGGGGCCCCTGGGCACATCCTTTTTCCATTTTCCCTGGGAAAGAAAACTCAGCAGTCCAGGTTCCTGATGTCAGTTTGTAGGGCTCCCTTGGGTCTATCAGGGCAGCACAAGTTTGAGGTGGGGACAACTTCGTTGTGGGGTCCATCCTTCGATATAAGGATTTTTTGCAGTCAGGGCCAGGGGCCCCTGGGCACATCCTTTTTCCATTTTCCCTGGGAAAGAAAACTCAGCAGTCCAGGTTCCTGATGTCAGTTTTTAGGGCTCCCTTGGGTCTATCAGGGCAGCACAAGTTTGAGGTGGGGACAAATTCGGTGTGGGCTCCATCCTTCGATATAAGGATTTTTTGTAGTGAGGGCCCTGTCCAGGGCCAGGGGCCCCTGGGCACATCCTTTTTCCATTTTCCCTGGGAAAGAAAACTCAGCAGTCCAGGTTCCTGATGTCAGTTTGTAGGGCTCCCTTGGGTGTATCAGGGCAGCACAAGTTTGAGGTGGGGACAACTTCGGTGTGGGGTCCATCCTTCGATATAAGGATTTTTTGCAGTCAGGGCCAGGGTCCCCTGGGCACATCCTTTTTCCATTTTCCCTGGGAAAGAAAACTCAGCAGTCCAGGTTCCTGATGTCAGTTTGTCGGGCTCCCTTGGGTCTATCAGGGCAGCACAAGTTTGAGGTGGTGACAACTTCGGTGTGGGGTCCATCCTTCGATATAAGGATTTTTTGCAGTCAGGGCCAGGGGCCCCTGGGCACATCCTTTGGCCATTTTCCCTGGGAAAGAAAACTCAGCAGTCCAGGTTCCTGATGTCAGTTTGTAGGGCTCCCTTGGGTCTATCAGGGCAGCACAAGTTTGAGGTGGGGACAACTTCGGTGTGGGGTCCATCCTTCGATATAAGGATTTTTTGCAGTGAGGCCCCTGACCAGGAGCAGGGGCCCCTGGGCACATCCTTTTTCCATTTTCCCTGGGAAAGAAAACTCAGCAGTCCAGGTTCCTGATGTCAGTTTGTAGGGCTCCCTTGGGTCTATCAGGGCAGCACAAGTTTGAGGTGGGGACAACTTCGGTGTGGGCGCCATCCTTCGATATAAGGAGTTTTTGCAGTCAGGGCCAGGGGCCCCTGGGCACATCCTTTTTCCATTTTCCCTGGGAAAGAAAACTCAGCAGTCCAGGTTCCTGATGTCAGTTTGTAGGGCTCCCTTGGGTCTATCAGGGCAGCACAAGTTTGAGGTTGGGACAACTTCGATGTGGGCTCCATCCTTCGATATAAGGATTTTTTGCAGTCAGGGCCAGGGGCCCCTGGGCACATCCTTTTTCCATTTTCCCTGGGAAAGAAAACTCAGCAGTCCAGGTTCCTGATGTCAGTTTGTAGGGCTCCCTTGGGTCTATCAGGGCAGCACAAGTTTGAGGTGGGGACAACTTCGGTGTGGGGTTCATCCTTCGATATAAGGATTCTTTGCAGTCAGGCCGCAGCCCAGGACCAGGGGCCCCTGGGCACATCCTTTTTCCATTTTCCCTGGGAAAGAAAACTCAGCAGTCCAGGTTCCTGATGTCAGTTTGTAGGGCTCCCTTGGGTCTATCAGGGCGGCACAAATTTGCGGTGGGGACAACTTCGGTGTGGGTTCCATCCTTCGATATAAGGATTTTTTGCAGTCAGGGCCAGGGGCCCCTGGGCACATCCTATTTCCATTTTCCCTGGGAAAGAAAACTCAGCAGTCCTGGTTCCTGATGTCAGTTTGTAGGGCTCCCTTGGGTCTATCAGGGCAGCACAAGTTTGAGGTGGGGACAATTTCGGTGTGGGGTCCATCCTTCGATATAAGGATTTGTTGTAGTGAGGCCCCAGCCCAGGGCCAGGGGCCCCTGGGCACATTCTTTTTCCATTTTCCCTGGGAAAGAAAACTCAGCAGTCCAGGTTCCTGATGTCAGTATGTAGGGCTCCCTTGAGTGTATCAGGGCAGCAGAAGTTTGAGGTGGGGACAACTTCAGTGTGGGCTCCATCCTTCGATATAAGGATTCTTTGCAGTCAGGGCCAGGGGCCCAGGGCCAGGGGCCCCTGGGCAAATCCTTTTTCCATTTTCCCTGGGAAAGAAAACTCAGCAGTCCAGGTTCCTGATGTCAGTTTGTAGGGCTCCCTTGGGTCTATCAGGGCAGCACAAGTTTGAGGAGGGGACAACTTCGGTGTGGGGTCCATCCTTCGATATAACGATTCTTTGCAGTCAGGGCCAGGGACCCCTGGGCACATCCTTTTTCCATTTTTCCTGGGAAAGAAAACTCAGCAGTCCAGGTTCCTGATGTCAGTTTGTAGGGCTCCCTTGGGTCTATCAGGGCAGCACAAGTTTGAGGTGGGGACAAATTCGGTGTGGGGTCCATCCTTTGATATAAGGATTTTTTGTAGTGAGGGCCCGGTCCAGGGCCAGGGGCCCCTGGGCACATCCTTTTTCCATTTTCCCTGGGAAAGAAAACTCAGCAGTCCAGGTTCCTGATGTCAGTTTGTAGGGCTCCCTTGGGTCTATCACGGCAGCACAAGTTTGAGGTGGGGACAACTTCGGTGTGGGGTCCATCCTTCGATATATGGATTTTTTTCAGTCAGGGCCAGGGGCCCCTGGGCACATCCTTCTTCCATTTTCCCTGGGAAAGAAAACTCAGCAGTCCAGGTTCCTGATGTCAGTTTGTAGGGCTCCCTTGGGTCTATCAGGGCCGCACAAGTTTGAGGTGGGGACAACTTTGGTGTGGGGTCCATCCTTCGATATAAGGATTTTTTGCAGTGAGGCCCCTGCCCAGGGCCAGGGGCCCCTGGGCACATCCTTTTTCCATTTTCCCTGGGAAAGAAAACTCAGCAGTCCAGGTTCCTGATGTCAGTTTGTAGGGCTCCCTTGGGTCTATCAGGGCAGCACAAGTTTGAGGTGGGGACAACTTCGGTGTGGGGTCCATCCTTCGATATAAGGATTTTTTGCAGTCAGGGCCAGGGGCCCAGCCCAGGGGCCCCTGGGCACATCCTTTTTCCATTTTCCCTGGGAAAGAAAACTCAGCAGTCCAGGTTCCTGATGTCAGTTTGTAGGGCTCCCTTGGGTCTATCAGGGCCGCACAAGTTTGAGGTGGGGACAACTTCGGTGTGGGGTCCATCCTTCGATATAAGGATTTTTTGCAGTGAGGCCCCTGCCCAGGGCCAGGGGCCCCTGGGCACATCCTTTTTCCATTTTCCCTGGGAAAGAAAACTCAGCAGTCCAGGTTCCTGATGTCAGTTTGTAGGGCTCCCTTGGGTCTATTAGGGCGGCACAAGTTTGAGGTGGGGACAACTTCGGTGTGGGCTCCATCCTTCAATATAAGGATTTTTTGCAGTCAGGGCCAGGGGCCCAGGGCCAGGGGCTCCTGGGCACATCCTTTTTCCATTTTCCCTGGGAAAGAAAACTCAGCAGTCCAGGTTCCTGATGTCAGTTTGTAGGGCTCCCTTGGGTCTATCAGGGCAGCACAAGTTTGAGGTGGGGACAACTTCGGTGTGGGGTCCATCCTTCAATATAAGGATTTTTTGCAGTCAGGGCCAGGGGCCCCTGGGCACAACCTTTTTCCATTTTCCCTGGGAAAGAAAACTCAGCAGTCCAGGTTCCTGATGTCAGTTTGTAGGGCTCCCTTGGGTCTATCAGGGCAGCACAAGTTTGAGGTGGGGACAACTTCGGTGTGGGGTCCATCCTTCCTTATAAGGATATTTTGCAGTCAGGGCCAGGGTCCCCTGGGCACATCCTTTTTCCATTTTCCCTGGGAAAGAAAACTCAGCAGTCCAGGTTCCTGATGTCAGTTTGTAGGGCTCCCTTGGGTCTATCAGGGCAGCACAAGTTTGAGGTGGGGACAACTTTGGTGTGGGGTCCATCCTTCGATACAAGGATTTTTTGCAGAAGGCCCCTGCCCAGGGCCAGGGGCCCCTGGGCACATCCTTTTTCCATTTTCCCTGGGAAAGAAGACTCAGCAGTCCAGGTTCCTGATGTCAGTTTGTAGGGCTCCCTTGGGTCTATCAGGGCAGCACAAGTTTGAGGTTGGGACTACATCGATGTGGGGTCCATCCTTCGATATAAGGATTTTTTGCAGTCAGAGCCAGGGGCCCCTGGGCACATCCTTTTTCCATTTTCCCTGGGAAAGAAAACTCAGCAGTCCAGGTTCCTGATGTCAGTTTGTAGGGCTCCCTTGGGTCTATCAGGGCAGCACAAGTTTGAGGTGGGGACAAATTCGGTGTGGGCTCCATCCTTCGATATAAGGAGTTTTTGCAGTGATGCCGTAGCCCAGGGCCAGGGGCCCCTGGGCACATCCTTTGGCCATTTCCCCTGGGAAAGAAAACTCAGCAGTCCAGGTTCCTGATGTCAGTTTGCAGGGCTCCCTTGGGTCTATCAGGGCAGCACAAGTTTGAGGTGGGGACAAATTCGGTGTGGGCTCCATCCTTCGATATAAGGATTTTTTGTAGTGATGGCTCAGCCCAGGGCCAGGGGCCCCTGGGCACATCCTTTTTCCATTTTCCCTGGGAAAGAAAACTCAGCAGTCCAGGTTCCTGATGTCAGTTTGTAGGGCTCCCTTGGGTCTATCAGGGCAGCACAAGTTTGAGGAGGGGACAACTTCGGTGTGGGGTCCATCCTTCGATATTAGGATTTTTTGCAGTCAGGGCCAGGGGCCCCTGGGCACAACCTTTTTCCATTTTCCCTGGGAAAGAAAACTCAGCAGTCCAGGTTCCTGATGTCAGTTTGTAGGGCTCCCTTGGGTCTATCAGGGCAGCACAAGTTTGAGGTGGGGACAACTTCGGTGTGGGGTCCATCCTTCAATATAAGGATTTTTGTAGTGAGGCCCCAACCCAGGGCCAGGGGCCCCTGGGCACATCCTTTTTCCATTTTCCCTGGGAAAGAAAACTCAGCAGTCCAGGTTCCTGATGTCAGTTTGTAGGGCTCCCTTGGGTCTATCAGGGCAGCACAAGTTTGAGGTGGGGACAAATTCGGTGTGGGCTCCATCCTTCGATATAAGGATTTTTTGTAGTGACGGCCCTGTCCAGGGCCAGGGGCCCCTGGGCACATCCTTTTTCCATTTTCCCTGGGAAAGAAAACTCAGCAGTCCAGGTTCCTGATGTCAGTTTGTAGGGCTCCCTTGGGTCTATCAGGGCAGCACAAGTTTGAGGTGGCGACAACTTCGGTGTGGGGTCCATCCTTCGATATAAGGATTTTTTGCAGTCAGGGCCAGGGGCCCCTGGGCACATCCTTTGGCCATTTTCCCTGGGAAAGAAAACTCAGCAGTCCAGGTTCCTGATGTCAGTTTGTAGGGCTACCTTGGGTCTATCAGGGCAGCACAAGTTTGAGGTGGGGACAACTTCGGTGTGGGGTCCATCCTTCGATATAAGGATTTTTTGCAGTGAGGCCCCTGCCCAGGGCCAGGGGCCCCTGGGCACATCCTTTTTCCATTTTCCCTGGGAAAGAAAACTCAGCAGTCCAGGTTCCTGATGTCAGTTTGTAGGGCTCCCTTGGGTCTATCAGGGCAGCACAAGTTTGAGGTGGGGACAAATTCGGTGTGGGGTCCATCCTTCGATATATGGATTTTTTGCAGTCAGGGCCAGGGGCCCCTGGGCACATCCTTTTTCCATTTTCCCTGGGAAAGAAAACTCAGCAGTCCAGGTTCCTGATGTCAGTTTGTAGGGCTCCCTTGGGTCTATCAGGGCCGCACAAGTTTGAGGTGGTGACAACTTCGGTGTGGGGTCCATCCTTCCATATAAGGATTTTTTGCAGTGAGGCCCCTGCCCAAGGCCAGGGGCCCCTGGGCACATCCTTTTTCCATTTTCCCTGGGAAAGAAAACTCAGCAGTCCAGGTTCCTGATGTCAGTTTGTAGGGCTCCCTTGGGTCTATCAGGGCAGCACAAGTTTGAGGTGGGGACAACTTCGGTGTGGGCGCCATCCTTCGATATAAGGAGTTTTTGCAGTCAGGGCCAGGGGCCCCTGGGCACATCCTTTTTCCATTTTCCCTGGGAAAGAAAACTCAGCAGTCCAGGTTCCTGATGTCAGTTTGTAGGGCTCCCTTGGGTCTATCAGGGCAGCACAAGTTTGAGGTTGGGACAACTTCGATGTGGGGTCCATCCTTCGATATAAGGATTTTTTGCAGTCAGGGCCAGGGGCCCCTGGGCACATCCTTTTTCCATTTTCCCTGGGAAAGAAAACTCAGCAGTCCAGGTTCCTGATGTCAGTTTGTAGGGCTCCCTTGGGTCTATCAGGGCAGCACAAGTTTGAGGTGGGGACAACTTCGGTGTGGGGTTCATCCTTCGATATAAGGATTCTTTGCAGTCAGGCCGCAGCCCAGGACCAGGGGCCCCTGGGCACATCCTTTTTCCATTTTCCCTGGGAAAGAAAACTCAGCAGTCCAGGTTCCTGATGTCAGTTTGTAGGGCTCCCTTGGGTCTATCAGGGCGGCACAAATTTGCGGTGGGGACAACTTCGGTGTGGGTTCCATCCTTCGATATAAGGATTTTTTGCAGTCAGGGCCAGGGGCCCCTGGGCACATCCTATTTCCATTTTCCCTGGGAAAGAAAACTCAGCAGTCCTGGTTCCTGATGTCAGTTTGTAGGGCTCCCTTGGGTCTATCAGGGCAGCACAAGTTTGAGGTGGGGACAATTTCGGTGTGGGGTCCATCCTTCGATATAAGGATTTGTTGTAGTGAGGCCCCAGCCCAGGGCCAGGGGCCCCTGGGCACATTCTTTTTCCATTTTCCCTGGGAAAGAAAACTCAGCAGTCCAGGTTCCTGATGTCAGTATGTAGGGCTCCCTTGAGTGTATCAGGGCAGCAGAAGTTTGAGGTGGGGACAACTTCAGTGTGGGCTCCATCCTTCGATATAAGGATTCTTTGCAGTCAGGGCCAGGGGCCCAGGGCCAGGGGCCCCTGGGCAAATCCTTTTTCCATTTTCCCTGGGAAAGAAAACTCAGCAGTCCAGGTTCCTGATGTCAGTTTGTAGGGCTCCCTTGGGTCTATCAGGGCAGCACAAGTTTGAGGAGGGGACAACTTCGGTGTGGGGTCCATCCTTCGATATAACGATTCTTTGCAGTCAGGGCCAGGGACCCCTGGGCACATCCTTTTTCCATTTTTCCTGGGAAAGAAAACTCAGCAGTCCAGGTTCCTGATGTCAGTTTGTAGGGCTCCCTTGGGTCTATCAGGGCAGCACAAGTTTGAGGTGGGGACAAATTCGGTGTGGGGTCCATCCTTTGATATAAGGATTTTTTGTAATGAGGGCCCTGTCCAGGGCCAGGGGCCCCTGGGCACATCCTTTTTCCATTTTCCCTGGGAAAGAAAACTCAGCAGTCCAGGTTCCTGATGTCAGTTTGTAGGGCTCCCTTGGGTCTATCAGGGCAGCACAAGTTTGAGGTGGGGACAACTTCGGTGTGGGGTCCATCCTTCGATATATGGATTTTTTTCAGTCAGGGCCAGGGGCCCCTGGGCACATCCTTCTTCCATTTTCCCTGGGAAAGAAAACTCAGCAGTCCAGGTTCCTGATGTCAGTTTGTAGGGCTCCCTTGGGTCTATCAGGGCCGCACAAGTTTGAGGTGGGGACAACTTCGGTGTGGGCTCCATCCTTCGATATAAGGATTTTTTGCAGTGAGGCCCCTGCCCAGGGCCAGGGGCCCCTGGGCACATCCTTTTTCCATTTTCCCTGGGAAAGAAAACTCAGCAGTCCAGGTTCCTGATGTCAGTTTGTAGGGCTCCCTTGGGTCTATTAGGGCGGCACAAGTTTGAGGTGGGGACAACTTCGGTGTGGGCTCCATCCTTCAATATAAGGATTTTTTGCAGTCAGGGCCAGGGGCCCAGGGCCAGGGGCTCCTGGGCACATCCTTTTTCCATTTTCCCTGGGAAAGAAAACTCAGCAGTCCAGGTTCCTGATGTCAGTTTGTAGGGCTCCCTTGGGTCTATCAGGGCAGCACAAGTTTGAGGTGGGGACAACTTCGGTGTGGGGTCCATCCTTGGATATAAGGATTTTTTACAGTCAGGGCCAGGGGCCCCTGGGCACAACCTTTTTCCATTTTCCCTGGGAAAGAAAACTCAGCAGTACAGGTTCCTGATGTCAGTTTGTAGGGCTCCCTTGGGTGTATCAGGGCAGCACAAGTTTGAGGTGGGGACAACTTCGGTGTGGGGTCCATCCTTCAATATAAGGATTTTTGTTGTGAGGCCCCAACCCAGGGCCAGGGGCCCCTGGGCACATCCTTTTTCCATTTTCCCTGGGAAAGAAAACTCAGCAGTCCAGGTTCCTGATGTCAGTTTGTAGGGCTCCCTTGGGTCTATCAGGGCAGCACAAGTTTGAGGTGGGGACAACTTCGGTGTGGGGTCCATCCTTCGATATAAGGATTTTTTGCAGTCAGGGCCAGGGGCCCTCGGCCAGGGGCCCCTGGGCACATCCTTTTTCCATTTTCCCTGGGAAAGAAAACTCAGCAGTCCAGGTTCCTGATGTCAGTTTGTAGGGCTCCCTTGGGTCTATCAGGGCAGCACAAGTTTGAGGTGGGGACAAATTCGGTGTGGGCTCCATCCTTCGATATAAGGATTTTTTGTAGTGAGGGCCCTGTCCAGGGCCAGGGGCCCCTGGGCACATCCTTTTTCCATTTTCCCTGGGAAAGAAAACTCAGCAGTCCAGGTTCCTGATGTCAGTTTGTAGGGCTCCCTTGGGTCTATCAGGGCAGCACAAGTTTGAGGTGGCGAGAACTTCGGTGTGGGGTCCATCCTTCGATATAAGGATTTTTTGCAGTCAGGGCCAGGGGCCCCTGGGCACATCCTTTGGCCATTTTCCCTGGGAAAGAAAACTCAGCAGTCCAGGTTCCTGATGTCAGTTTGTAGGGCTCCCTTGGGTCTATCAGGGCAGCACAAGTTTGAGGTGGGGACAACTTCGGTGTGGGGTCCATCCTTCGATATAAGGATTTTTTGCAGTCAGGGCCAGGGGCCCCTGGGCACATCCTTTTTCCATTTTCCCTGGGAAAGAAAACTCAGCAGTCCAGGTTCCTGATGTCAGTTTGTAGGGCTCCCTTGGGTCTATCAGGGCAGCACAAGTTTGAGGTGGGGACAACTTCGGTGTGGGGTCCATCCTTCGATATAAGGATTTTTTGCAGTGAGTCCCCTGCCCAGGAGCAGGGGCCCCTGGGCACATCCTTTTTCCATTTTCCCTGGGAAAGAAAACTCAGCAGTCCAGGTTCCTGATGTCAGTTTGTAGGGCTCCCTTGGGTGTATCAGGGTAGCACAGCTTTGAGGTGGGGACAAATTCGGTGTGGGCTACATCCTTCGATATAAGGATTTTTTGCAGTCAGGGCCAGGGGCCCCTGGGCACATCCTTTTTCCATTTTCCCTGGGAAAGTAAACTCAGCAGTCCAGGTTCCTGATGTCAGTTTGTAGGGCTCCCTTGGGTCTATCAGGGCAGCACAAGTTTGAGTTGGGGACAACTTCGGTGTGGGGTCCATCCTTCGATATAAGGATTTTTTGCAGTCAGGGCTAGGGGCCCCTGGGCACATCCTTTGGCCATTTTCCCTGGGAAAGAAAACTCAGCAGTCCAGGTTCCTGATGTCAGTTTGTAGGGCTCCCTTGGGTCTATCAGGGCAGCACAAGTTTGAGGTGGGGACAACTTCGGTGTGGGGTCCATCCTTCGATATAAGGATTTTTTGCAGTCAGGGCTAGGGACCCCTGGGCACACCCTTTGGCCATTTTCCCTGGGAAAGAAAACTCAGCAGTCCAGGTTCCTGATGTCAGTTTGTAGGGCTCCCTTGGGTCTATCAGGGCAGCACAAGTTTGAGGTGGGGACAACTTCGGTGTGGGGTCCATCCTTCGATATAAGGATTTTTTGCAGTGAGGCCCCTGCCCAGAACCAGGGGCCCCTGGGCACATCCTTTTTCCATTTTCCCTGGGAAAGAAAACTCAGCAGTCCAGGTTCCTGATGTCAGTTTGTAGGGCTCCCTTGGGTGTATCAGGGCAGCACAGCTTTGAGGTGGGGACAAATTCGGTGTGGGCTACATCCTTCGATATAAGGATTTTTTGCAGTCAGGGCCAGGGGCCCCTGGGCACATCCTTTTTCCATTTTCCCTGGGAAAGAAAACTCAGCAGTCCAGGTTCCTGATGTCAGTTTGTAGGGCTCCCTTGGGTCTATCAGGGCAGCACAAGTTTGAGGTGGGGAGAACTTCGGTGTGGGGTCCATCCTTCAATATAAGGATTTTTGTAGTGAGGCCCCAACCCAGGGCCAGGGGCTCCTGGGCACATCCTTTTTCCATTTTCCCTGGGAAAGAAAACTCAGCAGTCCAGGTTCCTGATGTCAGTTTGTAGGGCTCTCTTGGGTCTATCAGGGCAGCACAAGTTTGAGGTTGGGACAACTTCGGTGTAGGGTCCATCCTTCGATATAAGGATTCTTTGCAGTGAGGCCCCAGCCCAGGTCCAGGGGCCACTTGCACATCCTTTTTCCATTTTCCCTGGGAAAGAAAACTCAGCAGTCCAGGTTCCTGATGTCAGTTTGTTGGGCTCCCTTGGGTCTATCAGGGCAGCACAAGTTTGAGTTGGGGACAACTTCGGTGTGGGCTCCATCCTTCGTTATAAGGATTCTTTGCAGTCAGGGCCAGGGGCCCCTGGGCACATCCTTTTTCCATTTTCCCTGGGAAAGAAAACTCAGCAGTCCAGGTTCCTGATGTCAGTTTGTAGGGCTCCCTTGGGTCTATCAGGGCAGCACAAGTTTGAGGTGGCGACAACTTCGGTGTGGGGTCCATCCTTCGATATAAGGATTTTTTGCAGTCAGGGCTAGGGGCCTCTGGGCACATCCTTTGGCCATTTTCCCTGGGAAACAAAACTCAGCAGTCCAGGTTCCTGATGTCAGTTTGTAGGGCTCCCTTGGGTCTATCAGGGCAGCACAAGTTTGAGGTGGGGACAACTTTGGTGTGGGCTCCATCATTCGATATATTGATTTTGTGCACTCAGGGCCAGGGGCCCCCAGGAACATCCTTTGGCCATTTTCCCTGGGAAAGAAAACTCAGCAGTCCAGGTTCCTGATGTCAGTTTGTAGGGCTCCTTTGGGTGTATCAGGGCCGCACAATTTTGAGGTGGGGACAACTTCGGTGTGGGCTCCATCCTTCGATATAAGGATTCTTTGCAGTCAGGGCCAGGGGCCCCTGGGCACATCCTTTTTCCATTTTCCCTGGGAAAGAAAACTCAGCAGTCCAGGTTCCTGATGTCAGTTTGTAGGGCTCCCTTGGGTCTATCAGGGCAGCACAAGTTTGAGGTGGGGACAACTTCGGTGTGGGGTCATCGTTTGATATAAGGTTTTTTTGTAGTGATGGCTCAGCCCACGGCCATGGAACCCTGGGCACATCCTTTTTCCATTTTCTCTGGGAAAGAAAACTCAGCAGTTCAGGTTCCTGATGTCAGTTTGTAGGGCTCCCTTGGGTCTATCAGGGCAGCACAAGTTTGAGGTGGGGACAACTTCGGTGTGGGCTCCATCCTTCAATATAAGGATTTTTTGCAGTCAGGGCCAGGGGCCCAGGGCCAGGGGCTCCTGGGCACATCCTTTGGCCATTTTCCCTGGGAAAGAAAACTCAGCAGTCCAGGTTCCTGATGTCAGTTTGTAGGGCTCCCTTGGGTCTATCAGGGCAGCACAAGTTTGAGGTGGGGACAACTTCGGTGTGGGGTCCATCCTTCGATATAAGGATTTTTTGCAGTCAGGGCCAGGGGCCCCTGGGCACATCCTTTTTCCATTTTCCCTGGGAAAGAAAACTCAGCAGTCCAGGTTCCTGATGTCAGTTTGTAGGGCTCCCTTGGGTCTATCAGGGCAGCACAAGTTTGAGGTGGGGACAAATTCGGTGTGGGCTCCATCCTTGGATATAAGGATTTTTTACAGTCAGGGCCAGGGGCCCCTGGGCACACCCTTTGGCCATTTTCCCTGGGAAAGAAGACTCAGCAGTCCAGGTTCCTGATGTCAGTTTGTAGGGCTCCCTTGGGTCTATCAGGGCCGCACAAGTTTGAGGTGGGGACAACTTCGGTGTGGGCTCCATCCTTCGATATAAGGATTTTTTGCAGTGAGGCCCCTGCCCAGGGCCACGGGCCCCTGGGCACATCCTTTTTCCATTTTCCCTGGGAAAGAAAACTCAGCAGTCCAGGTTCCTGATGTCAGTTTGTAGGGCTCCCTTGGGTCTATCAGGGCAGCACAAGTTTGAGGTTGGGACAACTTCGATGTGGGGTCCATCCTTCGATATAAGGATTTTTTGCAGTCAGGGCCAGGGGCCCCTGGGCACATCCTTTTTCCATTTTCCCTGGGAAAGAAAACTCAGCAGTCCAGGTTCCTGATGTCAGATTGTAGGGCTCCCTTGGGTCTATCAGGGCAGCACAAGTTTGAGGTGGGGACAACTTCGGTGTGGGCTCCATCCTTCGATATAAAGATTTTTTGCAGTGATGCCGTAGCCCAGGGCCAGGGGCCCCTGGGCACATCCTTTGGCCATTTTCCCTGGGAAAGAAAACTCAGCAGTCCAGGTTCCTGATGTCAGTTTGTAGGGCTCCCTTGGGTCTATCAGGGCAGCACAAGTTTGAGGTGGGGACAACTTCGGTGTAGGGTCCATCCTTCGATATAAGGATTCTTTGCAGTGAGGCCCCAGCCCAGGTCCAGGGGCCACTTGCACATCCTTTTTCCATTTTCCCTGGGAAAGAAAACTCAGCAGTCCAGGTTCCTGATGTCAGTTTGTAGGGCTCCCTTGGGTCTATCAGGGCAGCTCAAGTTTGAGGTGGCGACAACTTCGGTGTGGGCTCCATCCTTCGATATAAGGATTTTTTGCAGTCAGGGCCAGGGGCCCCTGGGCACATCCTTTGGCCATTTTCCCTGGGAAAGAAAACTCAGCAGTCCAGGTTCCTGATGTCAGTTTGTAGGGCTCCCTTGGGTCTATCAGGGCAGCACAAGTTTGAGGTGGGGACAACTTTGGTGTGGGCTCCATCATTCGATATATTGATTTTGTGCACTCAGGGCCAGGGGCCCCCAGGAACATCCTTTGGCCATTTTCCCTGGGAAAGAAAACTCCGCACTCCAGGTTGCTGATGTCAGTTTGTAGGGCTCCTTTGGGTGTATCAGGGCCGCACAATTTTGAGGTGGGGACAACTTCGGTGTGGGCTCCATCCTTCGATATAAGGATTCTTTGCAGTCAGGGCCAGGGGCCCCTGGGCACATCCTTTTTCCATTTTCCCTGGGAAAGAAAACTCAGCAGTCCAGGTTCCTGATGTCAGTTTGTAGGGCTCCCTTGGGTCTATCAGGGCAGCACAAGTTTGAGGTGGGGACAACTTCGGTGTGGGGTCATCGTTTGATATAAGGTTTTTTTGTAGTGATGGCTCAGCCCACGGCCAGGGAACCCTGGGCACATCCTTTTTCCATTTTCTCTGGGAAAGAAAACTCAGCAGTTCAGGTTCCTGATGTCAGTTTGTAGGGCTCCCTTGGGTCTATCAGGGCAGCACAAGTTTGAGGTGGGGACAACTTCGGTGTGGGCTCCATCCTTCAATATAAGGATTTTTTGCAGTCAGGGCCAGGGGCCCAGGGCCAGGGGCTCCTGGGCACATCCTTTTTCCATTTCCCCTGGGAAAGAAAACTCAGCAGTCCAGGTTCCTGATGTCAGTTTGTAGGGCTCCCTTGGGTCTATCAGGGCAGCACAAGTTTGAGGTGGCGACAACTTCGGTGTGGGCTCCATCCTTCGATATAAGGATTTTTTGCAGTCAGGGCCAGGGTCCACTGGGCACATCCTTTTTCCATTTTCCCTGGGAAAGAAAACTCAGCAGTCCAGGTTCCTGATGTCAGTTTGTAGGGCTCCCTTGGGTTTATCAGGGCAGCACAAGTTTGAGGTGGGGACAACTTCGGTGTGGGCTCCATCCTTGGATATAAGGATTTTTTACAGTCAGGGCCAGTGGCCCCTGGGCACATCCTTTGGCCATTTTCCCTGGGAAAGAAAACTCAGCAGTCCAGGTTCCTGATGTCAGTTTGTAGGGCTCCCTTGGGTCTATCAGGGCCGCACAAGTTTGAGGTGGGGACAACTTCGGTGTGGGGTCCATCCTTCGATATAAGGATTTTTTGCAGTGAGGCCCCTGCCCAGGGCCACGGGCCCCTGGGCACATCCTTTTTCCATTTTCCCTGGGAAAGAAAACTCAGCAGTCCAGGTTCCTGATGTCAGTTTGTAGGGCTCCCTTGGGTCTATCAGGGCAGCACAAGTTTGAGGTTGGGACAACTTCGATGTGGGGTCCATCCTTCGATATAAGGATTTTTTGCAGTCAGGGCCAGGGGCCCCTGGGCACATCCTTTTTCCATTTTCCCTGGGAAAGAAAACTCAGCAGTCCAGGTTCCTGATGTCAGATTGTAGGGCTCCCTTGGGTCTATCAGGGCAGCACAAGTTTGAGGTGGGGACAACTTCGGTGTGGGCTCCATCCTTCGATATAAGGATTTTTTGCAGTGATGCCGTAGCCCAGGGCCAGGGGCCCCTGGGCACATCCTTTGGCCATTTTCCCTGGGAAAGAAAACTCAGCAGTCCAGGTTCCTGATGTCAGTTTGTAGGGCTCCCTTGGGTCTATCAGGGCAGCACAAGTTTGAGGTGGGGACAACTTCGGTGTGGGGTCCATCCTTCGATATAAGGATTTTTTGCAGTCAGGGCCAGGGGCCCCTGGGCACATCCTTTTTCCATTTTCCCTGGGAAAGAAAACTCAGCAGTCCAGGTTCCTGATGTCAGTTTGTAGGGCTCCCTTGGGTCTATCAGGGCAGCACAAGTTTGAGGTTGGGACAACTTCGATGTGGGGTCCATCCTTCGATATAAGGATTTTTTGCAGTCAGGGCCAGGGGCCCCTGGGCACATCCTTTTTCCATTTTCCCTGGGAAAGAAAACTCAGCAGTCCAGGTTCCTGATGTCAGATTGTAGGGCTCCCTTGGGTCTATCAGGGCAGCACAAGTTTGAGGTGGGGACAAATTCGGTGTGGGCTCCATCCTTCGATATAAGGATTTTTTGCAGTGATGCCGTAGCCCAGGGCCAGGGGCCCCTGGGCACATCCTTTGGCCATTTTCCCTGGGAAAGAAAACTCAGCAGTCCAGGTTCCTGATGTCAGTTTGTAGGGCTCCCTTGGGTCTATCAGGGCAGCACAAGTTTGAGGTGGGGACAACTTCGGTGTGGGGTCCATCCTTCGATATAAGGATTTTTTGCAGTCAGGGCCAGGGGCCCCTGGGCACATCCTTTTTCCATTTTCCCTGGGAAAGAAAACTCAGCAGTCCAGGTTCCTGATGTCAGTTTGTAGGGCTCCCTTGGGTCTATCAGGGCAGCACAAGTTTGAGGTGGGGACAAATTCGGTGTGGGCTCCATCCTTGGATATAAGGATTTTTTACAGTCAGGGCCAGGGGCCCCTGGGCACACCCTTTGGCCATTTTCCCTGGGAAAGAAGACTCAGCAGTCCAGGTTCCTGATGTCAGTTTGTAGGGCTCCCTTGGGTCTATCAGGGCCGCACAAGTTTGAGGTGGGGACAACTTCGGTGTGGGGTCCATCCTTCGATATAAGGATTTTTTGCAGTGAGGCCCCTGCCCAGGGCCACGGGCCCCTGGGCACATCCTTTTTCCATTTTCCCTGGGAAAGAAAACTCAGCAGTCCAGGTTCCTGATGTCAGTTTGTAGGGCTCCCTTGGGTCTATCAGGGCAGCACAAGTTTGAGGTTGGGACAACTTCGATGTGGGGTCCATCCTTCGATATAAGGATTTTTTGCAGTCAGGGCCAGGGGCCCCTGGGCACATCCTTTTTCCATTTTCCCTGGGAAAGAAAACTCAGCAGTCCAGGTTCCTGATGTCAGATTGTAGGGCTCCCTTGGGTCTATCAGGGCAGCACAAGTTTGAGGTGGGGACAACTTCGGTGTGGGCTCCATCCTTCGATATAAAGATTTTTTGCAGTGATGCCGTAGCCCAGGGCCAGGGGCCCCTGGGCACATCCTTTGGCCATTTTCCCTGGGAAAGAAAACTCAGCAGTCCAGGTTCCTGATGTCAGTTTGTAGGGCTCCCTTGGGTCTATCAGGGCAGCACAAGTTTGAGGTGGGGACAACTTCGGTGTGGGGTCCATCCTTCGATATAAGGATTTTTTGCTGTGAGGCCCCTGCCCAGGAGAAGGGGCCCCTGGGCACATCCTTTTTCCATTTTCCCTGGGAAAGAAAACTCAGCAGTCCAGGTTCCTGATGTCAGTTTGTAGGGCTCCCTTGGGTGTATCAGGGCAGCACAGGTTTGAGGTGGGGACAAATTCGGTGTGGGCTCCATACTTCGATATAAGGATTTTTTGCAGTCAGGGCCAGGGGCCCCTGGGCACATCCTTTTTCCATTTTCCCTGGGAAAGAAAACTCAGCAGTCCAGGTTCCTGATGTCAGTTTGTAGGGCTCCCTTGGGTCTATCAGGGCAGCACAAGTTTGAGGTGGGGACAACTTTGGTGTGGGCTCCATCATTCGATATATTGATTTTGTGCACTCAGGGCCAGGGGCCCCCAGGAACATCCTTTGGCAATTTTCCCTGGGAAAGAAAACTCCGCAGTCCAGGTTGCTGATGTCAGTTTGTAGGGCTCCTTTGGGTGTATCAGGGCCGCACAATTTTGAGGTGGGGACAACTTCGGTGTGGGGTCCATCCTTCGATATAAGGATTCTTTGCAGTCAGGGCCAGGGGCCCCTGGGCACATCCTTTTTCCATTTTCCCTGGGAAAGAAAACTCAGCAGTCCAGGTTCCTGATGTCAGTTTGTAGGGCTCCCTTGGGTCTATCAGGACAGCACAAGTTTGAGGTGGGGACAACTTCGGTGTAGGGTCCATCCTTCGATATAAGGATTCTTTGCAGTCAGGCCCCAGCCCAGGTCCAGGGGCCACTGGCACATCCTTTTTCCATTTTCCCTGGGAAAGAAAACTCAGCAGTCCAGGTTCCTGATGTCAGTTTGTAGAGCTCCCTTGGGTCTATCAGGGCAGCACAAGTTTGAGGTGGGGACAACTTCGGTGTGGGGTCCATCCTTCGATATAAGGATTTTTTGCAGTCAGGGCCAGGGGCCCCTGGGCACATCCTTTTTCCATTTTCCCTGGGAAAGAAAACTCAGCAGTCCAGGTTCCTGATGTCAGTTTGTAGGGCTCCCTTGGGTCTATCAGGGCAGCACAAGTTTGAGGTGGGGACAACTTCGGTGTGGGGTCCATCCTTCGTTATAAGGATTCTTTGCAGTCAGGGCCAGGAGCCCCTGGGCACATCCTTTTTCCATTTTCCCTGGGAAAGAAAACTCAGCAGTCCAGGTTCCTGATGTCAGTTTGTAGGGCTCCCTTGGGTCTATCAGGGCAGCACAAGTTTGAGGTGGGGACAAGTTCGGTGTGGGGTCCATCCTTCGATATAAGGATTTTTTGCAGTCAGGGCCAGGGGCCCCTGGGCACACCCTTTGGCCATTTTCCCTGGGAAAGAAAACTCAGCAGTCCAGGTTCCTGATGTCAGTTTGTAGGGCTCCCTTGGGTCTATCAGGGCAGCACAAGTTTGAGGTGGGGACAACTTCGGTGTGGGGTCCATCCTTCGATATAAGGATTTTTTGCAGTGAGGCCCCTGCCCAGGAGCAGGGGCCCCTGGGCACATCCTTTTTCCATTTTCCCTGGGAAAGAAAACTCAGCAGTCCAGGTTCCTGATGTCAGTTTGTAGGGCTCCCTTGGGTCTATCAGGGCAGCACAAGTTTGAGGTGGGGACAACTTTGGTGTGGGCTCCATCATTCGATATAAGGATTTTTTGCAGTCAGGGCCAGGGGCCCCTGGGCACATCCTTTTTCCATTTTCCCTGGGAAAGAAAACTCAGCAGTCCAGGTTCCTGATGTCAGTTTGTAGGGCTCCCTTGGGTCTATCAGGGCAGCACAAGTTTGAGGTGGGGACAACTTCGGTGTGGGGTCCATCCTTCGATATAAGGATTCTTTGCAGTCAGGGCCAGGGGCCCCTGGGCACATCCTTTTTCCATTTTCCCTGGGAAAGAAAACTCAGCAGTCCAGGTTCCTGATGTCAGTTTGTAGGGCTCCCTTGGGTCTATCAGGGCAGCAGAAGTTTGAGGTGGGGACAACTTCGGTGTGGGGTGCATCCTTCGATATATGGATTTTTTGCAGTCAGGGCCAGGGGCCCCTGGGCACATCCTTTTTCCATTTTCCCTGGGAAAAAAACTCAGCAGTCCAGGTTCCTGATGTCAGTTTGTAGGGCTCCCTTGGGTCTATCAGGGCAGCACAAGTTTGAGGTGGGGACAACTTCGGTGTGGGGTCCATCCTTCGATATAAGGATTTTTTGCAGTCAGGGCCAGGGGCCCCTGGGCACATCCTTTTTCCATTTTCCCTGGGAAAGAAAACTCAGCAGTCCAGGTTCCTGATGTCAGTTTGTAGGGCTCCCTTGGGTCTATCAGGGCAGCACAAGTTTGAGGTGGGGACAACTTCGGTGTGGGGTCCATCCTTCGATATAAGGATGTTTTGCAGTCAGGGCCAGGGGCCCCTGGGCACATCCTTTTTCCATTTTCCCTGGGAAAGAAAACTCAGCAGTCCAGGTTCCTGATGTCAGTTTGTAGGGCTCCCTTGGGTCTATCAGGGCAGCACAAGTTTGAGGTGGGGACAACTTCGGTGTGGGGTCCATCCTTCGTTATAAGGATTCTTTGCAGTCAGGGCCAGGAGCCCCTGGGCACATCCTTTTTCCATTTTCCCTGGGAAAGAAAACTCAGCAGTCCAGGTTCCTGATGTCAGTTTGTAGGGCTCCCTTGGGTCTATCAGGGCAGCACAAGTTTGAGGTGGGGACAAGTTCGGTGTGGGGTCCATCCTTCGATATAAGGATTTTTTGCAGTCAGGGCCAGGGGCCCCTGGGCACATCCTTTGGCCATTTTCCCTGGGAAAGAAAACTCAGCAGTCCAGGTTCCTGATGTCAGTTTGTAGGGCTCCCTTGGGTCTATCAGGGCAGCACAAGTTTGAGGTGGGGACAACTTCGGTGTGGGGTCCATCCTTCGATATAAGGATTTTTTGCAGTGAGGCCCCTGCCCAGGAGCAGGGGCCCCTGGGCACATCCTTTTTCCATTTTCCCTGGGAAAGAAAACTCAGCAGTCCAGGTTCCTGATGTCAGTTTGTAGGGCTCCCTTGGGTCTATCAGGGCAGCACAAGTTTGAGGTGGGGACAACTTTGGTGTGGGCTCCATCATTCGATATAAGGATTTTTTGCAGTCAGGGCCAGGGGCCCCTGGGCACATCCTTTTTCCATTTTCCCTGAGAAAGAAAACTCAGCAGTCCAGGTTCCTGATGTCAGTTTGTAGGGCTCCCTTGGGTCTATCAGGGCAGCACAAGTTTGAGGTGGGGACAACTTCGGTGTGGGGTCCATCCTTCGATATAAGGATTCTTTGCAGTCAGGGCCAGGGGCCCCTGGGCACATCCTTTTTCCATTTTCCCTGGGAAAGAAAACTCAGCAGTCCAGGTTCCTGATGTCAGTTTGTAGGGCTCCCTTGGGTCTATCAGGGCAGCAGAAGTTTGACGTGGGGACAACTTCGGTGTGGGGTGCATCCTTCGATATATGGATTTTTTGCAGTCAGGGCCAGGGGCCCCTGGGCACATCCTTTTTCCATTTTCCCTGGGAAAGAAAACTCAGCAGTCCAGGTTCCTGATGTCAGTTTGTAGGGCTCCCTTGGGTCTATCAGGGCAGCGCAAGTTTGAGGTGGGGACAACTTCGGTGTGGGGTCCATCCTTCGATATAAGGATGTTTTGCAGTCAGGGCCAGAGGCCCCTGGGCACATCCTTTTTCCATTTTCCCTGGGAAAGAAAACTCAGCAGTCCAGGTTCCTGATGTCAGTTTGTAGGGCTCCCTTGGGTCTATCAGGGCAGCACAAGTTTGAGGTGGGGACAACTTCGGTGTGGGGTCCATCCTTCGATATAAGGATTCTTTGCAGTCAGGGCCAGGGGCCCCTGTGCACATCCTTTTTCCATTTTCCCTGGGAAAGAAAGCTCAGCAGTCCAGGTTCCTGATGTCAATTTGTAGGGCTCCCTTGGGTCTATCAAGGCAGCACAAGTTTGAGGTGGGGACAACTTCGGTGTGGGGTCCATCCTTCGATATAAGGATTTTTTGCAGTCAGGGCCAGGGGCCCCCAGGAACATCCTTTTTCCATTTTCCCTGGGAAAGAAAACTCAGCAGTCCAGGTTCCTGATGTCAGTTTGTAGGGCTCCCTTGGGTGTATCAGGGCAGCACAAGTTTGAGGTGGGGACAACTTTGGTGTGGGGTCCATCCTTCGATATAAGGATTTTTTGCAGTCAGGGCCAGGGGCCCCTGGGCACATCCTTTTTCCATTTTCCCTGGGAAAGAAAACTCAGCAGTCCAGGTTCCTGATGTCAGTTTGTAGGGCTCCCTTGGGTGTATCAGGGCAGCACAAGTTTGAGGTGGGGACAACTTCGGTGTGGGGTCCATCCTTCGATATAAGGATTTTTTTGCAGTCAGGGCCAGGGGCCCCTGGGCACATCCTTTGGCCATTTTCCCTGGGAAAGAAAACTCAGCAGTCCAGGTTCCTGATGTCAGTTTGTAGGGCTCCCTTGGGTCTATCAGGGCAGCACAAGTTTGAGGTGGGGACAACTTCGGTGTGGGGTCCATCCTTCGATATAAGGATTTTTTGCAGTCAGGGCCAGGGACCCAGGGCCACGGGCCCCTGGGCACATCCTTTTTCCATTTTCCCTGGGAAAGAAAACTCAGCAGTCCAGGTTCCTGATGTCAGTTTGTAGGGCTCCCTTGGGTCTATCAGGGCAGCACAAGTTTGAGGTGGGGACAACTTCGGTGTGGGGTCCATCCTTCGATATAAGGATTTTTTTGCAGTCAGGGCCAGGGGCCCCTGGGCACATCCTTTGGCCATTTTCCCTGGGAAAGAAAACTCAGCAGTCCAGGTTCCTGATGTCAGTTTGTAGGGCTCCCTTGGGTCTATCAGGGCAGCACAAGTTTGAGGTGGGGACAATTTCGGTGTGGGTTCCATCCTTCGATATAAGGATTTTTTGCAGTCAGGGCCAGGGACCCAGGGCCACGGGCCCCTGGGCACATCCTTTTTCCATTTTCCCTGGGAAAGAAAACTCAGCAGTCCAGGTTCCTGATGTCAGTTTGTAGGGCTCCCTTGGGTCTATCAGGGCAGCACAAGTTTGAGGTGGGGACAACTTCGGTGTGGGGTCCATCCTTCGATATAAGGATTTTTTGAAGTCAGGGCCAGGGGTCCCCGGGCACATCCTTTTTCCATTTTCCCTGGGAAAGAAAACTCAGCAGTCCAGGTTCCAGATGTCAGTTTGTAGGGCTCCCTTGGGTCTATCAGGGCAGCACAAGTTTGAGGTGGGGACAACTTCGGTGTGGGGTCCATCCTTCGATATAAGGATTTTTTGCAGTCAGGGCCAGGAGCCCCTGGGCACATCCTTTTTCCATTTTCCCTGGGAAAGAAAACTCAGCAGTCCAGGTTCCTGATGTCAGTTTGTAGGGCTCCCTTGGGTCTATCAGGGCAGCACAAGTTTGAGGTGGGGACAACTTCGGTGTGGGGTCCATCCTTCGATATAAGGATTTTTTGCAGTCAGGGCCAGGGGCCCCTGGGCACATCCTTTTTCCATTTTCCCTGGGAAAGAAAACTCAGCAGTCCAGGTTCCTGATGTCAGTTTGTAGGGCTCCCTTGGGTCTATCAGGCAAGCACAATTTTGAGGTGGGGACAACTTCGGTGTGGGGTCCATCCTTCGATATAAGGATTCTTTGCAGTGAGGCCCCAGCCTAGGGCCAGGGGCCCCTGGGCACATCCTTTTTCCATTTTCCCTGGGAAAGAAAACTCAGCAGTCCAGGTTCCTGATGTCAGTTTGTAGGGCTCCCTTGGGTCTATCAGGGCAGCACAAGTTTGAGGTGGGGACAGCTTTGGTGTGGGGTCCATCCTTCGATATAAGGATTTTTTGCAGTCAGGGCCAGGGGCCCCTGGGCACATCCTTTTTCCATTTTCCCTGGGAAAGAAAACTCAGCAATCCAGGTTCCTGATGTCAGTTTGTAGGGCTCCCTTGGGTGTATCAGGGCAGCACAAGTTTGAGGTGGGGACAACTTCGGTGTGGGGTGCATCCTTCGATATAAAGATTTTTTGCAGTCAGGGCCAGGGGCCCCTGGGCACATCCTTTGGCCATTTTCCCTGGGAAAGAAAACTCAGCAGTCCAGGTTCCTGATGTCAGTTTGTAGGGCTCCCTTGGGTCTATCAGGGCAGCACAAGTTTGAGGTGGGGACAACTTCGGTGTGGGGTCCATTCTTCGATATAAGGATTTTTGCAGTCAGGCCCCAGCCCAGGGCCAGGGGCCCCTGGGCACATCCTTTTTCCATTTTCCCTGGGAAAGAAAACTCAGCAGTCCAGGTTCCTGATGTCAGTTTGTAGGGCTCCCTTGGGTCTATCAGGGCAGCACAGGTTTGAGTTGGGGACAACTTCGGTGTGGGCTCCATCCTTCGATATAAAGATTCTTTGCAGTCAGGCCCCAGCCCAGGGCCAGGGGCCCCAGGGCACATCCTTTTTCCATTTTCCCTGGGAAAGAAAACTCAGCAGTCCAGGTTCCTGATGTCAGTTTGTAGGGCTCCCTTGGGTCTATCAGGGCAGCACAAGTTTGAGGTGGGGACAACTTCGGTGTGGGGTCCATCCTTCGATATAAGGATTTTTTGCAGTCAGGGCTAGGGGACCCTGGGCACATCCTTTTTCCATTTTCCCTGGGAAAGAAAACTCAGCAGTCCAGGTTCCTGATGTCAGTTTGTAGGGCTCCCTTGGGTCTATCAGGGCAGCACAAGTTTGAGGTGGGGACAATTTCGGTGTGGGGTCCATCCTTCGATATAAGGATTTCTTGTAGTGAGGTCCCTGCCCAAGGCCAGCCGCCCCTGGGCACATCCTTTTTCCATTTTCCCTGGGAAAGAAAACTCAGCAGTCCAGGTTCCTGATGTCAGTTTGTAGGGCTCCCTTGGGTCTATCAGGGCAGCACAAGTTTGAGGTGGGGACAACTTCGGTGTGGGGTCCATCCTTCGATATAAGGATTCTTTGCAATGAGGTCCCTACCCTGGTCCAGGGGCCCCTGGGCACATCCTTTTTCCATTTTCCCTGGGAAAGAAAACTCAGCAGTCCAGGTTCCTGATGTCAGTTTGTAGGGCTCCCTTGGGTGTATCAGGGCAGCACAAGTTTGAGGTGGGGACAACTTCGGTGTGGGGTCCATCCTTCGATATAAGGATTTCTTGTAGTGAGGTCCCTGCCCAAGGCCAGCCGCCCCTGGGCACATCCTTTTTCCATTTTCCCTGGGAAAGAAAACTCAGCAGTCCAGGTTCCTGATGTCAGTTTGTAGGGCTCCCTTGGGTCTATCAGGGCAGCACAAGTTTGAGGTGGGGACAACTTCTATCTCGGGTCCATCCTTCGATAAAAGGATTCTTTGCAGTCAGGGCCCAGCCCAGGGCCAGGGGCCCCAGGGCACATCCTTTTTCCATTTTCCCTGGGAAAGAAAACTCAGCAGTCCAGGTTCCTGATGTCAGTTTGTAGGGCTCCCTTGGGTGTATCAGGGCAGCACAAGTTTGAGGTGGGGACAACTTCGGTGTGGGGTCCATCCTTCGATATAAGGATTTCTTGTAGTGAGGTCCCTGCTAAAGGCCAGTGGCCCGTGGCCACAACCTTTTTCCATTTTCCCTGGGAAAGAAAACTCAGCAGTCCAGGTTCCTGATGTCAGTTTGTAGGGCTCCTTTGGGTCTATCAGGGCAGCACAAGTTTGAGGTGGGGACAACTTCGGTGTGGGGTCCATCCTTCGATATAAGGATTTCTTGTAGTGAGGTCCCTGCTAAAGGCCAGTGGCCCGTGGCCACAACCTTTTTCCATTTTCCCTGGGAAAGAAAACTCAGCAGTCCAGGTTCCTGATGTCAGTTTGTAGGGCTCCTTTGGGTCTATCAGGGCAGCACAAGTTTGAGGTGGGGACAACTTCGGTGTGGGGTGCATCCTTCGATATAAGGATTTTTTGCAGTCAGGGCCAGGGGCCCCAGGGCACATCCTTTTTCCATTTTCCCTGGGAAAGAAAACTCAGCAGTCCAGGTTCCTGATGTCAGTTTGTAGGGCTCCCTTGGGTCTATCAGGGTAGCACAATTTTGAGGTGGGGACAACTTCGGTGTGGGGTCCATCCTTCGATATAAGGATTTTTTGTAGTGAGGGCCCTGTCCAGGGCTAGGGGACCCTGGGCACAACCTTTTTCCATTTTCCCTGGGAAAGAAAACTCAGCAGTCCAGGTTCCTGATGTCAGTTTGTAGGGCTCCCTTGGGTCTATCAGGGCAGCACAAGTTTGAGGTGGGGACAACTTCGGTGTGGGGTCCATCCTTCGATATAAGGATTTCTTGTAGTGAGGTCCCTGCCCAAGGCCAGCCGCCCCTGGGCACATCCTTTTTCCATTTTCCCTGGGAAAGAAAACTCAGCAGTCCAGGTTCCTGATGTCAGTTTGTAGGGCTCCCTTGGGTCTATCAGGGCAGCACAAGTTTGAGGTGGGGACAACTTCGGTGTGGGGTCCATCCTTCGATATAAGGATTCTTTGCAATGAGGTCCCTACCCTGGTCCAGGGGCCCCCGGGCACATCCTTTTTCCATTTTCCCTGGGAAAGAAAACTCAGCAGTCCAGGTTCCTGATGTCAGTTTGTAGGGCTCCCTTGGGTCTATCAGGGCAGCACAAGTTTGAGGTGGGGACAACTTCGGTGTGGGGTCCATCCTTCGATATAAGGATTCTTTGCAATGAGGTCCCTACCCTGGTCCAGGGGCCCCCGGGCACATCCTTTTTCCATTTTCCCTGGGAAAGAAAACTCACCAGTCCAGGTTCCTGCTGTCAGTTTGTAGGGCTCCCTTGGGTCTATCAGGGCAGCACAAGTTTGAGGTGGGGACAACTTCTATCTCGGGTCCATCCTTCGATAATGGATTCTTTGCAGTCAGGGCCCAACCCAGGGCCAGGGGCCCCAGGGCACATCCTTTTTCAATTTTCCCTGGGAAAGAAAACTCAGCAGTCCAGGTTCCTGATGTCAGTTTGTAGGGCTCCCTTGGGTCTATCAGGGCAGCACAAGTTTGAGGTGGGGACAACTTCGGTGTGGGGTCCATCCTTCGATATAAGGATTTCTTGTAGTGAGGTCCCTGCTAAAGGCCAGCGGCCCGTGGCCACAACCTTTTTCCATTTTCCCTGGGAAAGAAAACTCAGCAGTCCAGGTTCCTGATGTCAGTTTGTAGGGCTCCTTTGGGTCTATCAGGGCAGCACAAGTTTGAGGTGGGGACAACTTCGGTGTGGGGTGCATCCTTCGATATAAGGATTTTTTGCAGTCAGGGCCAGGGGCCCCAGGGCACATCCTTTTTCCATTTTCCCTGGGAAAGAAAACTCAGCAGTCCAGGTTCCTGATGTCAGTTTGTAGGGCTCCCTTGGGTCTATCAGGGTAGCACAATTTTGAGGTGGGGACAACTTCGGTGTGGGGTCCATCCTTCGATATAAGGATTTCTTGTAGTGAGGGCCCTGTCCAGGGCTAGGGGACCCTGGGCACAACCTTTTTCCATTTTCCCTGGGAAAGAAAACTCAGCAGTCCAGGTTCCTGATGTCAGTTTGTAGGGCTCCCTTGGGTCTATCAGGGCCGCACAAGTTTGAGGTGGGGACAACTTCGGTGTGGGGTCCATCCTTCGATATAAGGATTTCTTGTAGTGAGGTCCCTGCTAAAGGCCAGTGGCCCGTGGCCACAACCTTTTTCCATTTTCCCTGGGAAAGAAAACTCAGCAGTCCAGGTTCCTGATGTCAGTTTGTAGGGCTCCTTTGGGTCTATCAGGGCAGCACAAGTTTGAGGTGGGGACAACTTCGGTGTGGGGTCCATCCTTCGATATAATGATTCTTTGCAATGAGGTCCCTACCCTGGTCCAGGGGCCCCCGGGCACATCCTTTTTCCATTTTCCCTGGGAAAGAAAACTCAGCAGTCCAGGTTCCTGATGTCAGTTTGTAGGGCTCCCTTGGGTCTATCAGGGCAGCACAAGTTTGAGGTGGGGACAACTTCGGTGTGGGGTCCATCCTTCGATATAAGGATTCTTTGCAATGAGGTCCCTACCCTGGTCCAGGGGCCCCCGGGCACATCCTTTTTCCATTTTCCCTGGGAAAGAAAACTCAGCAGTCCAGGTTCCTGCTGTCAGTTTGTAGGGCTCCCTTGGGTCTATCAGGGCAGCACAAGTTTGAGGTGGGGACAACTTCTATCTCGGGTCCATCCTTCGATAAAAGGATTCTTTGCAGTCAGGGCCCAACCCAGGGCCAGGGGCCCCAGGGCACATCCTTTTTCCATTTTCCCTGGGAAAGAAAACTCAGCAGTCCAGGTTCCTGATGTCAGTTTGTAGGGCTCCCTTGGGTCTATCAGGGCAGCACAAGTTTGAGGTGGGGACAACTTCGGTGTGGGGTCCATCCTTCGATATAAGGATTTCTTGTAGTGAGGTCCCTGCTAAAGGCCAGCGGCCCGTGGCCACAACCTTTTTCCATTTTCCCTGGGAAAGAAAACTCAGCAGTCCAGGTTCCTGATGTCAGTTGGTAGGGCTCCTTTGGGTCTATCAGGGCAGCACAAGTTTGAGGTGGGGACAACTTCGGTGTGGGGTGCATCCTTCGATATAAGGATTTTTTGCAGTCAGGGCCAGGGGCCCCAGGGCACATCCTTTTTCCATTTTCCCTGGGAAAGAAAACTAAGCAGTCTAGGTTCCTGATGTCAGTTTGTAGGGCTCCCTTGGGTCTATCAGGGTAGCACAATTTTGAGGTGGGGACAACTTCGGTGTGGGGTCCATCCTTCGATATAAGGATTTTTTGTAGTGAGGGCCCTGTCCAGGGCTAGGGGACCCTGGGCACAACCTTTTTCCATTTTCCCTGGGAAAGAAAACTCAGCAGTCCAGGTTCCTGATGTCAGTTTGTAGGGCTCCCTTGGGTCTATCAGGGCAGCACAAGTTTGAGGTGGGGACAACTTCGGTGTGGGGTCCATCCTTCGATATAAGGATTTCTTGTAGTGAGGTCCCTGCTAAAGGCCAGTGGCCCGTGGCCACAACCTTTTTCCATTTTCCCTGGGAAAGAAAACTCAGCAGTCCAGGTTCCTGATGTCAGTTTGTAGGGCTCCTTTGGGTCTATCAGGGCAGCACAAGTTTGAGGTGGGGACAACTTCGGTGTGGGGTGCATCCTTCGATATAAGGATTTTTTGCAGTCAGGGCCAGGGGCCCCAGGGCACATCCTTTTTCCATTTTCCCTGGGAAAGAAAACTCAGCAGTCCAGGTTCCTGATGTCAGTTTGTAGGGCTCCCTTGGGTCTATCAGGGTAGCACAATTTTGAGGTGGGGACAACTTCGGTGTGGGGTCCATCCTTCGATATAAGGATTTCTTGTAGTGAGGGCCCTGTCCAGGGCTAGGGGACCCTGGGCACAACCTTTTTCCATTTTCCCTGGGAAAGAAAACTCAGCAGTCCAGGTTCCTGATGTCAGTTTGTAGGGCTCCCTTGGGTCTATCAGGGCCGCACAAGTTTGAGGTGGGGACAACTTCGGTGTGGGGTCCATCCTTCGATATAAGGATTTCTTTTAGTGAGGTCCCTGCTAAAGGCCAGTGGCCCGTGGCCACAACCTTTTTCCATTTTCCCTGGGAAAGAAAACTCAGCAGTCCAGGTTCCTGATGTCAGTTTGTAGGGCTCCTTTGGGTCTATCAGGGCAGCACAAGTTTGAGGTGGGGACAACTTCGGTGTGGGGTCCATCCTTCGATATAATGATTCTTTGCAATGAGGTCCCTACCCTGGTCCAGGGGCCCCCGGGCACATCCTTTTTCCATTTTCCCTGGGAAAGAAAACTCAGCAGTCCAGGTTCCTGATGTCAGTTTGTAGGGCTCCCTTGGGTCTATCAGGGCAGCACAAGTTTGAGGTGGGGACAACTTCGGTGTGGGGTCCATCCTTCGATATAAGGATTCTTTGCAATGAGGTCCCTACCCTGGTCCAGGGGCCCCCGGGCACATCCTTTTTCCATTTTCCCTGGGAAAGAAAACTCACCAGTCCAGGTTCCTGCTGTCAGTTTGTAGGGCTCCCTTGGGTCTATCAGGGCAGCACAAGTTTGAGGTGGGGACAACTTCTATCTCGGGTCCATCCTTCGATAAAAGGATTCTTTGCAGTCAGGGCCCAACCCAGGGCCAGGGGCCCCAGGGCACATCCTTTTTCCATTTTCCCTGGGAAAGAAAACTCAGCAGTCCAGGTTCCTGATGTCAGTTTGTAGGGCTCCCTTGGGTCTATCAGGGCAGCACAAGTTTGAGGTGGGGACAACTTCGGTGTGGGGTCCATCCTTCGATATAAGGATTTCTTGTAGTGAGGTCCCTGCTAAAGGCCAGCGGCCCGTGGCCACAACCTTTTTCCATTTTCCCTGGGAAAGAAAACTCAGCAGTCCAGGTTCCTGATGTCAGTTGGTAGGGCTCCTTTGGGTCTATCAGGGCAGCACAAGTTTGAGGTGGGGACAACTTCGGTGTGGGGTGCATCCTTCGATATAAGGATTTTTTGCAGTCAGGGCCAGGGGCCCCAGGGCACATCCTTTTTCCATTTTCCCTGGGAAAGAAAACTCAGCAGTCCAGGTTCCTGATGTCAGTTTGTAGGGCTCCCTTGGGTCTATCAGGGTAGCACAATTTTGAGGTGGGGACAACTTCGGTGTGGGGTCCATCCTTCGATATAAGGATTTTTTGTAGTGAGGGCCCTGTCCAGGGCTAGGGGACCCTGGGCACAACCTTTTTCCATTTTCCCTGGGAAAGAAAACTCAGCAGTCCAGGTTCCTGATGTCAGTTTGTAGGGCTCCCTTGGGTCTATCAGGGCAGCACAAGTTTGAGGTGGGGACAACTTCGGTGTGGGGTCCATCCTTCGATATAAGGATTTCTTGTAGTGAGGTCCCTGCTAAAGGCCAGTGGCCCGTGGCCACAACCTTTTTCCATTTTCCCTGGGAAAGAAAACTCAGCAGTCCAGGTTCCTGATGTCAGTTTGTAGGGCTCCTTTGGGTCTATCAGGGCAGCACAAGTTTGAGGTGGGGACAACTTCGGTGTGGGGTCCATCCTTCGATATAAGGATTTTTTGCAGTCAGGGCCAGGGGCCCCAGGGCACATCCTTTTTCCATTTTCCCTGGGAAAGAAAACTCAGCAGTCCAGGTTCCTGATGTCAGTTTGTAGGGCTCCCTTGGGTCTATCAGGGTAGCACAATTTTGAGGTGGGGACAACTTCGGTGTGGGGTCCATCCTTCGATATAAGGATTTTTTGTAGTGAGGGCCCTGTCCAGGGCTAGGGGACCCTGGGCACAACCTTTTTCCATTTTCCCTGGGAAAGAAAACTCAGCAGTCCAGGTTCCTGATGTCAGTTTGTAGGGCTCCCTTGGGTCTATCAGGGCAGCACAAGTTTGAGGTGGGGACAACTTCGGTGTGGGGTCCATCCTTCGATATAAGGATTTCTTGTAGTGAGGTCCCTGCTAAAGGCCAGTGGCCCGTGGCCACAACCTTTTTCCATTTTCCCTGGGAAAGAAAACTCAGCAGTCCAGGTTCCTGATGTCAGTTTGTAGGGCTCCCTTGGGTGTATCAGGGCAGCACAAGTTTGAGGTGGGGACAACTTCGGTGTGGGGTCCATCCTTCGATATAAGGATTCTTTGCAATGAGGTCCCTACCCTGGTCCAGGGGCCCCCGGGCACATCCTTTTTCCATTTTCCCTGGGAAAGAAAACTCACCAGTCCAGGTTCCTGATGTCAGTTTGTAGGGCTCCCTTGGGTCTATCAGGGCAGCACAAGTTTGAGGTGGGGACAACTTCTATCTCGGGTCCATCCTTCGATAAAAGGATTCTTTGCAGTCAGGGCCCAGCCCAGGGCCAGGGGCCCCAGGGCACATCCTTTTTCCATTTTCCCTGGGAAAGAAAACTCAGCAGTCCAGGTTCCTGATGTCAGTTTGTAGGGCTCCCTTGGGTCTATCAGGGCAGCACAAGTTTGAGGTGGGGACAACTTCGGTGTGGGGTCCATCCTTCGATATAAGGATTTCTTGTAGTGAGGTCCCTGCTAAAGGCCAGCGGCCCGTGGCCACAACCTTTTTCCATTTTCCCTGGGAAAGAAAACTCAGCAGTCCAGGTTCCTGATGTCAGTTTGTAGGGCTCCTTTGGGTCTATCAGGGCAGCACAAGTTTGAGGTGGGGACAACTTCGGTGTGGGGTGCATCCTTCGATATAAGGATTTTTGCAGTCAGGGCCAGGGGCCCCAGGGCACATCCTTTTTCCATTTTCCCTGGGAAAGAAAACTCAGCAGTCCAGGTTCCTGATGTCAGTTTGTAGGGCTCCCTTGGGTCTATCAGGGTAGCACAATTTTGAGGTGGGGACAACTTCGGTGTGGGGTCCATCCTTCGATATAAGGATTTTTTGTAGTGAGGGCCCTGTCCAGGGCTAGGGGACCCTGGGCACAACCTTTTTCCATTTTCCCTGGGAAAGAAAACTCAGCAGTCCAGGTTCCTGATGTCAGTTTGTAGGGCTCCCTTGGGTCTATCAGGGCAGCACAAGTTTGAGGTGGGGACAACTTCGGTGTGGGGTCCATCCTTCGATATAAGGATTTCTTGTAGTGAGGTCCCTGCCCAAGGCCAGCCGCCCCTGGGCACATCCTTTTTCCATTTTCCCTGGGAAAGAAAACTCAGCAGTCCAGGTTCCTGATGTCAGTTTGTAGGGCTCCCTTGGGTCTATCAGGGCAGCACAAGTTTGAGGTGGGGACAACTTCTATCTCGGGTCCATCCTTCGATAAAAGGATTCTTTGCAGTCAGGGCCCAGCCCAGGGCCAGGGGCCCCAGGGCACATCCTTTTTCCATTTTCCCTGGGAAAGAAAACTCAGCAGTCCAGGTTCCTGATGTCAGTTTGTAGGGCTCCCTTGGGTGTATCAGGGCAGCACAAGTTTGAGGTGGGGACAACTTCGGTGTGGGGTCCATCCTTCGATATAAGGATTTCTTGTAGTGAGGTCCCTGCTAAAGGCCAGCGGCCCGTGGCCACAACCTTTTTCCATTTTCCCTGGGAAAGAAAACTCAGCAGTCCAGGTTCCTGATGTCAGTTTGTAGGGCTCCTTTGGATCTATCAGGGCAGCACAAGTTTGAGGTGGGGACAACTTCGGTGTGGGGTCCATCCTTCGATATAAGGATTTCTTGTAGTGAGGTCCCTGCTAAAGGCCAGTGGCCCGTGGCCACAACCTTTTTCCATTTTCCCTGGGAAAGAAAACTCAGCAGTCCAGGTTCCTGATGTCAGTTTGTAGGGCTCCTTTGGGTCTATCAGGGCAGCACAAGTTTGAGGTGGGGACAACTTCGGTGTGGGGTGCATCCTTCGATATAAGGATTTTTTGCAGTCAGGGCCAGGGGCCCCTGGGCACATCCTTTTTCCATTTTCCCTGAGAAAGAAAACTCAGCAGTCCAGGTTCCTGATGTCAGTTTGTAGGGCTCCCTTGGGTCTATCAGGGCAGCACAAGTTTGAGGTGGGGACAACTTCGGTGTGGGGTCCATCCTTCGATATAAGGATTCTTTGCAGTCAGGGCCAGGGGCCCCTGGGCACATCCTTTTTCCATTTTCCCTGGGAAAGAAAACTCAGCAGTCCAGGTTCCTGATGTCAGTTTGTAGGGCTCCCTTGGGTCTATCAGGGCAGCAGAAGTTTGACGTGGGGACAACTTCGGTGTGGGGTGCATCCTTCGATATATGGATTTTTTGCAGTCAGGGCCAGGGGCCCCTGGGCACATCCTTTTTCCATTTTCCCTGGGAAAGAAAACTCAGCAGTCCAGGTTCCTGATGTCAGTTTGTAGGGCTCCCTTGGGTCTATCAGGGCAGCGCAAGTTTGAGGTGGGGACAACTTCGGTGTGGGGTCCATCCTTCGATATAAGGATGTTTTGCAGTCAGGGCCAGAGGCCCCTGGGCACACCCTTTTTCCATTTTCCCTGGGAAAGAAAACTCAGCAGTCCAGGTTCCTGATGTCAGTTTGTAGGGCTCCCTTGGGTCTATCAGGGCAGCACAAGTTTGAGGTGGGGACAACTTCGGTGTGGGGTGCATCCTTCGATATAAGGATTTTTTGAAGTCAGGGCCAGGGGCCCCTGTGCACATCCTTTTTCCATTTTCCCTGGGAAAGAAAGCTCAGCAGTCCAGGTTCCTGATGTCAATTTGTAGGGCTCCCTTGGGTCTATCAAGGCAGCACAAGTTTGAGGTGGGGACAACTTCGGTGTGGGGTCCATCCTTCGATATAAGGATTTTTTGCAGTCAGGGCCAGGGGCCCCCAGGAACATCCTTTTTCCATTTTCCCTGGGAAAGAAAACTCAGCAGTCCAGGTTCCTGATGTCAGTTTGTAGGGCTCCCTTGGGTGTATCAGGGCAGCACAAGTTTGAGGTGGGGACAACTTTGGTGTGGGGTCCATCCTTCGATATAAGGATTTTTTGCAGTCAGGGCCAGGGGCCCCTGGGCACATCCTTTTTCCATTTTCCCTGGGAAAGAAAACTCAGCAGTCCAGGTTCCTGATGTCAGTTTGTAGGGCTCCCTTGGGTGTATCAGGGCAGCACAAGTTTGAGGTGGGGACAACTTCGGTGTGGGGTCCATCCTTCGATATAAGGATTTTTTTGCAGTCAGGGCCAGGGGCCCCTGGGCACATCCTTTGGCCATTTTCCCTGGGAAAGAAAACTCAGCAGTCCAGGTTCCTGATGTCAGTTTGTAGGGCTCCCTTGGGTCTATCAGGGCAGCACAAGTTTGAGGTGGGGACAACTTCGGTGTGGGGTCCATCCTTCGATATAAGGATTTTTTGCAGTCAGGGCCAGGGACCCAGGGCCACGGGCCCCTGGGCACATCCTTTTTCCATTTTCCCTGGGAAAGAAAACTCAGCAGTCCAGGTTCCTGATGTCAGTTTGTAGGGCTCCCTTGGGTCTATCAGGGCAGCACAAGTTTGAGGTGGGGACAACTTCGGTGTGGGGTCCATCCTTCGATATAAGGATTTTTTTGCAGTCAGGGCCAGGGGCCCCTGGGCACATCCTTTGGCCATTTTCCCTGGGAAAGAAAACTCAGCAGTCCAGGTTCCTGATGTCAGTTTGTAGGGCTCCCTTGGGTCTATCAGGGCAGCACAAGTTTGAGGTGGGGACAATTTCGGTGTGGGTTCCATCCTTCGATATAAGGATTTTTTGCAGTCAGGGCCAGGGACCCAGGGCCACGGGCCCCTGGGCACATCCTTTTTCCATTTTCCCTGGGAAAGAAAACTCAGCAGTCCAGGTTCCTGATGTCAGTTTGTAGGGCTCCCTTGGGTCTATCAGGGCAGCACAAGTTTGAGGTGGGGACAACTTCGGTGTGGGGTCCATCCTTCGATATAAGGATTTTTTGAAGTCAGGGCCAGGGTTCCCCGGGCACATCCTTTTTCCATTTTCCCTGGGAAAGAAAACTCAGCAGTCCAGGTTCCAGATGTCAGTTTGTAGGGCTCCCTTGGGTCTATCAGGGCAGCACAAGTTTGAGGTGGGGACAACTTCGGTGTGGGGTCCATCCTTCGATATAAGGATTTTTTGCAGTCAGGGCCAGGAGCCCCTGGGCACATCCTTTTTCCATTTTCCCTGGGAAAGAAAACTCAGCAGTCCAGGTTCCTGATGTCAGTTTGTAGGGCTCCCTTGGGTGTATCAGGGCAGCACAAGTTTGAGGTGGGGACAACTTCGGTGTGGGGTGCATCCTTCGATATAAAGATTTTTTGCAGTCAGGGCGAGGGGCCCCTGGGCACAACCTTTGGCCATTTTCCCTGGGAAAGAAAACTCAGCAGTCCAGGTTCCTGATGTCAGTTTGTAGGGCTCCCTTGGGTCTATCAGGGCAGCACAAGTTTGAGGTGGGGACAACTTCGGTGTGGGGTCCATTCTTCGATATAAGGATTTTTGCAGTCAGGCCCCAGCCCAGGGCCAGGGGCCCCTGGGCACATCCTTTTTCCATTTTCCCTGGGAAAGAAAACTCAGCAGTCCAGGTTCCTGATGTCAGTTTGTAGGGCTCCCTTGGGTCTATCAGGGCAGCACAGGTTTGAGTTGGGGACAACTTCGGTGTGGGCTCCATCCTTCGATATAAAGATTCTTTGCAGTCAGGCCCCAGCCCAGGGCCAGGGGCCCCTGTGCACATCCTTTTTCCATTTTCCCTGGGAAAGAAAACTCAGCAGTCCAGGTTCCTGATGTCAGTTTGTAGGGCTCCCTTGGGTCTATCAGGGCAGCACAAGTTTGAGGTGGGGACAACTTCGGTGTGGGGTCCATCCTTCGATATAAGGATTTTTTGCAGTCAGGGCTAGGGGACCCTGGGCACATCCTTTTTCCATTTTCCCTGGGAAAGAAAACTCAGCAGTCCAGGTTCCTGATGTCAGTTTGTAGGGCTCCCTTGGGTCTATCAGGGCAGCACAAGTTTGAGGTGGGGACAATTTCGGTGTGGGGTCCATCCTTCGATATAAGGATTTCTTGTAGTGAGGTCCCTGCCAAAGGCCAGCCGCCCCTGGGCACATCCTTTTTCCATTTTCCCTGGGAAAGAAAACTCAGCAGTCCAGGTTCCTGATGTCAGTTTGTAGGGCTCCCTTGGGTCTATCAGGGCAGCACAAGTTTGAGGTGGGGACAACTTCGGTGTGGGGTCCATCCTTCGATATAAGGATTCTTTGCAATGAGGTCCCTACCCTGGTCCAGGGGCCCCTGGGCACATCCTTTTTCCATTTTCCCTGGGAAAGAAAACTCAGCAGTCCAGGTTCCTGATGTCAGTTTGTAGGGCTCCCTTGGGTGTATCAGGGCAGCACAAGTTTGAGGTGGGGACAACTTCGGTGTGGGGTCCATCCTTCGATATAAGGATTTCTTGTAGTGAGGTCCCTGCCCAAGGCCAGCCGCCCCTGGGCACATCCTTTTTCCATTTTCCCTGGGAAAGAAAACTCAGCAGTCCAGGTTCCTGATGTCAGTTTGTAGGGCTCCCTTGGGTCTATCAGGGCAGCACAAGTTTGAGGTGGGGACAACTTCTATCTCGGGTCCATCCTTCGATAAAAGGATTCTTTGCAGTCAGGGCCCAGCCCAGGGCCAGGGGCCCCAGGGCACATCCTTTTTCCATTTTCCCTGGGAAAGAAAACTCAGCAGTCCAGGTTCCTGATGTCAGTTTGTAGGGCTCCCTTGGGTGTATCAGGGCAGCACAAGTTTGAGGTGGGGACAACTTCGGTGTGGGGTCCATCCTTCGATATAAGGATTTCTTGTAGTGAGGTCCCTGCTAAAGGCCAGTGGCCCGTGGCCACAACCTTTTTCCATTTTCCCTGGGAAAGAAAACTCAGCAGTCCAGGTTCCTGATGTCAGTTTGTAGGGCTCCTTTGGGTCTATCAGGGCAGCACAAGTTTGAGGTGGGGACAACTTCGGTGTGGGGTCCATCCTTCGATATAAGGATTTCTTGTAGTGAGGTCCCTGCTAAAGGCCAGTGGCCCGTGGCCACAACCTTTTTCCATTTTCCCTGGGAAAGAAAACTCAGCAGTCCAGGTTCCTGATGTCAGTTTGTAGGGCTCCTTTGGGTCTATCAGGGCAGCACAAGTTTGAGGTGGGGACAACTTCGGTGTGGGGTGCATCCTTCGATATAAGGATTTTTTGCAGTCAGGGCCAGGGGCCCCAGGGCACATCCTTTTTCCATTTTCCCTGGGAAAGAAAACTCAGCAGTCCAGGTTCCTGATGTCAGTTTGTAGGGCTCCCTTGGGTCTATCAGGGTAGCACAATTTTGAGGTGGGGACAACTTCGGTGTGGGGTCCATCCTTCGATATAAGGATTTTTTGTAGTGAGGGCCCTGTCCAGGGCTAGGGGACCCTGGGCACAACCTTTTTCCATTTTCCCTGGGAAAGAAAACTCAGCAGTCCAGGTTCCTGATGTCAGTTTGTAGGGCTCCCTTGGGTCTATCAGGGCAGCACAAGTTTGAGGTGGGGACAACTTCGGTGTGGGGTCCATCCTTCGATATAAGGATTTCTTGTAGTGAGGTCCCTGCCCAAGGCCAGCCGCCCCTGGGCACATCCTTTTTCCATTTTCCCTGGGAAAGAAAACTCAGCAGTCCAGGTTCCTGATGTCAGTTTGTAGGGCTCCCTTGGGTCTATCAGGGCAGCACAAGTTTGAGGTGGGGACAACTTCGGTGTGGGGTCCATCCTTCGATATAAGGATTCTTTGCAATGAGGTCCCTACCCTGGTCCAGGGGCCCCCGGGCACATCCTTTTTCCATTTTCCCTGGGAAAGAAAACTCAGCAGTCCAGGTTCCTGATGTCAGTTTGTAGGGCTCCCTTGGGTCTATCAGGGCAGCACAAGTTTGAGGTGGGGACAACTTCGGTGTGGGGTCCATCCTTCGATATAAGGATTCTTTGCAATGAGGTCCCTACCCTGGTCCAGGGGCCCCCGGGCACATCCTTTTTCCATTTTCCCTGGGAAAGAAAACTCACCAGTCCAGGTTCCTGCTGTCAGTTTGTAGGGCTCCCTTGGGTCTATCAGGGCAGCACAAGTTTGAGGTGGGGACAACTTCTATCTCGGGTCCATCCTTCGATAATGGATTCTTTGCAGTCAGGGCCCAACCCAGGGCCAGGGGCCCCAGGGCACATCCTTTTTCAATTTTCCCTGGGAAAGAAAACTCAGCAGTCCAGGTTCCTGATGTCAGTTTGTAGGGCTCCCTTGGGTCTATCAGGGCAGCACAAGTTTGAGGTGGGGACAACTTCGGTGTGGGGTCCATCCTTCGATATAAGGATTTCTTGTAGTGAGGTCCCTGCTAAAGGCCAGCGGCCCGTGGCCACAACCTTTTTCCATTTTCCCTGGGAAAGAAAACTCAGCAGTCCAGGTTCCTGATGTCAGTTTGTAGGGCTCCTTTGGGTCTATCAGGGCAGCACAAGTTTGAGGTGGGGACAACTTCGGTGTGGGGTGCATCCTTCGATATAAGGATTTTTTGCAGTCAGGGCCAGGGGCCCCAGGGCACATCCTTTTTCCATTTTCCCTGGGAAAGAAAACTCAGCAGTCCAGGTTCCTGATGTCAGTTTGTAGGGCTCCCTTGGGTCTATCAGGGTAGCACAATTTTGAGGTGGGGACAACTTCGGTGTGGGGTCCATCCTTCGATATAAGGATTTCTTGTAGTGAGGGCCCTGTCCAGGGCTAGGGGACCCTGGGCACAACCTTTTTCCATTTTCCCTGGGAAAGAAAACTCAGCAGTCCAGGTTCCTGATGTCAGTTTGTAGGGCTCCCTTGGGTCTATCAGGGCCGCACAAGTTTGAGGTGGGGACAACTTCGGTGTGGGGTCCATCCTTCGATATAAGGATTTCTTGTAGTGAGGTCCCTGCTAAAGGCCAGTGGCCCGTGGCCACAACCTTTTTCCATTTTCCCTGGGAAAGAAAACTCAGCAGTCCAGGTTCCTGATGTCAGTTTGTAGGGCTCCTTTGGGTCTATCAGGGCAGCACAAGTTTGAGGTGGGGACAACTTCGGTGTGGGGTCCATCCTTCGATATAATGATTCTTTGCAATGAGGTCCCTACCCTGGTCCAGGGGCCCCCGGGCACATCCTTTTTCCATTTTCCCTGGGAAAGAAAACTCAGCAGTCCAGGTTCCTGATGTCAGTTTGTAGGGCTCCCTTGGGTCTATCAGGGCAGCACAAGTTTGAGGTGGGGACAACTTCGGTGTGGGGTCCATCCTTCGATATAAGGATTCTTTGCAATGAGGTCCCTACCCTGGTCCAGGGGCCCCCGGGCACATCCTTTTTCCATTTTCCCTGGGAAAGAAAACTCACCAGTCCAGGTTCCTGCTGTCAGTTTGTAGGGCTCCCTTGGGTCTATCAGGGCAGCACAAGTTTGAGGTGGGGACAACTTCTATCTCGGGTCCATCCTTCGATAAAAGGATTCTTTGCAGTCAGGGCCCAACCCAGGGCCAGGGGCCCCAGGGCACATCCTTTTTCCATTTTCCCTGGGAAAGAAAACTCAGCAGTCCAGGTTCCTGATGTCAGTTTGTAGGGCTCCCTTGGGTCTATCAGGGCAGCACAAGTTTGAGGTGGGGACAACTTCGGTGTGGGGTCCATCCTTCGATATAAGGATTTCTTGTAGTGAGGTCCCTGCTAAAGGCCAGCGGCCCGTGGCCACAACCTTTTTCCATTTTCCCTGGGAAAGAAAACTCAGCAGTCCAGGTTCCTGATGTCAGTTGGTAGGGCTCCTTTGGGTCTATCAGGGCAGCACAAGTTTGAGGTGGGGACAACTTCGGTGTGGGGTGCATCCTTCGATATAAGGATTTTTTGCAGTCAGGGCCAGGGGCCCCAGGGCACATCCTTTTTCCATTTTCCCTGGGAAAGAAAACTAAGCAGTCTAGGTTCCTGATGTCAGTTTGTAGGGCTCCCTTGGGTCTATCAGGGTAGCACAATTTTGAGGTGGGGACAACTTCGGTGTGGGGTCCATCCTTCGATATAAGGATTTTTTGTAGTGAGGGCCCTGTCCAGGGCTAGGGGACCCTGGGCACAACCTTTTTCCATTTTCCCTGGGAAAGAAAACTCAGCAGTCCAGGTTCCTGATGTCAGTTTGTAGGGCTCCCTTGGGTCTATCAGGGCAGCACAAGTTTGAGGTGGGGACAACTTCGGTGTGGGGTCCATCCTTCGATATAAGGATTTCTTGTAGTGAGGTCCCTGCTAAAGGCCAGTGGCCCGTGGCCACAACCTTTTTCCATTTTCCCTGGGAAAGAAAACTCAGCAGTCCAGGTTCCTGATGTCAGTTTGTAGGGCTCCTTTGGGTCTATCAGGGCAGCACAAGTTTGAGGTGGGGACAACTTCGGTGTGGGGTGCATCCTTCGATATAAGGATTTTTTGCAGTCAGGGCCAGGGGCCCCAGGGCACATCCTTTTTCCATTTTCCCTGGGAAAGAAAACTCAGCAGTCCAGGTTCCTGATGTCAGTTTGTAGGGCTCCCTTGGGTCTATCAGGGTAGCACAATTTTGAGGTGGGGACAACTTCGGTGTGGGGTCCATCCTTCGATATAAGGATTTCTTGTAGTGAGGGCCCTGTCCAGGGCTAGGGGACCCTGGGCACAACCTTTTTCCATTTTCCCTGGGAAAGAAAACTCAGCAGTCCAGGTTCCTGATGTCAGTTTGTAGGGCTCCCTTGGGTCTATCAGGGCCGCACAAGTTTGAGGTGGGGACAACTTCGGTGTGGGGTCCATCCTTCGATATAAGGATTTCTTGTAGTGAGGTCCCTGCTAAAGGCCAGTGGCCCGTGGCCACAACCTTTTTCCATTTTCCCTGGGAAAGAAAACTCAGCAGTCCAGGTTCCTGATGTCAGTTTGTAGGGCTCCTTTGGGTCTATCAGGGCAGCACAAGTTTGAGGTGGGGACAACTTCGGTGTGGGGTCCATCCTTCGATATAATGATTCTTTGCAATGAGGTCCCTACCCTGGTCCAGGGGCCCCCGGGCACATCCTTTTTCCATTTTCCCTGGGAAAGAAAACTCAGCAGTCCAGGTTCCTGATGTCAGTTTGTAGGGCTCCCTTGGGTCTATCAGGGCAGCACAAGTTTGAGGTGGGGACAACTTCGGTGTGGGGTCCATCCTTCGATATAAGGATTCTTTGCAATGAGGTCCCTACCCTGGTCCAGGGGCCCCCGGGCACATCCTTTTTCCATTTTCCCTGGGAAAGAAAACTCAGCAGTCCAGGTTCCTGCTGTCAGTTTGTAGGGCTCCCTTGGGTCTATCAGGGCAGCACAAGTTTGAGGTGGGGACAACTTCTATCTCGGGTCCATCCTTCGATAAAAGGATTCTTTGCAGTCAGGGCCCAACCCAGGGCCAGGGGCCCCAGGGCACATCCTTTTTCCATTTTCCCTGGGAAAGAAAACTCAGCAGTCCAGGTTCCTGATGTCAGTTTGTAGGGCTCCCTTGGGTCTATCAGGGCAGCACAAGTTTGAGGTGGGGACAACTTCGGTGTGGGGTCCATCCTTCGATATAAGGATTTCTTGTAGTGAGGTCCCTGCTAAAGGCCAGCGGCCCGTGGCCACAACCTTTTTCCATTTTCCCTGGGAAAGAAAACTCAGCAGTCCAGGTTCCTGATGTCAGTTGGTAGGGCTCCTTTGGGTCTATCAGGGCAGCACAAGTTTGAGGTGGGGACAACTTCGGTGTGGGGTGCATCCTTCGATATAAGGATTTTTTGCAGTCAGGGCCAGGGGCCCCAGGGCACATCCTTTTTCCATTTTCCCTGGGAAAGAAAACTCAGCAGTCCAGGTTCCTGATGTCAGTTTGTAGGGCTCCCTTGGGTCTATCAGGGTAGCACAATTTTGAGGTGGGGACAACTTCGGTGTGGGGTCCATCCTTCGATATAAGGATTTTTTGTAGTGAGGGCCCTGTCCAGGGCTAGGGGACCCTGGGCACAACCTTTTTCCATTTTCCCTGGGAAAGAAAACTCAGCAGTCCAGGTTCCTGATGTCAGTTTGTAGGGCTCCCTTGGGTCTATCAGGGCAGCACAAGTTTGAGGTGGGGACAACTTCGGTGTGGGGTCCATCCTTCGATATAAGGATTTCTTGTAGTGAGGTCCCTGCTAAAGGCCAGTGGCCCGTGGCCACAACCTTTTTCCATTTTCCCTGGGAAAGAAAACTCAGCAGTCCAGGTTCCTGATGTCAGTTTGTAGGGCTCCTTTGGGTCTATCAGGGCAGCACAAGTTTGAGGTGGGGACAACTTCGGTGTGGGGTCCATCCTTCGATATAAGGATTTTTTGCAGTCAGGGCCAGGGGCCCCAGGGCACATCCTTTTTCCATTTTCCCTGGGAAAGAAAACTCAGCAGTCCAGGTTCCTGATGTCAGTTTGTAGGGCTCCCTTGGGTCTATCAGGGTAGCACAATTTTGAGGTGGGGACAACTTCGGTGTGGGGTCCATCCTTCGATATAAGGATTTTTTGTAGTGAGGGCCCTGTCCAGGGCTAGGGGACCCTGGGCACAACCTTTTTCCATTTTCCCTGGGAAAGAAAACTCAGCAGTCCAGGTTCCTGATGTCAGTTTGTAGGGCTCCCTTGGGTCTATCAGGGCAGCACAAGTTTGAGGTGGGGACAACTTCGGTGTGGGGTCCATCCTTCGATATAAGGATTTCTTGTAGTGAGGTCCCTGCTAAAGGCCAGTGGCCCGTGGCCACAACCTTTTTCCATTTTCCCTGGGAAAGAAAACTCAGCAGTCCAGGTTCCTGATGTCAGTTTGTAGGGCTCCCTTGGGTGTATCAGGGCAGCACAAGTTTGAGGTGGGGACAACTTCGGTGTGGGGTCCATCCTTCGATATAAGGATTCTTTGCAATGAGGTCCCTACCCTGGTCCAGGGGCCCCCGGGCACATCCTTTTTCCATTTTCCCTGGGAAAGAAAACTCACCAGTCCAGGTTCCTGATGTCAGTTTGTAGGGCTCCCTTGGGTCTATCAGGGCAGCACAAGTTTGAGGTGGGGACAACTTCTATCTCGGGTCCATCCTTCGATAAAAGGATTCTTTGCAGTCAGGGCCCAGCCCAGGGCCAGGGGCCCCAGGGCACATCCTTTTTCCATTTTCCCTGGGAAAGAAAACTCAGCAGTCCAGGTTCCTGATGTCAGTTTGTAGGGCTCCCTTGGGTCTATCAGGGCAGCACAAGTTTGAGGTGGGGACAACTTCGGTGTGGGGTCCATCCTTCGATATAAGGATTTCTTGTAGTGAGGTCCCTGCTAAAGGCCAGCGGCCCGTGGCCACAACCTTTTTCCATTTTCCCTGGGAAAGAAAACTCAGCAGTCCAGGTTCCTGATGTCAGTTTGTAGGGCTCCTTTGGGTCTATCAGGGCAGCACAAGTTTGAGGTGGGGACAACTTCGGTGTGGGGTGCATCCTTCGATATAAGGATTTTTGCAGTCAGGGCCAGGGGCCCCAGGGCACATCCTTTTTCCATTTTCCCTGGGAAAGAAAACTCAGCAGTCCAGGTTCCTGATGTCAGTTTGTAGGGCTCCCTTGGGTCTATCAGGGTAGCACAATTTTGAGGTGGGGACAACTTCGGTGTGGGGTCCATCCTTCGATATAAGGATTTTTTGTAGTGAGGGCCCTGTCCAGGGCTAGGGGACCCTGGGCACAACCTTTTTCCATTTTCCCTGGGAAAGAAAACTCAGCAGTCCAGGTTCCTGATGTCAGTTTGTAGGGCTCCCTTGGGTCTATCAGGGCAGCACAAGTTTGAGGTGGGGACAACTTCGGTGTGGGGTCCATCCTTCGATATAAGGATTTCTTGTAGTGAGGTCCCTGCCCAAGGCCAGCCGCCCCTGGGCACATCCTTTTTCCATTTTCCCTGGGAAAGAAAACTCAGCAGTCCAGGTTCCTGATGTCAGTTTGTAGGGCTCCCTTGGGTCTATCAGGGCAGCACAAGTTTGAGGTGGGGACAACTTCTATCTCGGGTCCATCCTTCGATAAAAGGATTCTTTGCAGTCAGGGCCCAGCCCAGGGCCAGGGGCCCCCGGGCACATCCTTTTTCCATTTTCCCTGGGAAAGAAAACTCAGCAGTCCAGGTTCCTGATGTCAGTTTGTAGGGCTCCCTTGGGTGTATCAGGGCAGCACAAGTTTGAGGTGGGGACAACTTCGGTGTGGGGTCCATCCTTCGATATAAGGATTTCTTGTAGTGAGGTCCCTGCTAAAGGCCAGCGGCCCGTGGCCACAACCTTTTTCCATTTTCCCTGGGAAAGAAAACTCAGCAGTCCAGGTTCCTGATGTCAGTTTGTAGGGCTCCTTTGGATCTATCAGGGCAGCACAAGTTTGAGGTGGGGACAACTTCGGTGTGGGGTCCATCCTTCGATATAAGGATTTCTTGTAGTGAGGTCCCTGCTAAAGGCCAGTGGCCCGTGGCCACAACCTTTTTCCATTTTCCCTGGGAAAGAAAACTCAGCAGTCCAGGTTCCTGATGTCAGTTTGTAGGGCTCCTTTGGGTCTATCAGGGCAGCACAAGTTTGAGGTGGGGACAACTTCGGTGTGGGGTGCATCCTTCGATATAAGGATTTTTTGCAGTCAGGGCCAGGGGCCCCAGGGCACATCCTTTTTCCATTTTCCCTGGGAAAGAAAACTCAGCAGTCCAGGTTCCTGATGTCAGTTTGTAGGGCTCCCTTGGGTCTATCAGGGTAGCACAATTTTGAGGTGGGGACAACTTCGGTGTGGGGTCCATCCTTCGATATAAGGATTTTTTGTAGTGAGGGCCCTGTCCAGGGCTAGGGGACCCTGGGCACAACCTTTTTCCATTTTCCCTGGGAAAGAAAACTCAGCAGTCCAGGTTCCTGATGTCAGTTTGTAGGGCTCCCTTGGGTCTATCAGGGCAGCACAAGTTTGAGGTGGGGACAACTTCGGTGTGGGGTCCATCCTTCGATATAAGGATTTCTTGTAGTGAGGTCCCTGCCCAAGGCCAGCCGCCCCTGGGCACATCCTTTTTCCATTTTCCCTGGGAAAGAAAACTCAGCAGTCCAGGTTCCTGATGTCAGTTTGTAGGGCTCCCTTGGGTCTATCAGGGCAGCACAAGTTTGAGGTGGGGACAACTTCGGTGTGGGGTCCATCCTTCGATATAAGGATTCTTTGCAATGAGGTCCCTACCCTGGTCCAGGGGCCCCCGGGCACATCCTTTTTCCATTTTCCCTGGGAAAGAAAACTCAGCAGTCCAGGTTCCTGATGTCAGTTTGTAGGGCTCCCTTGGGTCTATCAGGGCAGCACAAGTTTGAGGTGGGGACCACTTCGGTGTGGGGTCCATCCTTCGATATAAGGATTTCTTGTAGTGAGGTCCCCGCTAAAGGCCAGCGGCCCGTGGCCACAACCTTTTTCCATTTTCCCTGGGAAAGAAAACTCAGCAGTCCAGGTTCCTGATGTCAGTTTGTAGGGCTCCTTTGGGTCTATCAGGGCAGCACAAGTTTGAGGTGGGGACAACTTCGGTGTGGGGTCCATCCTTCGATATAAGGATTTTTTGCAGTCAGGGCCAGGGGCCCCAGGGCACATCCTTTTTCCATTTTCCCTGGGAAAGAAAACTCAGCAGTCCAGGTTCCTGATGTCAGTTTGTAGGGCTCCCTTGGGTCTATCAGGGTAGCACAATTTTGAGGTGGGGACAACTTCGGTGTGGGGTCCATCCTTCGATATAAGGATTTTTTGTAGTGAGGGCCCTGTCCAGGGCTAGGGGACCCTGGGCACAACCTTTTTCCATTTTCCCTGGGAAAGAAAACTCAGCAGTCCAGGTTCCTGATGTCAGTTTGTAGGGCTCCCTTGGGTCTATCAGGGCAGCACAAGTTTGAGGTGGGGACAACTTCGGTGTGGGGTCCATCCTTCGATATAAGGATTTTTTGCAGTCAGGGCCAGGGGACCCTGGGCACATCCTTTTTCCATTTTCCCTGGGAAAGAAAACTCAGCAGTCCAGGTTCCTGATGTCAGTTTGTAGGGCTCCCTTGGGTCTATCAGGGCAGCACAAGTTTGAGGTGGGGACAACTTCGGTGTGGGGTCCATCCTTCGATATAAGGATTCTTTGCAATGAGGTCCCTACCCTGGTCCAGGGGCCCCCGGGCACATCCTTTTTCCATTTTCCCTGGGAAAGAAAACTCAGCAGTCCAGGTTCCTGATGTCAGTTTGTAGGGCTCCCTTGGGTCTATCAGGGCAGCACAAGTTTGAGGTGGGGACAACTTCGGTGTGGGGTCCATCCTTCGATGTAAGGATTTTTTGTAGTGAGGGCCCTGTCCAGGGCTAGGGGACCCTGGGCACAACCTTTTTCCATTTTCCCTGGGAAAGAAAACTCAGCAGTCCAGGTTCCTGATGTCAGTTTGTAGGGCTCCCTTGGGTCTATCAGGGCAGCACAAGTTTGAGGTGGGGACAACTTCGGTGTGGGGTCCATCCTTCGATATAAGGATTTCTTGTAGTGAGGTCCCTGCCCAAGGCCAGCCGCCCCTGGGCACATCCTTTTTCCATTTTCCCTGGGAAAGAAAACTCAGCAGTCCAGGTTCCTGATGTCAGTTTGTAGGGCTCCCTTGGGTCTATCAGGGCAGCACAAGTTTGAGGTGGGGACAACTTCGGTGTGGGGTCCATCCTTCGATATAAGGATTCTTTGCAATGAGGTCCCTACCCTGGTCCAGGGGCCCCTGGGCACATCCTTTTTCCATTTTCCCTGGGAAAGAAAACTCAGCAGTCCAGGTTCCTGATGTCAGTTTGTAGGGCTCCCTTGGGTCTATCAGGGCAGCACAAGTTTGAGGTGGGGACAACTTAGGTGTGGGGTCCATCCTTCGATATAAGGATTCTTTGCAATGAGGTCCCTACCCTGGTCCAGGGGCCCCCGGGCACATCCTTTTTCCATTTTCCCTGGGAAAGAAAACTCAGCAGTCCAGGTTCCTGATGTCAGTTTGTAGGGCTCCCTTGGGTCTATCAGGGCAGCACAAGTTTGAGGTGGGGACAACTTCGGTGTGGGGTCCATCCTTCGATATAAGGATTCTTTGCAATGAGGTCCCTACCCTGGTCCAGGGGCCCCCGGGCACATCCTTTTTCCATTTTCCCTGGGAAAGAAAACTCAGCAGTCCAGGTTCCTGATGTCAGTTTGTAGGGCTCCCTTGGGTCTATCAGGGCAGCACAAGTTTGAGGTGGGGACAACTTCGGTCTGGGGTCCATCCTTCGATATAAGGATTTTTTGCAGTCAGGGCCAGGGGCCCCAGGGCAAATCCTTTTTCCATTCTCCTGGGAAAGAAAACTCACCAGTCCAGGTTCCTGATGTCAGTTTGTAGGGCTCCCTTGGGTCTATCAGGGCAGCACAAGTTTGAGGTGGGGACAACTTCGGTGTGGGGTCCATCCTTCGATATAAGGATTTTTTGCAGTCATGGCCAGGGGCCCCTGGGCAGATCCTTTTTCCATTTTCCCTGTGAAAGAAAACTCAGCAGTCCAGGTTCCTGATGTCAGTTTGTAGGGCTCCCTTGGGTCTATCAGGGCAGCACAAGTTTGAGGTGGGGACAACTTCGGTGTGGGGTCCATCCTTCGATATAAGGATTTCTTGTAGTGAGGTCCCTGCTAAAGGCCAGTGGCCCGTGGCCACAACCTTTTTCCATTTTCCCTGGGAAAGAAAACTCAGCAGTCCAGGTTCCTGATGTCAGTTTGTAGGGCTCCTTTGGGTCTATCAGGGCAGCACAAGTTTGAGGTGGGGACAACTTCGGTGTGGGGTGCATCCTTCGATATAAGGATTTTTTGCAGTCAGGGCCAGGGGCCCCAGGGCACATCCTTTTTCCATTTTCCCTGGGAAAGAAAACTCAGCAGTCCAGGTTCCTGATGTCAGTTTGTAGGGCTCCCTTGGGTCTATCAGGGTAGCACAATTTTGAGGTGGGGACAACTTCGGTGTGGGGTCCATCCTTCGATATAAGGATTTTTTGTAGTGAGGGCCCTGTCCAGGGCTAGGGGACCCTGGGCACAACCTTTTTCCATTTTCCCTGGGAAAGAAAACTCAGCAGTCCAGGTTCCTGATGTCAGTTTGTAGGGCTCCCTTGGGTCTATCAGGGCAGCACAAGTTTGAGGTGGGGACAACTTCGGTGTGGGGTCCATCCTTCGATATAAGGATTTCTTGTAGTGAGGTCCCTGCCCAAGGCCAGCCGCCCCTGGGCACATCCTTTTTCCATTTTCCCTGGGAAAGAAAACTCAGCAGTCCAGGTTCCTGATGTCAGTTTGTAGGGCTCCCTTGGGTCTATCAGGGCAGCACAAGTTTGAGGTGGGGACAACTTCGGTGTGGGGTCCATCCTTCGATATAAGGATTCTTTGCAATGAGGTCCCTACCCTGGTCCAGGGGCCCCCGGGCACATCCTTTTTCCATTTTCCCTGGGAAAGAAAACTCAGCAGTCCAGGTTCCTGATGTCAGTTTGTAGGGCTCCCTTGGGTCTATCAGGGCAGCACAAGTTTGAGGTGGGGACCACTTCGGTGTGGGGTCCATCCTTCGATATAAGGATTTCTTGTAGTGAGGTCCCCGCTAAAGGCCAGCGGCCCGTGGCCACAACCTTTTTCCATTTTCCCTGGGAAAGAAAACTCAGCAGTCCAGGTTCCTGATGTCAGTTTGTAGGGCTCCTTTGGGTCTATCAGGGCAGCACAAGTTTGAGGTGGGGACAACTTCGGTGTGGGGTGCATCCTTCGATATAAGGATTTTTTGCAGTCAGGGCCAGGGGCCCCAGGGCACATCCTTTTTCCATTTTCCCTGTGAAAGAAAACTCAGCAGTCCAGGTTCCTGATGTCAGTTTGTAGGGCTCCCTTGGGTCTATCAGGGTAGCACAATTTTGAGGTGGGGACAACTTCGGTGTGGGGTCCATCCTTCGATATAAGGATTTTTTGTAGTGAGGGCCCTGTCCAGGGCTAGGGGACCCTGGGCACAACCTTTTTCCATTTTCCCTGGGAAAGAAAACTCAGCAGTCCAGGTTCCTGATGTCAGTTTGTAGGGCTCCCTTGGGTCTATCAGGGCAGCACAAGTTTGAGGTGGGGACAACTTCGGTGTGGGGTCCATCCTTCGATATAAGGATTTTTTGCAGTCAGGGCCAGGGGACCCTGGGCACATCCTTTTTCCATTTTCCCTGGGAAAGAAAACTCAGCAGTCCAGGTTCCTGATGTCAGTTTGTAGGGCTCCCTTGGGTCTATCAGGGCAGCACAAGTTTGAGGTGGGGACAACTTCGGTGTGGGGTCCATCCTTCGATATAAGGATTCTTTGCAATGAGGTCCCTACCCTGGTCCAGGGGCCCCCGGGCACATCCTTTTTCCATTTTCCCTGGGAAAGAAAACTCAGCAGTCCAGGTTCCTGATGTCAGTTTGTAGGGCTCCCTTGGGTCTATCAGGGCAGCACAAGTTTGAGGTGGGGACAACTTCGGTGTGGGGTCCATCCTTCGATGTAAGGATTTTTTGTAGTGAGGGCCCTGTCCAGGGCTAGGGGACCCTGGGCACAACCTTTTTCCATTTTCCCTGGGAAAGAAAACTCAGCAGTCCAGGTTCCTGATGTCAGTTTGTAGGGCTCCCTTGGGTCTATCAGGGCAGCACAAGTTTGAGGTGGGGACAACTTCGGTGTGGGGTCCATCCTTCGATATAAGGATTTCTTGTAGTGAGGTCCCTGCCCAAGGCCAGCCGCCCCTGGGCACATCCTTTTTCCATTTTCCCTGGGAAAGAAAACTCAGCAGTCCAGGTTCCTGATGTCAGTTTGTAGGGCTCCCTTGGGTCTATCAGGGCAGCACAAGTTTGAGGTGGGGACAACTTCGGTGTGGGGTCCATCCTTCGATATAAGGATTCTTTGCAATGAGGTCCCTACCCTGGTCCAGGGGCCCCTGGGCACATCCTTTTTCCATTTTCCCTGGGAAAGAAAACTCAGCAGTCCAGGTTCCTGATGTCAGTTTGTAGGGCTCCCTTGGGTCTATCAGGGCAGCACAAGTTTGAGGTGGGGACAACTTAGGTGTGGGGTCCATCCTTCGATATAAGGATTCTTTGCAATGAGGTCCCTACCCTGGTCCAGGGGCCCCCGGGCACATCCTTTTTCCATTTTCCCTGGGAAAGAAAACTCAGCAGTCCAGGTTCCTGATGTCAGTTTGTAGGGCTCCCTTGGGTCTATCAGGGCAGCACAAGTTTGAGGTGGGGACAACTTCGGTGTGGGGTCCATCCTTCGATATAAGGATTCTTTGCAATGAGGTCCCTACCCTGGTCCAGGGGCCCCCGGGCACATCCTTTTTCCATTTTCCCTGGGAAAGAAAACTCAGCAGTCCAGGTTCCTGATGTCAGTTTGTAGGGCTCCCTTGGGTCTATCAGGGCAGCACAAGTTTGAGGTGGGGACAACTTCGGTCTGGGGTCCATCCTTCGATATAAGGATTTTTTGCAGTCAGGGCCAGGGGCCCCAGGGCAAATCCTTTTTCCATTCTCCTGGGAAAGAAAACTCACCAGTCCAGGTTCCTGATGTCAGTTTGTAGGGCTCCCTTGGGTCTATCAGGGCAGCACAAGTTTGAGGTGGGGACAACTTCGGTGTGGGGTCCATCCTTCGATATAAGGATTTTTTGCAGTCATGGCCAGGGGCCCCTGGGCAGATCCTTTTTCCATTTTCCCTGTGAAAGAAAACTCAGCAGTCCAGGTTCCTGATGTCAGTTTGTAGGGCTCCCTTGGGTCTATCAGGGCAGCACAAGTTTGAGGTGGGGACAACTTCGGTGTGGGGTCCATCCTTCGATATAAGGATTTTTTGCAGTGAGGTCGCAGCCCTGGGCGAGGGGCCCCTGGGCACATTCTTTTTCCATTTTCCCTGGGAAAGAAAACTCAGCAGTCCAGGTTCCTGATGTCAGTTTGTAGGGCTGCTTTGGGTCTATCAGGGCAGTAGAAGTTTGAGTTGGGCATAGCTTCGGTGTGGGGTCCATCCTTTGATATAAGGATTATTTGCAGTCAGGGCTAGGTGCCCCTGGGCACAAACTTTTTCAATTTTCCCTGGGAAAGAAAACTCAGCAGTCCAGGTTCCTGATGTCAGTTTGTAGGGCTCCCTTGGGTCTATCAGGGCAGCACAAGTTTGAGGTGGGGACAACTTCGGTGTGGGCTCCATCCTTCGATATAAGGATTTTTTGCAGTCAGGGCCAGGGGCCCCTGGGCACATCCTTTTTCCATTTTCCCTGGGAAAGAAAACTCAGCAGTCCAGGTTCCTGATGTCAGTTTGTAGGGCTCCCTTGGGTCTATCAGGGCAGCAGAATTTTGTGGTGGGGATAACTTCGGTGTGGGGTCCATCCTTCGATATAAGGATTTTTTGCAGTCAGCGCCAGGGGCCCAGGGCAGGGGCCCCTGGGCACATCCTTTTTCCATTTTCCCTGGGAAAGAAAACTCAGCAGTCCAGGTTCCTGATGTCAGTCTGTAGGGCTCCCTTGGGTCTATCAGGGCAGCACAAGTTTGAGGTGGGGACAACTTCGATGTGGGGTCCATCCTTCGATATAAGGATTTTTTGCAGTCATGGCCAGGGTCCCCTGGGCACATCCTTTTTCCATTTTCCCTGGGAAAGAAAACTCAGCAGTCCAGGTTCCTGATGTCAGTTTGTAGGGCTGCCTTGGGTCTATCAGGGCAGCACAAGTTTGAGGTGGGGACAGCTTCAGTGTGGGGTCCATCCTTCGATATAAGGATTATTTGCAGTCAGGGCCAGGGGCCCCTGGGCACATCCTTTTTCCATTTTCCCTGGGAAAGAAAACTCAGCAGCCCAGGTTCCTGATGTCAGTTTGTAGGGCTCCCTTGGGTCTATCAGGGCAGCACAAGTTTGAGGTGGGGACAACTTCTGTCTCGGGTCCATCCTTCGATAAAGGGATTCTTTGCAGTGAGGCCCCAGCCCAGGGCCAGGGGCCCCTGGGCAGATCCTTTTTCCATTTTCCCTGGGAAAGAAAACTCAGCAGTCCAGGTTCCTGATGTCAGTTTGTAGGGCTCCCTTGGGTGTATCAGGGCAGCACAAGTTTGAGGTGGGGACAACTTCGGTGTGGGGTCCATCCTTCGATATAAGGATTCTTTGCAATGAGGTCCCTACCCTGGTCCAGGGGCCCCCGGGCACACCCTTTTTCCATTTTCCCTGGGAAAGAAAACTCAGCAGTCCAGGTTCCTGATGTCAGTTTGTAGGGCTCCCTTGGGTCTATCAGGGCAGCACAAGTTTGAGGTGGGGACAACTTCGGTGTGGGGTCCATCCTTCGATGTAAGGATTTTTTGTAGTGAGGTCCCTGCCCAAGGCCAGCCGCCCCTGGGCACATCCTTTTTCCATTTTCCCTGGGAAAGAAAACTCAGCAGTCCAGGTTCCTGATGTCAGTTTGTAGGGCTCCCTTGGGTCTATCAGGGCAGCACAAGTTTGAGGTGGGGACAACTTCGGTGTGGGGTCCATCCTTCGATATAAGGATTCTTTGCAATGAGGTCCCTACCCTGGTCCAGGGGCCCCTGGGCACATCCTTTTTCCATTTTCCCTGGGAAAGAAAACTCAGCAGTCCAGGTTCCTGATGTCAGTTTGTAGGGCTCCCTTGGGTGTATCAGGGCAGCACAAGTTTGAGGTGGGGACAACTTCGGTGTGGGGTCCATCCTTCGATATAAGGATTCTTTGCAATGAGGTCCCTACCCTGGTCCAGGGGCCCCCGGGCACATCCTTTTTCCATTTTCCCTGGGAAAGAAAACTCACCAGTCCAGGTTCCTGATGTCAGTTTGTAGGGCTCCCTTGGGTCTATCAGGGCAGCACAAGTTTGAGGTGGGGACAACTTCGGTGTGGGGTCCATCCTTCGATATAAGGATTCTTTGCAATGAGGTCCCTACCCTGGTCCAGGGGCCCCCGGGCACATCCTTTTTCCATTTTCCCTGGGAAAGAAAACTCAGCAGTCCAGGTTCCTGATGTCAGTTTGTAGGGCTGCTTTGGGTCTATCAGGGCAGTAGAAGTTTGAGTTGGGCATAGCTTCGGTGTGGGGTCCATCCTTTGATATAAGGATTATTTGCAGTCAGGGCTAGGTGCCCCTGGGCACAAACTTTTTCAATTTTCCCTGGGAAAGAAAACTCAGCAGTCCAGGTTCCTGATGTCAGTTTGTAGGGCTCCCTTGGGTCTATCAGGGCAGCACAAGTTTGAGGTGGGGACAACTTCGGTGTGGGCTCCATCCTTCGATATAAGGATTTTTTGCAGTCAGGGCCAGGGGCCCCTGGGCACATCCTTTTTCCATTTTCCCTGGGAAAGAAAACTCAGCAGTCCAGGTTCCTGATGTCAGTTTGTAGGGCTCCCTTGGGTCTATCAGGGCAGCAGAATTTTGTGGTGGGGATAACTTCGGTGTGGGGTCCATCCTTCGATATAAGGATTTTTTGCAGTCAGCGCCAGGGGCCCAGGGCAGGGGCCCCTGGGCACATCCTTTTTCCATTTTCCCTGGGAAAGAAAACTCAGCAGTCCAGGTTCCTGATGTCAGTCTGTAGGGCTCCCTTGGGTCTATCAGGGCAGCACAAGTTTGAGGTGGGGACAACTTCGATGTGGGGTCCATCCTTCGATATAAGGATTTTTTGCAGTCATGGCCAGGGTCCCCTGGGCACATCCTTTTTCCATTTTCCCTGGGAAAGAAAACTCAGCAGTCCAGGTTCCTGATGTCAGTTTGTAGGGCTGCCTTGGGTCTATCAGGGCAGCACAAGTTTGAGGTGGGGACAGCTTCAGTGTGGGGTCCATCCTTCGATATAAGGATTATTTGCAGTCAGGGCCAGGGGCCCCTGGGCACATCCTTTTTCCATTTTCCCTGGGAAAGAAAACTCAGCAGCCCAGGTTCCTGATGTCAGTTTGTAGGGCTCCCTTGGGTCTATCAGGGCAGCACAAGTTTGAGGTGGGGACAACTTCTGTCTCGGGTCCATCCTTCGATAAAGGGATTCTTTGCAGTGAGGCCCCAGCCCAGGGCCAGGGGCCCCTGGGCAGATCCTTTTTCCATTTTCCCTGGGAAAGAAAACTCAGCAGTCCAGGTTCCTGATGTCAGTTTGTAGGGCTCCCTTGGGTGTATCAGGGCAGCACAAGTTTGAGGTGGGGACAACTTCGGTGTGGGGTCCATCCTTCGATATAAGGATTCTTTGCAATGAGGTCCCTACCCTGGTCCAGGGGCCCCCGGGCACACCCTTTTTCCATTTTCCCTGGGAAAGAAAACTCAGCAGTCCAGGTTCCTGATGTCAGTTTGTAGGGCTCCCTTGGGTCTATCAGGGCAGCACAAGTTTGAGGTGGGGACAACTTCGGTGTGGGGTCCATCCTTCGATGTAAGGATTTTTTGTAGTGAGGGCCCTGTCCAGGGCTAGGGGACCCTGGGCACAACCTTTTTCCATTTTCCCTGGGAAAGAAAACTCAGCAGTCCAGGTTCCTGATGTCAGTTTGTAGGGCTCCCTTGGGTCTATCAGGGCAGCACAAGTTTGAGGTGGGGACAACTTCGGTGTGGGGTCCGTCCTTCGATATAAGGATTTCTTGTAGTGAGGTCCCTGCCCAAGGCCAGCCGCCCCTGGGCACATCCTTTTTCCATTTTCCCTGGGAAAGAAAACTCAGCAGTCCAGGTTCCTGATGTCAGTTTGTAGGGCTCCCTTGGGTCTATCAGGGCAGCACAAGTTTGAGGTGGGGACAACTTCGGTGTGGGGTCCATCCTTCGATATAAGGATTCTTTGCAATGAGGTCCCTACCCTGGTCCAGGGGCCCCTGGGCACATCCTTTTTCCATTTTCCCTGGGAAAGAAAACTCAGCAGTCCAGGTTCCTGATGTCAGTTTGTAGGGCTCCCTTGGGTGTATCAGGGCAGCACAAGTTTGAGGTGGGGACAACTTCGGTGTGGGGTCCATCCTTCGATATAAGGATTCTTTGCAATGAGGTCCCTACCCTGGTCCAGGGGCCCCCGGGCACATCCTTTTTCCATTTTCCCTGGGAAAGAAAACTCACCAGTCCAGGTTCCTGATGTCAGTTTGTAGGGCTCCCTTGGGTCTATCAGGGCAGCACAAGTTTGAGGTGGGGACAACTTCGGTGTGGGGTCCATCCTTCGATATAAGGATTCTTTGCAATGAGGTCCCTACCCTGGTCCAGGGGCCCCCGGGCACATCCTTTTTCCATTTTCCCTGGGAAAGAAAACTCAGCAGTCCAGGTTCCTGATGTCAGTTTGTAGGGCTCCCTTGGGTCTATCAGGGCAGCACAAGTTTGAGGTGGGGACAACTTCGGTGTGGGGTCCATCCTTCGATATAAGGATTTTTTGCAGTCAGGGCCAGGGGCCCCAGGGCAAATCCTTTTTCCATTCTCCTGGGAAAGAAAACTCACCAGTCCAGGTTCCTGATGTCAGTTTGTAGGGCTCCCTTGGGTCTATCAGGGCAGCACAATTTTGAGGTGGGGACAACTTCGGTGTGGGGTCCATCCTTCGATATAAGGATTTTTTGCAGTCATGGCCAGGGGCCCCTGGGCACATCCTTTTTCCATTTTCCCTGGGAAAGAAAACTCAGCAGTCCAGGTTCCTGATGTCAGTTTGTAGGGCTCCCTTGGGTCTATCAGGGCAGCACAAGTTTGAGGTGGGGACAACTTCGGTGTGGGGTCCATTCTTCGATATAAGGATTCTTTGCAGTGAGGTCGCAGCCCTGGGCGAGGGGCCCCTGGGCCCATTCTTTTTCCATTTTCCCTGGGAAAGAAAACTCAGCAGTCCAGGTTCCTGATGTCAGTTTGTAGGGCTGCCTTGGGTCTATCAGGGCAGTAGAAGTTTGAGTTGGGCATAGCTTCGGTGTGGGGTCCATCCTTTGATATAAGGATTATTTGCAGTCAGGGCTAGGTGCCCCTGGGCACAACCTTTTTCAATTTTCCCTGGGAAAGAAAACTCAGCAGTCCAGGTTCCTGATGTCAGTTTGTAGGGCTCCCTTGGGTCTATCAGGGCAGCACAAGTTTGAGGTGGGGACAACTTCGGTCTGGGGTCCATCCTTCGATATAAGGATTTTTTGCAGTCAGGGCCAGGGGCCCCTGGGCACATCCTTTTTCCATTTTCCCTGGGAAAGAAAACTCAGCAGTCCAGGTTCCTGATGTCAGTTTGTAGGGCTCCCTTGGGTCTATCAGGGCAGCAGAATTTTGTGGTGGGGATAACTTCGGTGTGGGGTCCATCCTTCGATATAAGGATTTTTTGCAGTCAGCGCCAGGGGCCCAGGGCAGGGGCCCCTGGGCACATCCTTTTTCCATTTTCCCTGGGAAAGAAAACTCAGCAGTCCAGGTTCCTGATGTCAGTCTGTAGGGCTGCCTTGGGTCTATCAGGGCAGCACAAGTTTGAGGTGGGGACAACTTCGGTGTGGGGTCCATCCTTCGATATAAGGATTTTTTGCAGTCATGGCCAGGGTCCCCTGGGCACATCCTTTTTCCATTTTCCCTGGGAAAGAAAACTCAGCAGTCCAGGTTCCTGATGTCAGTTTGTAGGGCTGCCTTGGGTCTATCAGGGCAGCACAAGTTTGAGGTGGGGACAGCTTCAGTGTGGGGTCCATCCTTCGATATAAGGATTATTTGCAGTCAGGGCCAGGGGCCCCTGGGCACATCCTTTTTCCATTTTCCCTGGGAAAGAAAACTCAGCAGCCCAGGTTCCTGATGTCAGTTTGTAGGGCTCCCTTGGGTCTATCAGGGCAGCACAAGTTTGAGGTGGGTACAACTTCTGTCTCGGGTCCATCCTTCGATAAAGGGATTCTTTGCAGTGAGGCCCCAGCCCAGGGCCAGGGGCCCCTGGGAAGATCCTTTTTCCATTTTCCCTGGGAAAGAAAACTCAGCAGTCCAGGTCCCTGATGTCAGTTTGTAGGGCTCCCTTGGGTCTATCAGGGCAGCACAAGTTTGAGGTGGGGACAACTTCGGTGTGGGCTCCATCCTTCGATATAAGGATTCTTTGCAGTCAGGGCCAGGGGCCCCTGGGCACATCCTTTGGCCATTTTCCCTGGGAAAGAAAACTCAGCAGTCCAGGTTGCTGATGTCAGTTTGTAGGGCTCCCTTGGGTCTATCAGGGCAGCACAAGTTTGAGGTGGGGACAACTTCGGTGTGTGGTCCATCCTTCGATATAAGGATTCTTTGTAGTGAGGCCCCAGCCCAGGGCCAGGGGCCCCTGGGCACATCCTTTGGCCATTTTCCCTGGGAAAGAAAACTCAGCAGTCCAGGTTGCTGATGTCAGTTTGTAGGGCTCCCTTGGGTCTATCAGGGCAGCACAAGTTTGAGGTGGGGACAACTTCGGTGTGGGCTCCATCCTTCGATATAAGGATTCTTTGCAGTCAGGGCCAGGGGCCCCTGGGCACATCCTTTGGCCATTTTCCCTGGGAAAGAAAACTCAGCAGTCCAGGTTGCTGATGTCAGTTTGTAGGGCTCCCTTGGGTCTATCAGGGCAGCACAAGTTTGAGATGGGGACAACTTCGGTCTGGGGTCCATCCTTCAATATAAAGATTTTTTGCAGTCGGGACCCAGCTTAGGTTCAGGGGCTCCTGGGCACGTCCTTTGCCATTTTCCCTGGGAAAGAAAACTCACCAGTCCAGGTTCCTGATGTCAGTTTGTAGGGCTCCCTTGGGTCTATCAGGGCAGTACGAGTTTGAGGTGGGTGCTCTTTGGGCCTGGGTTGTATTTTTCTATGTTCATATTTTCTGCACTCAGTTGTCCACGCATGGACGCAAGGTTCTGTGCGCTAATTCCAGATCTTTTCCCTAGGAAAGCACGCTCGCCAGTCTTGGTTCCTGAAGTCAGTTTGCGATTTGTGCTTGGGATCATCAAAGCAACCCCTCATCGACATGAAAGCAGCTTGGGTCCACAACACATCCTTCTCCATTCAGATTTTCAAGGGGCAACCCTTTTTTCGTGGCCCCTGGCTCTTGGGCTCTGTCGCTGGCCCTATTCTGTGTGAAACATGGCTCACTCTCTACACTTCCTGATGTCAGTGTCAAGGAGGTGCTGGCAGCAGTTTTTCTCCTGGATAAATCCTGTGCCATTCAGAACAAAAAGATGTAGAAAGTCACTTGGGGCCACAGGCCTTGTGACCCGACCTCTGCCCATTTTCCGTGTAAAACCAACCTCACTCTCCCTGTGTGTTGATGTGTGTTTACTGGAGGCGTGCTGCTCTCCAAAGGCAGTGAGAGTTCCTGGTGGTGGCAGATGTGGTCTGCGAGAAATCATTCACTGTTTGCAATTTTGGTAGCACAATTCCTGTTTGGCCAGGGGAAAGATTGTTAATTATCTTGGCAATGAAAATCTGGCACCCCATTGTTTAAGGGTCTGGCAAAGGCCTGCGTAGGGAAGGGAACACCCCACAGGACCTTTCTTCACCTCATCCCCCACTCCTAGGTGTAGCAGCTCCCCGTGTGAGCAGCTGCTTTCAGTGCAGCTACCTGGGCACACCTGCACAGGGAGCTGCTAATCCAGAGGGGCTAACAGGGGTATCCCAAGTGTCCCTCCAAGAGCTATGGCTGGAACATCCAGCAGGGACCGGGGAGCAGCTGGACCCACCCGGGCACGAGCATCCCTTTGAGAAAATGCCAAGGGAAGAGCCCTCTTGCCAAGGGGCAGCACCTGAGCAGGCCGGGCAGCATGTGGGGTTCCACGGGAGAGCTTTCAACTTTCCCCTTTTATTGTGTCAGTCCCTCCTTAGAACCCCCAGACCTTCCACAGCGCTCCCAGAAAAATGAGGGGTTATGGAGAGAAAAGGGGTTTAAATTGTGGGAAAAAGCTTCCTTTTCCATTATTTCTTGTGTTCAAATCATGAAGGAATCCATTTCCCCTGCAATTTGTAATGCATGGTGTATTCAATATATATTCAAGTACTGTTTATAGAAAGATTTTTTTTTTTGTTTTTGTTTTTATTTGGTTAGAGGCAGGGCATTAATGGAAAAAATATGAATATACATTTTATTTTGATATCGTTCTAAATATGGAAATATATATTCAATGTATACAGATATATATAAAAATATAAAATAGAAATAAAAATAGTATTAGGAAGAGATAGACTATAAATAACACCATACATCAATCTACATTTAAAATGTAAATTTGACTATAAATGCTAAAAATAGAAATAAATTTAAATGGAGTTTAAATAAAGGGTTTTTTTAAAAGATTTTTACTTGGATAGAGTCAGGTTTTTATTTTAATCAATATAAACCTTTTAGAACTCTAAATCTAACTATAGAAATATGTAAGCAATCTATTAAGATATGTATAAAAATATAAAATATAATAAAATATAATAAATGGAATAAATGTAAGGAATTATGAAAATACAATTATATATCAATATACATTATAAATCCGAATGTGAATATAAATGTGAAAAATGTAAAAATAAACTTTGTTGAAATGCAGTTTAAGAGGAAAGGTTTTTTCTTTCGGTTCCTATCGGGTCAGAGGCAGGGTTTTTGTTCCGTTCTTTCCCGCGCGGATCTTTGGGGCATTCGCTGCTGACGGCGCAGTGCTGCCGCCGTGTGGGCAGAGAGCGGCACTGCAGCCCGCCGCCCGCGGCCGCCATCTTAGGAGTGGCGAGGACGTTGAAATTCGAGGACCCATGTCTGTTTTTTACACTGCCTGAATTGCCCGCACCGCCGGTGCCCCGCAACGGGATTTTCCGCGGCGTTTTTGGTATCGTGCACACGGGCCGTGGGGTCAGCAGCGCCGCAAGCGTGCGGATTTTTGGCGGGAGCCGACAGGCATCGGCAAAAAACGCCTGTCACCATCACGGTCCCCACGGGCCGCCATCTTGTCGCGGACTCACTTGACAAGTGCTGCCGCCTTGTGGACAAAGGCCGGTACTGCAGCCCCGCAGCCAGCGTGACCCCAAAACCACCGAGACGGCCCCGGGACCCCCAAAATTCCTTTCGGGACCCCAAAAACACCCCTGGGACCCCCAAAATTCCCTTCGGGACCCAGAACACCCCCTGGGACCCCCAAAATTCCCTTCAGAACCCAGAAAACCCCCCTGGGACCACCAAAATTCCCTTCAGGACCCCGAAAACCCCCCTGGGACCCCCAAAATTCCCAGCAGGGTCCCCGAAATTCATCCTGGGAAGCCCCAAAACTCTTTGAGACCCCAAAATTCCCTTCAAGATGCCAAAATTCCTCATGGGACCCCCCAAAACCCCACTGAGACCCCCAAAATTCCCATCAGGGTCACCAAAATTATTTCTGGGACTCCCAAAAACTTGGTGAGACCCCAAAATTCTTTTCAGGACCCCAAAACCTCACCCAGGACCCAAAAAATTCTACTCCGGACCCCCAAAATTCCCCCCAAAAACCCCCAGAGACCCTCAAAATTCTCCCCAGGACTCCAAAAACCCCCTTGGACGCTCAAAATTCCCTTCGGGACGCCAAACGCCCCCCCTGGGACTCCCAAAATTCCATTCGGGCCCCCAAAAACCCCACTGGGACCCCCAAAATTCCCATCAGGGTCCCCAAAATTCCTTCTGGGACCTCCCAAAAACTTCGTGAGACACCAAAACTTCCTTCAGGACCCCAAAAGTCCTCATGGGACCCTCCAAAAAGTCCCAGAGACCCCAAAATTCTCTTCAGTAACCAAACTCCCCCCTGGGACTCCCAAAATTCTACACGGGACCCCCAAAATTCCTCCCAAAAACTGCCTGGGACCCCCAAAATTCTCCCCAGGACTCCAAAACCCCCCCAGGGACCCAAAAAAACCTATCAGGGACCCCGAAATTCCACCTGGGACCCCCAAAAACCCCCTGAGACCCCTAAAATTCCCTTCAGGACCCCAACCCACCCCCGTGGGATCCCCAAAATTCTACCCGGGACCCCCAAAATTCCTCCCAAAAACCCCCTGGGACGCCCCAAATTCCCTTCAGCACCACAAAACCCCCCCTGGGACTCCCAAAATTCCCATTAGGACCCCAAAACCCCCCCTGGGACCCCCAAAATTCCCTTCAAAACCCCAAACCCTCCCCCAGGACCCACAAAATTCTACTCGGGACCCCCAAAATTCCTCCCAAAAAAACCCTGAGACCCTGAAAATTCTCCCCAGGACTCCAAAACTCCCCCTGGGACAGCCAAAATTCCCTTTGCGTCCCCAAAACCCCCCGTGGGACCCACAAAATTCTACCCGGGACTCCCAAAATTCCTCCCAAAACCCCCCTAGAACTCCCAAAATTCCCTTCGGGACCCCAAAACCCCCCCTGGGACCCCCAAAATTCCCTTCAGGACCCCAAAATTCCTCCTGGGAGCCCACAAATACTTCCAGAGACCCCCAAAATTCCCTTCAGAACCCCAAACCCGCCCCAAGACCCACAAAATTCTACTCTGGACCCCCAAAATTCCTCCCAAAAAACCCCTGAGACCCACAAAATTCTCCCCAGGACTCCAAAACCCCCCTTGGGACTCCCAAAATTCCCTTCAGAACCCCAAACCCACCCCCAGGACCCCCAAAATTATAATCGGGACCCCCGAAATTCCTCCCAAAAAACCCCTGAGACCATCAAAATTCTCCCCAGGACTCCAAAACCCCCCCTGGGACTCCCAAAATTCCCTTTGGGACCCCAAAACCCACCTGGGAGCCCCAAAATTCCCTTCAGGACCCCAAAATTCCTTCTGGGACCGCCCCCCACAAACTCCCAGAGACCCAAAAATTCCCTTCAGGACCCCAAACCCCCCCTGGGACCCAAAAAATTCTACCCGGGACCCCAAAAATTCCTCCCAAAAAACGTCTGACACCATCAAAACTCTCCCCAGGACTCCAAAACCCCCCGTGGGACCCCCAAAATTCCCATCACGGTCCCCAAAATTCCCTCCTGGGATGCCCCAAAAACTCCCTGAGACCCAAAAATTCCTTTCAGGACCTCAAAACCTCTCCCAGGACCCACAAAATTCTCCCCAGGACTACAAAACTCCCCCTGGGATGGCCAAAATTCCCTTTGCGACCCCAAAAGCCCCCCTGGGACACCCAAAATTCTACCCGGGACTCCCAAAATTCCTCCCAAAAACCCCCTGGGACGCCCAAAATTCCCTTTGGGACCACAAAACACACACTTGGACCCCCAAAATTCCCTTCAGGACCCCAAAATTCCTCCTGGGACCCCCCAAAAACTTGGTGAGACCCCCAAAATTCTCTTCAGAACCCCAAACCCCCCCTGGGACCCAAAAAATTCTACCCGGGACCCCCAAAATTCCTCCCAAAAAATCCCTGAGACCCTCAAAATTCTCCCCAGGACTCCAAAACCCCCCCTGGAACGCCTAAAATTCCCTTTGGGACACCAAAAACCCCCCTCGGGGAACCTAAAAATTCCCATCAGGGTCCCCGAAATTCCTCCAGGAACCCCCCAAAACTCCTTGAGACCCCCAAAGTTCCCTTCAGGTCCCCAAACCCACCCCCAGAACCCCCAAAATTCTACTCGGGACCCCAGAAATTCCTCCCAAAAAAACCCTGAGACCATCAAAATTCTCCCCAGGACTACAATCCCCCCCCCGGGGACTCCCAAAATTCCCTTCGGGACCCCAAAACACCCCTGGGATCCCCAGAATTCCCATCAGGGTCCCCGAAATATCTCCTGGGACCCCCCAAAAACTCCCAGAGACTCCAAAATTCCCTTCAGGACCATAAACCCCCCCCCAGGACCCCCAAAATTCTCCCCAGGACTCCAAAACCCCCCATCAGGGTCCCACAAAATTCCCTTCTGGACCCCAAACCCTCCCCAGGACACACAAAATTCTACCCGGGACCCCCAAAATTCCTCCCAAAAAACCCCTGAGACCCCTAAAATTCTCCCCAGGACACCACAAGCCCCCCTGGGACACCCAAAATTCCCATCAGGGTCCCTGAAATTCCTCCTGGGAGACCCAAAACCCCACTGAGACCCCCAAAATTCCCTTAGGGACCCCAAAACCCTCCACCGGGAGCCCCAAAATTCCCATCAGGGTCCCCAAAATTCTTTCTGGGACCCCCCAAAAACTTCCTGAGACCCCAAAATTCACTTCAGGACCCCAAACCCCCCCGCCCCCAGGACCCCGAAAATTCTACTCGGGACCCCCAAAATTCCTCCCAAAAACTCCCTGAGACCCTCAAAATTCTCCCCAGGACTCCAAAACCCCCCCTGGGACCCAAAAAAACCTATCAGGGACCCCGAAATTCCACCTGGGACCCCCAAAAACCCCCTGAGACCCCTAAAATTCCCTTCAGGACTCCAACCCACCCCCGTGGGATCCCCAAAATTCTACCCGGGACCCCCAAAATTCCTCCCAAAAACCCCCTGGGACGCCCAAAATTCCCTTCAGGACCACAAAACCCCCCCTGGGACTCCCAAAATTCCCATTAGGACCCCAAAACCCCCCCTGGGACCCCCAAAATTCCCTTCAAAACCCCAAACCCTCCCCCAGGACCCACAAAATTCTACTCGGGACCCCCAAAATTCCTCCCAAAAAAACCCTGAGACCCTGAAAATTCTCCCCAGGACTCCAAAACTCCCCTTGGGACTCCCAAAATTCCCTTTGCGACCCCAAAACCCCCCGTGGGACCCACAAAATTCTACCCGGGACTCCCAAAATTCCTCCCAAAACCCCCCTAGAACCCCAGAATTCCCTTCGGGACCCCAAAACCCCCCCTGGGACCCCCAAAATTCCCTTCAGGACCCCAAAATTCCTCCTGGGACCCCCAAATACTTCCAGAGACCCCCAAAATTCCCTTCAGAACGCCAAACCCGCCCCAAGACCCACAAAATTCTACTCGGGACCCCCAAAATTCCTCCCAAAAAACCCCTGAGACCATCAAAATTCTCCCCAGGACTCCAAAACCCCCCCTGGTACTCCCAAAATTCCCTTCGGGACCCCAAAACCCACCTGGGAGCCCCAAAATTCCCTTCAGGACCCCAAAATTCCTTCTGGGACCGCCCCCCACAAACTCCCAGAGACCCAAAAATTCCCTTCAGGACCCCAAACCCCCCCTGGGACCCAAAAAATTCTACCCGGGACCCCAAAAATTCCTCCCAAAAAACGCCTGACACCATCAAAACTCTCCTCAGGACTCCAAAACCCCCCGTGGGACCCCCAAAATTCCCATCACGGTCCCCAAAATTCCCTCCTGGGATGCCCCAAAAACTCCCTGAGACCCAAAAATTCCTTTCAGGACCTCAAAACCTCTCCCAGGACCCACAAAATTCTCCCCAGGACTCCAAAACTCCCCCTGGGATGGCCAAAATTCCCTTTGTGACCCCAAAAGCCCCCCTGGGACACCCAAAATTCTACCCGGGACTCCCAAAATTCCTCCCAAAAACCCCCTGGGACGCCCAAAATTCCCTTTGGGACCACAAAACACACACTTGGACCCCCAAAATTCCCTTCAGGACCCCAAAATTCCTCCTGGGACCCCCCAAAAACTTGGTGAGACCCCCAAAATTCTCTTCAGAACCCCAAACCCCCCCTGGGACCCAAAAAATTCTACCCGGGACCCCCAAAATTCCTCCCAAAAAATCCCTGAGACCCTCAAAATTCTCCCCAGGACTCCAAAACCCCCCCTGGAACGCCTAAAATTCCCTTTGGGACACCAAAAACCCCCCTCGGGGAACCTAAAAATTCCCATCAGGGTCCCCGAAATTCCTCCAGGGACCCCCCAAAACTCCTTGAGACCCCCAAAGTTCCCTTCAGGTCCCCAAACCCACCCCCAGAACCCCCAAAATTCTACTCGGGACCCCAGAAATTCCTCCCAAAAAAACCCTGAGACCATCAAAATTCTCCCCAGGACTACAATCCCCCCCCCTGGGACTCCCAAAATTCCCTTTGGGACCCCAAAACACCCCTGGGATCCCCAGAATTCCCATCAGGGTCCCCGAAATATCTCCTGGGACCCCCCAAAAACTCCCAGAGACTCCAAAATTCCCTTCAGGACCATAAACCCCCCCCAGGACCCCCAAAATTCTCTCCAGGACTCCAAAACCCCCCATCAGGGTCCCACAAAATTCCCTTCAGGACCCCAAAATTCCTCCTGGGCCCCCCCAAAACTCCTTGACACCCCAAAATTCCCTTCAGGACCCCAACAGTCCTCATGGGACCCCCCAAAACCCCCTGAGACCCCTAAAAATTCCTATCAGGGTCCCCGAAATTCCTCCTGGGTCACCCCAAAAACTTTGTGAGACTCCAAAATTCCCTTCAGGACACCAAAACCACCCCCAGGACCCTTAAAATTCTAGTCGGGACCCCCAAAATTCCTCCCAAAACCCCCCTGAGACCCTCAAAATTCTCCCCAGGACTCCAAAACCCCCCCTGGGACTCCCAAAATTCCCTTCGGGACCCCAAAACTTCCACTGGGACCCGCCAAATTCCCATCAGGGTCCCCAAAATTCTTTCTGGGACCCCCCAAAAACTTCGTGAGACCCCAAAGTTCCATTCAGAACCCCAAAACCTCCCCCAGGACCCCCAAAATTCTACCCGGGACCCCCAAAATTCCTCCCAAAAACCCTCCCCAGGACCCCCAAAATTCTCCCCAGGACTCCAATACCCCCCCTGGGACACCCAAAATTCCCTTCAGGACACCAAAACACCCCCTGGGACTTCCAAAATTCCCTTTGGGACCCCAAAACCCCCCCCGGGACCCCCAAAATTTCCATCAGGGTCCTTGAAATTCCTCCTGGGATACCCAAAACCCCACTGAGACCCCCAAAATTCCCTTTGGGACCCCAAAACCCCCCGCCCGGGAGCCCCAAAATTCTCATCAGGGTCCCCAAAATTCTTTCTGGGACCCCCAAAAACTTTGTGAGACTCCAAAATTCCCTTCAGGACCCCAAACCCACCTCCTGGGACTCCCAAAATTCCCTTCAGGACAACAAAACCCCCCCTGGGACTCCCAAAATTCCCTTTGGGACCACAAAACCCCCCCTGGGACCCCCAAATTTCCCTTCAGGACCCTTGTGGGAACTCATAATGTCTCTCAGACATTTTTAGTGGTTCCAGGCCTTGGTCAGAAGCATTTGGGACCCTGGCAGGCAGCTGAAAAACAGCTGTGATTGTGAGTTTGAGCCATGGAATGAGTTACCAATTTTGGAGGTGGAACAAGCAATCACAAAAGGTTAGATAGTATAGTAAAAGTAATTACAAAGTAGAGGGGAAATTTTTTTAGTATTGTACAGGGGGGTTTTAGCACCTGTACAGGGGGGTTTTCACTTTGTACATGGAGGTCAGAAGTTCTAAGATGGAGGAAAGTGGGCTGATCCTGTTCTTCCTCCTTCTTTTTCCTTACCTCCATGTTCTTGGTGATGTTGGCACTCACAGATTGGTTTAGAGTAGAAAAACACTTGGCAACATAGGTAGTAGGTACTGGAGAATAATTGTAAACATGTAATACATAATATATCTTATAAAAGATAGCAGCAGCCCTGGGTGGGGGGAGAGATGAAGAAGACAGCAGATCGAGAGGATGTCAGGGGGTGTGTGTGCCTCTATCCAGGCCGCTGATCAAACAGCCGCAGTCCAAGAACATAATCTGTTAGATAACTAGCGATAAACTGCCTTGAGACCGAACAGCTAAAGCCTGCGGAGTTTTTCTTTGGAAGCACGGGTTGGAGGAGGAATTTCACCACCATATGAGACCCCAGAGAAAGGCTGGGGTTCTCACAAACCCCAAATTCCTCCTGGGACCCCCCACGAACTCCCAGAGACCCCCAAAATTCCCTTCGGGACCCCAACCCCCCCCCAGGACCCTCAAAATTCTAGTCGGGACCCCCAAAATTCCTCCCAAAAACCCCCTGAGACCATCAAAATTGCCTTCGGGACTCCAAAACCCCTCCTGGAATGCCCAGAATTCCATTTGGGACCCCAAAAACCCCCCTAGGGCCTCCAAAATTCCCATCAGGGTCCCCGAAATCCCTCCTGGGACCCCCCAAGATTACTTGAGACCCCAAATTTCCCTTCAGGACTCCAAAATTTCTACTGGAACCCCCCAAAAACTCCCAGAGACCCCCAAAATTCCCTTCAGAACCCCAAACCCTCCCCAGGACCCACAAAATTCCACTCGGGACCCCCAAAATTCTACTCAAAAACCCCCTGAGACCCTCAAAATTCTCCCCAGGACTCCAAAACTCCCCCTGGGATGCCCAAAATTCCCTTTGGGACCCCAAACCCCCCCCTGGGACCCCCAAAATTCTCATCAAGGTCCCCAAAATTCCTTCTGGGATCCCCCAAAAACCCCTGAGACCCTAAAATTCCCTTCCGAAACCCAAAATCTCCCCCAGGACCCCCAAAATTCTACTCGGGACCACCAAAATTTCTCCCAAAAACCCCTGAGACCCTCAAAATTTTCCCCAGGACTCCAAAACCCCCCCGGGAGGCCCAAAATTCCCTTCAGGACCCCAAAACCCCCCTGGGACTTCCAAATTTCCCTTTAGGACCCCTGAAATTCCTCCTGGGACCCCAAAAACTCCCTGAGAACCCCCCAAAAACCTCTCCAGGACCTCAAAACCACCCCGGGACCCCCAAAATTCCCATCAGGATCCCCAAAATTCCTCCTGGGACCCCCCCAAAACTCCCTGAGACCCCAAAATTCCCTTCAGGACCCCCAAACCCCCCATGGGACCCCCAAAATTCCCTTCGGGACCCCAGAACACCCCCTGGACCCCCAAAATTCTACTCGTCACCCCAAAACACCTTCTGGGACCTCCAAATTTCTCTTTAGGACCCCTGAAATTTTTCCTGGTTCCCCAAAAACTCCCTGAGACCCCCCCAAAAACCTCTCCAGGACCTCAAAACACCCCCTGGGACCCCCAAAATTCCCATCAAGGTCCCCAAAATTTCTTCTGGGACCCCCCAAAAACTCTCTGAGACCCCCTAAATTCCCTTCATGACTCCCCAAAAACCCCCTGACACCCCAAAAATTCCTCCTGGGATGCTGCAAAGACCTTCCAGAGCCCCCCAGGACCCCCCCAATTTTGGGTCCCCCCCCAATTCGGGGTTCCCCCCGATTTTTAGGTCCCCAGGCTGGTGGCTCATGAGGACGACCCCAACTCGGACCCCGAACGCCCCCCGGATTCAGCCCTCCATGTGTCCTTGGTATCAGAGGCTGGAATTGCAGAGTTGCCACTTTACCCCCAGACGTAATTTTTGATGTGGTTGTGCCACTTGAACAGTATTTGAAATCTGTTTGTGCTCTTGCAGCAGCATTTCCAAACCACAATGGAAATTTAGCCCTTCTGCCTGGGGCTGCTCACAGAATCGTGGAATCCCAGAAGGGTTTGGATGGGAAGGCACCTTTATTTAAAGCTCGTCCCGTTCCACCCCTGCCATGGGCAGGGACACCTTCCACCATGCCAGGGTGCTCCAAGCCCTGTCCAGCCTGGCCTTGGACACTTCCAGGGATCCGGGGGCAGCCACAGCTTCTGTGGGCAACCTGTGCTGGACAGCAGCTTTGAAAGGCAGAGTGAAGTACAGCTGTGATTTTTGTGCTGCCCCTAACATTGTATTGCCTGGCAAATGTGCCTTTGGGGTTTTTTGGGGTTTTTTGGTTTTTTTTTTTTTAGTTTTTTTGGGTGGTTTTTTTTTAAAATTTTTGTGACTAAAAAGCTACCTTGTGTTCCTGGAATGTTGCATTCTACCTCTGTTGTTTTCCCAGTCAGTCTGGATCCTCTGCTTACATTTTTTCCTTCGCTTATTAGATGTCATGGATGTGCTGGCTGTTCTGATGGAGGGCAGTGATGGCTTAGATGAAGGAACTGGGTTCTCTTTAAATGAAGACGTGATTATCCAAACATTTCCCTTCAGTGCTGTTGTCCCTGCTGCATGAGCAGCCAGGAATATGCTGTTGTTTCAGTCTGAAAATGGAACAGGTACAGGGTTTTTTTTATGTTTTATGTGTCATTTCTAGCAGTGGAGTGAAAGCAGCATCACTTCTACCCTCTTGTAATAATTTTTTACCATTTATCATTTTTTACCTTGAGGCATTTTATTATCTTCCCTGCAAGCAGCAGGAGGTGCAGATTCACGGTGCTTTGTGCTCAGGAGGGGCATTGAAGCTCTGTAGGTGCTTCTGCCCTTTTTCCCTGACCCTGAAGAGAAGGGACACTGTCCCTGCATGGACAGTCTTGGTGTGGAAGTAGCTGGCCTCAGTAACAGCGTTTTAAGGGCAGAGCGTGGCGATCAGGAGAGGAAGGTGTTTCCCATGCCTGTGGGCAGCTCTTCCCGAGATCAGGGAGAGGGGACTGCCTTGTTAAGTAGGAAGTGGGTGCGTTTCCCAAGGAAAACTTCAGAAATTAAGCTCCAGGGGCAAACACTGTGAGGTTCTACCACCTCCTTGAGGACATCCTTAAAACCACAGGGGCATCAGGAGGGCTTGGAGCAGGACTGGCCAACCCCAGAGCACCTCACGAAGCCCTCTGTGTGTCTGTGGCAGTCGAGTAGCACCTGGGGGGTGCTGAAAGTCCCAGTTCTGAGAGAAAATTCTGTTTAACTCGTACACGTTGGCTGGGTGTGTCCCCCCAGTACAGCTCGGTTCTTCTCTGAGGCGGTGCCTGGCAGGGTCTCTCCCTGTTAAGGGCTGGGCGTGTTTTTGGCACAACACAGTGAAGGTGGATTATTTGCTTAAGCAAGAGCTGATGATGTCTGGAGGGTTTTTCAGGTACCTCAGCGGCCAGGAGCACCTGTCTAGGTCACTAGGAACACTTTTTGATCTCGATCAGTTCTTTTCTGCGTGAGGCTCTGTGGGCTGCTGGCAAGGCCCAAAGTAAGGAAGGTTGCCCCAGTGTCCGTGCTCATGTCAATAGTTTAATTTATTTGGCTTTTCTAGGAGCAGACATCGTGGAGGACCTTGGTGCTGTTTTCACTGGCCTCCTGCACTCTCTGAGAGAACCCCTTGCTCCCTGCGTGACGTTCCAGCTCTGTGACAAAGCTGATAAGTATCCTCAGCTCTACCAGTTTAACCAATACTATAGACTCTGGATGCCCAAGCAGTCCCAGGCACCTGTGGTATGGAATCCCTGAAGTCACTGAATTCTTGAGCCAGTATTCCTATAAAATCCTCGCAGTCGACAGAGGTAACATTTCCATCAGAAACAGCGTTTTTATTGAGGAGGTAATTCTGCATCTCTTGTTGATCGTGCTGGGGACACATGTTTGCTCCAGGGCTTTTCTCTGATGACACAAGAGGTCTCTGTGGTGTTTGGGAGGCGATGCCAGGGCTCAGGGCTCATACAGAGACTCCTCACCGGGCACAGCAGAGCCTGGTGTGTGCTGTGGCCTCTGTTTACAGCGCCCGGAGTTCCCCCGGGTGGGTGGAGGATCACAGGCCCCTGGGCTGGGTTTGGTGAGTTTTTCTCAGCTCAGCAGTGTGAACACTCCGATGCCCCTGGGGACACTGCTGGACAGCATCCATCCGCTCTCTCCATCCACTCATTTGTACCCAGGAATGTAGGAAACTCTGACTGGGGACGGGCAGTAGTTCTGAAAATCATGCCCTAGCCTTTTTCTTCAGGAACGAACCAAGCGAGTGCCCTGAAACCAGCGGAGCAGCTGCAGGGGCTGAAGGGAACAGAAAGGACTCCCCGGCACCTTTTGCCTCCGTTCTCTGCCATTCCCCAAAAGGCGTCGCAGTCCCTGAAGAGGTGTTTGTCATGCAGCCTGCCAAAATAAAGACCTGTAAAATCCTAGCTCTGCCTTTTGTTTAACGTGTTCTTACTTCCTATTTATGTCATCACAGAAAGCAAGGAAAGAAGAAATGTGTCTGGTTCCCACTATTGCTCCGTGCAGGCATTTTTAAAGGCTGCTGTACTTCTGTCCTCTTTTTCCACTCCAAGCTTGACTTTTCCCCTCCTTTTTTGAGGTCTGCTGCTTTGGGTGTCCCAGGCAGGGCTGGGTTCCTCTGCAGGGGTCTTAGGAGTTGGTGCAGATTCTGCTTTTTCTGAAGGTGTATCAAAGTGTGCCGGCAAAAGGACTGTTTTCTCCAGGGGAAAGCTTTCTCTCAAAGACCATCAATGCATGTATGTGTTTTAATCGTGTAACCAGGTGGATTAAGAAAAGCCGACACCTGTAGCAGATTTTTGTTGGATCTGTGTCTGTGAGAAGTCGGCTGTGTGCTGGAGAGGGAGAGAGCAAGAGACGCTGTTGGAGAGTGGATGAAGTGCCAGGTGTGAGCTGTTAGCATGATGAGGGCTCAGAGCAGCCACAGGTGTGAGCTGTTAAGTTGATGAGGGCTCAGAGCAGCCACAGGTGTGAGCTGTCAGGATGATGATGAGGGGCGGGGTCCCTCCGGGGGGAGGTTAATTAAGGGCGAGGCTTTGCCCCAGCCCGTTTTCGCATGGAGCTGCTGGAGAAGAGGAGTTTATGGGGAGCTCCCGGGACTGTCTCATGGGAGGACGGTGAGTGCTTTGGACTGGGTCCGGGGGATCACCTGGACACATCCTTTGCCACTTTCCCTAGGAAAGAAAACTCAGCAGTCCAGGTTCCTGATGTCAGTTTGTAGGGCTCCCTTGGGACTATCAAGGCAGCACAAGGTTGAGGTGAGGACAACTTAGGTGTGGGGACCATCATTCGATATAAGGACTTTTTGCTGTCAGTCCCAGCCCAGTGTGGGGGGCCACTGGGCACATCCTTTTTCCATTTTCCCTGGGAAAGAAAACTCAGCAGTCCAGGTTCCTGATGTCAGTTTGTAGGGCTCCCTTGGGTCTATCAGGGCAGCACAAGTTTGAGGCGGGGACAACTTCGGTGTGGGGTCCATCCTTCGATATAAGGATTTTTTACAGTCAGGGCCAGGGGCCCCTGGGCACATCCTTTTTCCATTTTCCCTGGGAAAGAAAACTCAGCAGTCCAGGTTCCTGATGTCAGTTTGTAGGGCTCCCTTGGGTCTATCAGGGTAGCACAAGTTTGAGGTGGGGACAACTTCGGTGTGGGGTCCATCCTTCGATATAAGGATTCTTTGCAGTCAGGGCCAGGGGCCCAGGGCCAGGGGACCCTGGGCACATCCTTTGGCCATTTTCCCTGGGAAAGAAAACTCAGCAGTCCAGGTTCCTGATGTCAGTTTGTAGGGCTCCCTTGGGTCTATCAGGGTAGCACAAGTTTGAGGTGGGGACAGCTTCGGTGTGGGGTCCGTCCTTCGATATAAGGATTTTTTGCAGTGAGGTCCCTGCCCAGGGCCAGGGGCCCCTTGGCACATCCTTTGGCCATTTTCCCTGGGAAAGAAAACTCAGCAGTCCAGGTTCCTGATGTCAGTTTGTAGGGCTCCCTTGGGTCTATCAGGGTAGCACAAGTTTGAGGTGGGGACAGCTTCGGTGTGGGGTCCGTCCTTCGATATAAGGATTTTTTGCAGTGAGGTCCCTGCCCAGGGCCAGGGGCCCCTTGGCACATCCTTTGGCCATTTTCCCGGGGAAAGAAAACTCAGCAGTCCAGGTTCCTGATGTCAGTTTGTAGGGCTCCCTTGGGTCTATCAGGGCAGCACAAATTTGAGGTGGGGACAACTTCGGTGTGGGGTCTATCCTTCGATATAAGGATTTTTTGTAGTGAGGTCCCTGCCCAGGGCCAGGGGCCCCTGGGCACATCCTTTTTCCATTTTCCCTGGGAAAGACAACTCAGCAGTCCAGGTTCCTGATGTCAGTTTGTAGGGCTCCCTTGGGTCTATCAGGGCAGCACAAGTTTGAGGTGGGGACAACTTCGGTGTGGGGTCCATCCTTCGATATAAGGATTTTTTGCAGTCAGGGCCAGGGGCCCCTGGGCACATCCTTTTTCCATTTTCCCTGGGAAAGAAAACTCAGCAGTCCAGGTTCCTGATGTCAGTTTGTAGGGCTCCCTTGGGTCTATCAGGGCAGCACAAGTTTGAGGTTGCAACAACTTCGGTGTGGGGTCCATCCTTTGATATAAGAATTTTTTGCAGTCAGGGCCAGGGGCCCAGGGCCAGGGGCCCATGGGCACAACCTTTTTCCATTTTCCCTGGGAAAGAAAACTCAGCAGTCCAGGTTCCTGATGTCAGTTTGTAGGGCTCCCTTGGGTCTATCAGGGCAGCACATGTTTGAGGTGGGGACAACTTCAGTGTGGGGTCTATCCTTCGATATAAGGAGTCTTTGCAGTCAGGCCCAAGCCCAGGACCAGGGGCCCCTGGGCCCATCCTTTTTCCATTTTCCCTGGGAAAGAAAACTCAGCAGTCCAGGTTCCTGATGTCAGTTTGTAGGGCTCCCTTGGGTGTATCAGGGCAGCACAAGTTTGAGGTGGGGACAACTTTGGTGTGGGGTCCATCCTTCAATATAAGGATTTTTTGCAGTCAGGGCCAGGGGCCCGTGGGCACTGCCTTTTTCCATTTTCCCTGGGAAAGAAAATTCAGCAGTCCAGGTTCCTGATGTCAGTTTGTAGGGCTCCCTTGGGTCTATCAGGGCAGCACAAGTTTAAGGTGGGGACAGCTTCGGTGTGGGGTCCATCCTTCGATATAAGGATTCTTTGCAGTCAGGTCCCAGCCCAGCGCCAGGGGCCCCTGGGCACATCCTTTTTCCATTTTCCCTGGGACAGAAAACTCAGCAGTCCAGGTTCCTGATGTCAGTTTGTAGGGCTCCCTTGGGTCTATCAGGGTAGCACAAGTTTGAGGTGGGGACAACTTCGGTGTGGGGTCCATCCTTCGATATAAGAATTTTTTGCAGTCAGGGCCAGGGGCCCCTGGGCACATCCTTTTTCCATTTTCCCTGGGAAAGAAAACTCAGCAGTCCAGGTTCCTGATGTCAGTTTGTAGGGCTCCCTTGGGTGTATCAGGGCAGCACATGTTTGAGGTGGGGACAACTTCGGTGTGGGGTCCATCCTTCGATATAAGGAGTCTTTGCAGTCAGGCCCAAGCCCAGGACCAGGGGCCCCTGGGCACATCCTTTTTCCATTTTCCCTGGGAAAGAAAACTCAGCAGTCCAGGTTCCTGATGTCAGTTTGTAGGGCTCCCTTGGGTCTATCAGGGCAGCACAAGTTTGAGGTGGGGACAATTTTGGTGTGGGGTCCATCCTTCAATATAAGGATTTTTTGCAGTCAGGGCCAGGGGCCCGTGGGCACAGCCTTTTTCCATTTTCCCTAGGAATGAAAATTCAGCAGTCCAGGTTCCTGATGTCAGTTTGTAGGGCTCCCTTGGGTCTATCAGGGCAGCACAAGTTTGAGAAGGGGACAGCTTCGGTGTGGGGTCCATCCTTCGATACAAGGATTCTTTGCAGTCAGAGCCCTGACCAGGGCCGGGGGACCCTGGGCACATCCTTGGACCATTTTCCCTGGGAAAGAAAACTCAGCAGTCCAGGTTCCTGATGTCAGTTTGTAGGGCTCCCTTGGGTCTATCAGGGCAGCACAGATTTGAGGTGGGGACAATTTCGGTGTGGGGTCCATCCTTCGATATAAGGATTTTTTGCAGTCAGGGCCAGGGGCCCCTGGGCACATCCTTTTTCCATTTTCCCTGGGAAAGAAAACTCAGCAGTCCAGGTTCCTGATGTCAGTTTGTAGGGCTCCCTTGGGTCTATCAGGGCAGCACAAGTTTGAGGTGGGGACAACTTCGGTGTGGGGTCCATCCTTCGATATAAGGATTTTTCACAGTCAGGGCCAGGGGCCCCTGGGCACATCCTTTTTCCATTTTCCCTGGGAAAGAAAACTCAGCAGTCCAGGTTCCTGATGTCAGTTTGTAGGGCTCCCTTGCGTCTATCAGGGTAGCACAAGTTTGAGGTGGGGACAACTTCGGTGTGGGCTCCATCCTTCGATATAAGGATTTTTTGCAGTGAGGTCCCTGTCCAGGGCCAGGGGCCCCTGGGCACATCCTTTTTCCATTTTCCCTGGGAAAGAAAACTCAGCAGTCCAGGTTCCTGATGTCAGTTTGTAGGGCTCCCTTGGGTCTATCAGGGCAGCAAAAGTTTGAGGTGGGGACAACTTCGGTGTGGGGTCCATCCTTCGATATAAGGATTTTTTGCAGTCGGGACCAGGGGCCCCTGGGCACATCCTTTTTCCATTTTCCCTGGGAAAGCAAACTCAGCAGTCCAGGTTCCTGATGTCAGTTTGTAGGGCTCCCTTGGGTCTATCAGGGTAGCACAAGTTTGAGGTTGCAACAACTTTGGTGCAGGCTTCATCCTTCGATATAAGAATTTTTTGCAGTGAGGCCCCTTTCCAGCCCAGGGGCCCCTGGGCACATCCTTTTTCCATTTTCCCTGGGAAAGAAAACTCAGCAGTCCAGGTTCCTGATGTCAGCTTGTAGGGCTCCCTTGGGTCTATCAGGGCAGCGCAAGTTTGAGGTGGGGACAACTTCGGTGTGGGGTCCATCCTTCGATATAAGGATTTTTTGCAGTCAGGGCCAGGGGCCCCTGGGCACATCCTTTTTCCTTTTTCCCTGGGAAAGAAAACTCAGCAGTCCAGGTTCCTGATGTCAGTTTGTAGGGCTCCCTTGGGTCTATCAGGGCAGCACAAGTTTGAGGTGGGGACAACTTCGGTGTGGGGTCCATCCTTCGATATAAGGATTTTTTGCAGTCAGGGCAAGGGGCCCCTGGGCACATCCTTTGGCCATTTTCCCTGGGAAAGAAAACTCAGCAGTCCAGGTTCCTGATGTCAGTTTGTAGGGCTCCCTTGGGTCTATCAGGGTAGCAGAAGTTTGATGTGCGGACTACTTCAGTGTATGCTCCATCCTTCGATATAAGGATTTTTTGCAGTCAGGGCCAGAGGCCCCTGTGCACATCCTTTTTCCATTTTCCCTGGGAAAGAAAACTCAGCAGTCCAGGTTCCTGATGTCAGTTTGTAGGGCTCCCTTGGGTCTATCAGGGCAGCACAAGTTTGAGGTGGGGACAACTTCGGTGTCGGCTCCATCCTTCGATATAAGGATTTTTTGCAGTCAGGGCCGGGGGTCCCCGGGGACATCCTTTGGCCATTTTCCCTGGGAAAGAAAACTCAGCAGTCCAGGTTCCTTATGTCATTTTTTAGGGCTCCATTGGGTCTATCAGGGCAGCACAAGTGTGAGGTGGGGACAACTTCGGTGTGGGGTCCATCCTTCGATATAAGGATTCTTTGCAGTCAGGGCCAGGGGCCCCTGGGCACATCCTTTTTCCATTTTCCCTGGGAAAGAAAACTCAGCAGTCCAGGTTCCTGATGTCAGTTTGTAGGGCTGCCTTGGGTCTATCAGGGCAGCACAAGTTTGAGGTGGGGACAACTTCAGTGTGGGGTCCATCCTTCAATATAAGGATTTTTTGCAGTCAGGGCCAGGGGCCCCTGGGCACATCCTTTTTCCATTTTCCCTGGGAAAGAAAACTCAGCAGTCCAGGTTCCTGATGTCAGTTTGTAGGGCTCCCTTGGGTCTATCAGGCAAGCACAATTTTGAGGTGGGGACAACTTCGGTGTGGGTTCCATCCTTCGATATAAGGATTCTATGTAGTGAGGCCCCAGCCCAGGGCCAGGGGCCCCTGGGCACATCCTTTTTCCATTTTCCCTGGGAAAGAAAACTCAGCAGTCCAGGTTCCTGATGTCAGTTTGTAGAGCTCCCTTGGGTCTATCAGGGCAGCACAAGTTTGAGGTTGCAACAACTTCGGTGTGGGGTCCATCCTTCGATATAAGGATTTTTTGCAGTGAGGTCCCTGCCCAGGGCCAGGGGCCCCTGGGCACATCCTTTTTCCATTTTCCCTGGGAAAGAAAACTCAGCAGTCCAGGTTCCTGATGTCAGTTTGTAGGGCTCCCTTGGGTCTATCAGGGTAGCACAAGTTTGAGGTGGGGACAACTTCGGTGTGGGGTCCATCCTTTGATATAAGAATTTTTTGCAGTCAGGGCCAGGGGCCCAGGGCCAGGGGCCCATGGGCACAACCTTTTTCCATTTTCCCTGGGAAAGAAAACTCAGCAGTCCAGGTTCCTGATGTCAGTTTGTAGGGCTCCCTTGGGTCTATCAGGGCAGCACATGTTTGAGGTGGGGACAACTTCGGTGTGGGGTCCATCCTTCGATATAAGGAGTCTTTGCAGTCAGGCCCAAGCCCAGGACCAGGGGCCCCTGGGCCCAACCTTTTTCCATTTTCCCTGGGAAAGAAAACTCAGCAGTCCAGGTTCCTGATGTCAGTTTGTAGGGCTCCCTTGGGTGTATCAGGGCAGCACAAGTTTGAGGTGGGGACAACTTTGGTGTGGGGTCCATCCTTCTATATAAGGATTTTTTGCAGTCAGGGCCAGGGGCCCGTGGGCACAGCCTTTTTCCATTTTCCCTGGGAAAGAAAACTCAGCAGTCCAGGTTCCTGATGTCAGTTTGTAGGGCTCCCTTGGGTCTATCAGGGCAGCACAAGTTTAAGGTGGGGACAGCTTCGGTGTGGGGTCCATCCTTCGATATAAGGATTCTTTGCAGTCAGGTCCCAGCCCAGCGCCAGGGGCCCCTGGGCACATCCTTTTTCCATTTTCCCTGGGACAGAAAACTCAGCAGTCCAGGTTCCTGATGTCAGTTTGTAGGGCTCCCTTGGGTCTATCAGGGTAGCACAAGTTTGAGGTGGGGACAACTTCGGTGTGGGGTCCATCCTTCGATATAAGAATTTTTTGCAGTCAGGGCCAGGGGCCCCTGGGCACATCCTTTTTCCATTTTCCCTGGGAAAGAAAACTCAGCAGTCCAGGTTCCTGATGTCAGTTTGTAGGGCTCCCTTGGGTGTATCAGGGCAGCACATGTTTGAGGTGGGGACAACTTCGGTGTGGGGTCCATCCTTCGATATAAGGAGTCTTTGCAGTCAGGCCCAAGCCGAGGACCAGGGGCCCCTGGGCACATCCTTTTTCCATTTTCCCTGGGAAAGAAAACTCAGCAGTCCTGCTTCCTGATGTCAGTTTGTAGGGCTCCCTTGGGTCTATCAGGGCAGCACAAGTTTGAGGTGGGGACAATTTTGGTGTGGGGTCCATCCTTCAATATAAGGATTTTTTGCAGTCAGGGCCAGGGGCCCGTGGGCACAGCCTTTTTCCATTTTCCCTAGGAATGAAAATTCAGCAGTCCAGGTTCCTGATGTCAGTTTGTAGGGCTCCCTTGGGTCTATCAGGGCAGCACAAGTTTGAGAAGGGGACAGCTTCGGTGTGGGGTCCATCCTTCGATAGAAGGATTCTTTGCAGTCAGAGCCCTGACCAGGGCCGGGGGACCCTGGGCACATCCTTGGACCATTTTCCCTGGGAAAGAAAACTCAGCAGTCCAGGTTCCTGATGTCAGTTTGTAGGGCTCCCTTGGGTCTATCAGGGCAGCACAGATTTGAGGTGGGGACAATTTCGGTGTGGGGTCCATCCTTCGATATAAGGATTTTTTGCAGTCAGGGCCAGGGGCCCCTGGGCACATCCTTTTTCCATTTTCCCTGGGAAAGAAAACTCAGCAGTCCAGGTTCCTGATGTCAGTTTGTAGGGCTCCCTTGGGTCTATCAGGGCAGCACAAGTTTGAGGTGGGGACAACTTCGGTGTGGGGTCCATCCTTCGATATAAGGATTTTTTACAGTCAGGGCCAGGGGCCGCTGGGCACATCCTTTTTCCATTTTCCCTGGGAAAGAAAACTCAGCAGTCCAGGTTCCTGATGTCAGTTTGTAGGGCTCCCTTGGGTCTATCAGGGCAGCACAAGTTTGAGGTGGGGACAACTTCGGTGTGGGCTCCATCCTTCGATATAAGGATTTTTTTCAGTGAGGCCCAGCCCAGGGCCAGGGGCCCCAGGGCACATCCTTTTTCCATTTTCCCTGGGAAAGAAAACTCAGCAGTCCAGGTTCCTGATGTCAGTTTGTAGGGCTCCCTTGGGTCTATCAGGGCAGCACAAGTTTGAGGTGGGGACATCTTCGGTGTGGGGTCCATCCTTCGATATAAGGATTCTTTGCAGTCAGGGCCAGGGGCCGCTGGGCACATCCTTTTTCCATTTTCCCTGGGAAAGAAAACTCAGCAGTCCAGGTTCCTGATGTCAGTTTGTAGAGCTCCCTTGGGTGTATCAGGGCAGCACAAGTTTGAGGTGGGGACAACTTCGGTGTGGGCTCCATCCTTCGATATAAGGATTTTTTGCAGTGAGGTCCCTGTCCAGGGCCAGGGGCCCCTGGGCACATCCTTTTTCCATTTTCCCTGGGAAAGAAAACTCAGCAGTCCAGGTTCCTGATGTCAGTTTGTAGGGCTCCCTTGGGTCTATCAGGGCAGCAAAAGTTTGAGGTGGGGACAACTTCGGTGTGGGGTCCATCCTTCGATATAAGGATTTTTTGCAGTCGGGACCAGGGGCCCCTGGGCACATCCTTTTTCCATTTTCCCTGGGAAAGCAAACTCAGCAGTCCAGGTTCCTGATGTCAGTTTGTAGGGCTCCCTTGGGTCTATCAGGGTAGCACAAGTTTGAGGTTGCAACAACTTTGGTGCAGGCTTCATCCTTCGATATAAGAATTTTTTGCAGTGAGGCCCCTTTCCAGCCCAGGGGCCCCCGGGCACATCCTTTGGCCATTTTCCCTGGGAAAGAAAACTCAGCAGTCCAGGTTCCTGATGTCAGTTTGTAGGGCTCCCTTGGGTCTATCAGGGCAGCACAAGTTTGAGGTGGGGACAACTTTGGTGTGGGGTCCATCCTTCGATATAAGGATTTTTTGCAGTCAGGGCCAGGGGCCCCTGGTCACATCCTTTCTCCATTTTCCCTGGGAAAGAAAACTCAGCAGTCCAGGTTCCTGATGTCAGTTTGTAGGGCTTCCTTGGGTGTATCAGGGCAGCACAAGTTTGAGTTGGGGACAACTTCGGTGTGGGGTGCATCCTTCGATACAAAGATTTTTTGCAGTCAGGGCCAGGGGCCCCTGGGCACATCCTTTTTCCATTTTCCCTGGGAAAGAAAACTCAGCAGTCCAGGTTCCTGATGTCAGTTTGTAGGGCTCCCTTGGGTCTATCAGGGCAGCACAAGTTTGAGGTGGGGACAACTTCGGTGTGGGGTCCATCCTTCGATATAAGGATTTTTTGCAGTGAGGCCCCTGTCCAGGGCCAGGGGCCCCTGTGCACATCCTTTTTCCATTTTCCCTGGGAAAGAAAACTCAGCAGTCCAGGTTCCTGATGTCAGTTTGTAGGGCTCCCTTGGGTCTATCAGGGCAGCACAAGTTTGAGGTGGGGACAACTTTGGTGTGGGGTCCATCCTTCGATATAAGGATTTCTTGTTGAGAGTCCCCTGCCAAGGGCCAGGGGCCGCTGGGCACATCCTTTTTCCATTTTCCCTGGGAAAGAAAACTCAGCAGTCCAGGTTCCTGATGTCAGTTTGTAGGGCTCCCTTGGGTCTATCAGGGCAGCACAAGTTTGAGGTGGGGACAACTTCGGTGTGGGGTCCATCCTTCGATATAAGGATTTTTTGCAGTCAGGGCCAGGGGCCCCTGGGCACATCCTTTTTCCATTTTCCCTGGGAAAGAAAACTCAGCAGTCCAGGTTCCTGATGTCAGTTTGTAGAGCTCCCTTGGGTCTATCAGGGCAGCACAAGTTTGAGGTGGGGACAACTTCGGTGTGTGGTCCATCCTTCGATATAAGGATTTTTTGCAGTGAGGTCCCTGCCCAGGGCCAGGGGCCCCTGGGCACATCCTTTTTCCATTTTCCCTGGGAAAGAAAACTCAGCAGTCCAGGTTCCTGATGTCAGTTTGTAGGGCTCCCTTGGGTGTATCAGGGTAGCACAAGTTTGAGGTGGGGACAACTTCGGTCTGGTCTCCATCCATCGATATAAGGATTCTTTGCAGTCAGTGCCAGGGGCCCCCGGGCACATCCTTTGGCCATTTTCCCTGGGAAAGAAAACTCAGCAGTCCAGGTTCCTGATGTCAGTTTGTAGGGCTCCCTTGGGTCTATCAGGGCAGCACGAGTTTGAGGTGGGGACAACTTTGGTGTGGGGTCCATCCTTCGATATAAGGATTTTTTGCAGTCAGGGCCAGGGGCCCCTGTGCACATCCTTTTTCCATTTTCCCTGGGAAAGAAAACTCAGCAGTCCAGGTTCCTGATGTCAGTTTGTAGGGCTCCCTTGGGTCTATCAGGGCAGCACAAGTTTGAGGTGGGGACAACTTCGGTGTGGGGTCAATCCTTCGATATAAGGATTTTTTGCAGTCAGGGCCAGGGGCCCCTGGGCACATCCTTTTTCCATTTTCCCTGGGAAAGAAAACTCAGCAGTCCAGGTTCCTGATGTCAGTTTGTAGGGCTCCCTTGGGTCTATCAGGGCAGCACAAGTTTGAGGTGGGGACAACTTCGGTGTGGGGTCCATCCTTTGATATATGGATTTCTTGTAGTGAGGTCCCGGTCCAGTGCCAGGGGCCCCTGTGCACAACCTTTTTCCATTTTCCCTGGGAAAGAAAACTCAGCAGTCCAGGTTCCTGATGTCAGTTTGTAGAGCTCCCTTGGGTCTATCAGGGCAGCACAAGTTTGAGGTGGGGACAACTTTGGTGTGGGGTCCATCCTTCGATATAAGGATTCTTTGCAGTCAGGGCCAGGGCCCCCTGGCACATCCTTTGGCCACTTTCCCTGGGAAAGAAAACTCAGCAGTCCCGGTTCCTGATGTCAGTTTGTAGGCCTCCCTTGGGTCTATCAGGGCAGCACAAGTTTGAGATGGGGACAACTTCGGTGTGGGGTCCATCCTTCGATATAAGGATTTTTTGCAGTGAGGCCCAGCCCAGGGCCAGGAGCCCCTGGGCACATCCTTTGGCCATTTTCCCTGGGAAAGAAAACTCAGCAGTCCAGGTTCCTGATGTCAGTTTGTAGGGCTCCCTTGGGTCTATCAGGGCAGCACAAGTTTGAGGTGGGGACAAATTCGGTGTGGGGTCCATCCTTCGATATAAGGATTTTTTGCAGTCAGGGCCAGGGGCCCCTGGGCACATCTTTTTTCCATTTTCCCTGGGAAAGAAAACTCAGCAGTCCAGGTTCCTGATGTCAGTGTGTAGGGCTCCCTTGGGTCTATCAGGGCAGCACAAGTTTGAGTTGGGGACATCTTCGGTGTGGGGTCCATCCTTCGATATAAGGATTCTTTGCAGTGAGGCCCCAGCCCAGATCCAGGGGCCCCTGGGCACATCCTTTTTCCATTTTCCCTGGGAAAGAAAACTCAGCAGTCCAGGTTCCTGATGTCAGTTTGTAGGGCTCCCTTGGGTGTATCAGGGCAGCACAAGTTTGAGGTGGGGACAACTTCGGTGTGGGGTCCATCCTTCGATATAAGGATTTTTTGCAGTCAGGGCCAGGGGCCCCTGGGCACATCCTTTTTCCATTTTCCCTGGGAAAGAAAACTCAGCAGTCCAGGTTCCTGATGTCAGTTTGTAGGGCTCCCTTGGGTCTATCAGGGCAGCACAAGTTTGAGGTGGGGACAACTTCGGTGTGGGGTCCATCCTTCGATATAAGGATGTTTTGCAGTCAGGGCCAGGGGCCCCTGGGCACATCCTTTTTCCATTTTCCCTGGGAAAGAAACTCAGCAGTCCAGGTTCCTGATGTCAGTTTGTAGGGCTCCCTTGGGTGTATCAGGGCAGCACAAGTTTGAGGTGGGGACAACTTCGGTGTGGGTTCCATCCTTCGATATAAGGATTTTTTGCAGTCAGGGCCAGGGACCCAGGGCCACGGGCCCCTGGGCACATCCTTTTTCCATTTTCCCTGGGAAAGAAAACTCAGCAGTCCAGGTTCCTGATGTCAGTTTGTAGGGCTCCCTTGGGTGTATCAGGGCAGCACAAGTTTGAGGTGGGGACAACTTCGGTGTGGGGTCCATCCTTCGATATAAGGATTTTTTGCAGTCGGGGCCAGGGGCCCCTGGGCACATCCTTTTTCCATTTTCCCTGGGAAAGCAAACTCAGCAGTCCAGGTTCCTGATGTCAGTTTGTAGGGCTCCCTTGGGTCTATCAGGGTAGCACAAGTTTGAGGTTGCAACAACTTTGGTGCAGGCTTCATCCTTCGATATAAGAATTTTTTGCAGTGAGGCCCCTTTCCAGCCCAGGGGCCCCTGGGCACATCCTTTTTCCATTTTCCCTGGGAAAGAAAACTCAGCAGTCCAGGTTCCTGATGTCAGCTTGTAGGGCTCCCTTGGGTGTATCAGGGCAGCACAAGTTTGAGGTGGGGACAACTTCGGTGTGGGGTCCATCCTTGGATATAAAGATTTTTTGCAGTCAGGGCCAGGAGCCCCTGGGCACATCCTTTTTCCATTTTCCCTGGGAAAGAAAACTCAGCAGTCCAGGTTCCTGATGTCTGTTTGTAGGGCTCCCTTGGGTCTATCAGGGCAGCGCAAGTTTGAGGTGGGGACAACTTCGGTGTGGGGTCCATCCTTCGATATAAGGATTTTTTGCAGTCAGGGCCAGGGGCCCCTGGGCACATCCTTTTTCCTTTTTCCCTGGGAAAGAAAACTCAGCAGTCCAGGTTCCTGATGTCAGTTTGTAGGGCTCCCTTGGGTCTATCAGGGCAGCACAAGTTTGAGGTGAGGACAACTTCGGTGTGGGGTCCATCCTTCGATATAAGGCTTTTTTGCAGTCAGGGCAAGGGGCCCCTGGGCACATCCTTTGGCCATTTTCCCTGGGAAAGAAAACTCAGCAGTCCAGGTTCCTGATGTCAGTTTGTAGGGCTCCCTTGGGTCTATCAGGGTAGCAGAAGTTTGATGTGCGGACTACTTCAGTGTATGCTCCATCCTTCGATATAAGGATTTTTTGCAGTCAGGGCCAGAGGCCCCTGTGCACATCCTTTTTCCATTTTCCCTGGGAAAGAAAACTCAGCAGTCCAGGTTCCTGATGTCAGTTTGTAGGGCTCCCTTGGGTCTATCAGGGCAGCACAAGTTTGAGGTGGGGACAACTTCGGTGTCGGCTCCATCCTTCGATATAAGGATTTTTTGCAGTCAGGGCCGGGGGTCCCCGGGGACATCCTTTGGCCATTTTCCCTGGGAAAGAAAACTCAGCAGTCCAGGTTCCTTATGTCATTTTTTAGGGCTCCATTGGGTCTATCAGGGCAGCACAAGTGTGAGGTGGGGACAACTTCGGTGTGGGGTCCATCCTTCGATATAAGGATTCTTTGCAGTCAGGGCCAGGGGCCCCTGGGCACATCCTTTTTCCATTTTCCCTGGGAAAGAAAACTCAGCAGTCCAGGTTCCTGATGTCAGTTTGTAGGGCTGCCTTGGGTCTATCAGGGCAGCACAAGTTTGAGGTGGGGACAACTTCAGTGTGGGGTCCATCCTTCAATATAAGGATTTTTTGCAGTCAGGGCCAGGGGCCCCTGGGCACATCCTTTTTCCATTTTCCCTGGGAAAGAAAACTCAGCAGTCCAGGTTCCTGATGTCAGTTTGTAGGGCTCCCTTGGGTCTATCAGGCAAGCACAATTTTGAGGTGGGGACAACTTCGGTGTGGGTTCCATCCTTCGATATAAGGATTCTATGCAGTGAGGCCCCAGCCCAGGGCCAGGGGCCCCTGGGCACATCCTTTTTCCATTTTCCCTGGGAAAGAAAACTCAGCAGTCCAGGTTCCTGATGTCAGTTTGTAGAGCTCCCTTGGGTCTATCAGGGCAGCACAAGTTTGAGGTTGCAACAACTTCGGTGTGGGGTCCATCCTTCGATATAAGGATTTTTTGCAGTGAGGTCCCTGCCCAGGGCCAGGGGCCCCTGGGCACATCCTTTTTCCATTTTCCCTGGGAAAGAAAACTCAGCAGTCCAGGTTCCTGATGTCAGTTTGTAGGGCTCCCTTGGGTCTATCAGGGTAGCACAAGTTTGAGGTGGGGACAACTTCGGTGTGGGGTCCATCCTTTGATATAAGAATTTTTTGCAGTCAGGGCCAGGGTCCCAGGGCCAGGGGCCCATGGGCACAACCTTTTTCCATTTTCCCTGGGAAAGAAAACTCAGCAGTCCAGGTTCCTGATGTCAGTTTGTAGGGCTCCCTTGGGTCTATCAGGGCAGCACATGTTTGAGGTGGGGACAACTTCGGTGTGGGGTCCATCCTTCGATATAAGGAGTCTTTGCAGTCAGGCCCAAGCCCAGGACCAGGGGCCCCTGGGCCCAACCTTTTTCCATTTTCCCTGGGAAAGAAAACTCAGCAGTCCAGGTTCCTGATGTCAGTTTGTAGGGCTCCCTTGGGTGTATCAGGGCAGCACAAGTTTGAGGTGGGGACAACTTTGGTGTGGGGTCCATCCTTCAATATAAGGATTTTTTGCAGTCAGGGCCAGGGGCCCGTGGGCACAGCCTTTTTCCATTTTCCCTGGGAAAGAAAACTCAGCAGTCCAGGTTCCTGATGTCAGTTTGTAGGGCTCCCTTGGGTCTATCAGGGCAGCACAAGTTTAAGGTGGGGACAGCTTCGGTGTGGGGTCCATCCTTCGATATAAGGATTCTTTGCAGTCAGGTCCCAGCCCAGCGCCAGGGGCCCCTGGGCACATCCTTTTTCCATTTTCCCTGGGACAGAAAACTCAGCAGTCCAGGTTCCTGATGTCAGTTTGTAGGGCTCCCTTGGGTCTATCAGGGTAGCACAAGTTTGAGGTGGGGACAACTTCGGTGTGGGGTCCATCCTTCGATATAAGAATTTTTTGCAGTCAGGGCCAGGGGCCCCTGGGCACATCCTTTTTCCATTTTCCCTGGGAAAGAAAACTCAGCAGTCCAGGTTCCTGATGTCAGTTTGTAGGGCTCCCTTGGGTGTATCAGGGCAGCACATGTTTGAGGTGGGGACAACTTCGGTGTGGGGTCCATCCTTCGATATAAGGAGTCTTTGCAGTCAGGCCCAAGCCGAGGACCAGGGGCCCCTGGGCACATCCTTTTTCCATTTTCCCTGGGAAAGAAAACTCAGCAGTCCAGGTTCCTGATGTCAGTTTGTAGGGCTCCCTTGGGTCTATCAGGGCAGCACAAGTTTGAGGTGGGGACAATTTTGGTGTGGGGTCCATCCTTCAATATAAGGATTTTTTGCAGTCAGGGCCAGGGGCCCGTGGGCACAGCCTTTTTCCATTTTCCCTAGGAATGAAAATTCAGCAGTCCAGGTTCCTGATGTCAGTTTGTAGGGCTCCCTTGGGTCTATCAGGGCAGCACAAGTTTGAGAAGGGGACAGCTTCGGTGTGGGGTCCATCCTTCGATACAAGGATTCTTTGCAGTCAGAGCCCTGACCAGGGCCGGGGGACCCTGGGCACATCCTTGGACCATTTTCCCTGGGAAAGAAAACTCAGCAGTCCAGGTTCCTGATGTCAGTTTGTAGGGCTCCCTTGGGTCTATCAGGGCAGCACAGATTTGAGGTGGGGACAATTTCGGTGTGGGGTCCATCCTTCGATATAAGGATTTTTTGCAGTCAGGGCCAGGGGCCCCTGGGCACATCCTTTTTCCATTTTCCCTGGGAAAGAAAACTCAGCAGTCCAGGTTCCTGATGTCAGTTTGTAGGGCTCCCTTGGGTCTATCAGGGCAGCACAAGTTTGAGGTGGGGACAACTTCGGTGTGGGGTCCATCCTTCGATATAAGGATTTTTTACAGTCAGGGCCAGGGGCCGCTGGGCACATCCTTTTTCCATTTTCCCTGGGAAAGAAAACTCAGCAGTCCAGGTTCCTGATGTCAGTTTGTAGGGCTCCCTTGCGTCTATCAGGGTAGCACAAGTTTGAGGTGGGGACAACTTCGGTGTGGGCTCCATCCTTCGATATAAGGATTTTTTTCAGTGAGGCCCAGCCCAGGGCCAGGGGCCCCAGGGCACATCCTTTTTCCATTTTCCCTGGGAAAGAAAACTCAGCAGTCCAGGTTCCTGATGTCAGTTTGTAGGGCTCCCTTGGGTCTATCAGGGCAGCACAAGTTTGAGGTGGGGACATCTTCGGTGTGGGGTCCATCCTTCGATATAAGGATTCTTTGCAGTCAGGGCCAGGGGCCGCTGGGCACATCCTTTTTCCATTTTCCCTGGGAAAGAAAACTCAGCAGTCCAGGTTCCTGATGTCAGTTTGTAGAGCTCCCTTGGGTGTATCAGGGCAGCACAAGTTTGAGGTGGGGACAACTTCGGTGTGGGCTCCATCCTTCGATATAAGGATTTTTTGCAGTGAGGTCCCTGTCCAGGGCCAGGGGCCCCTGGGCACATCCTTTTTCCATTTTCCCTGGGAAAGAAAACTCAGCAGTCCAGGTTCCTTATGTCATTTTTTAGGGCTCCATTGGGTCTATCAGGGCAGCACAAGTGTGAGGTGGGGACAACTTCGGTGTGGGGTCCATCCTTCGATATAAGGATTCTTTGCAGTCAGGGCCAGGGGCCCCTGGGCACATCCTTTTTCCATTTTCCCTGGGAAAGAAAACTCAGCAGTCCAGGTTCCTGATGTCAGTTTGTAGGGCTGCCTTGGGTCTATCAGGGCAGCACAAGTTTGAGGTGGGGACAACTTCAGTGTGGGGTCCATCCTTCAATATAAGGATTTTTTGCAGTCAGGGCCAGGGGCCCCTGGGCACATCCTTTTTCCATTTTCCCTGGGAAAGAAAACTCAGCAGTCCAGGTTCCTGATGTCAGTTTGTAGGGCTCCCTTGGGTCTATCAGGCAAGCACAATTTTGAGGTGGGGACAACTTCGGTGTGGGTTCCATCCTTCGATATAAGGATTCTATGCAGTGAGGCCCCAGCCCAGGGCCAGGGGCCCCTGGGCACATCCTTTTTCCATTTTCCCTGGGAAAGAAAACTCAGCAGTCCAGGTTCCTGATGTCAGTTTGTAGAGCTCCCTTGGGTCTATCAGGGCAGCACAAGTTTGAGGTTGCAACAACTTCGGTGTGGGGTCCATCCTTCGATATAAGGATTTTTTGCAGTGAGGTCCCTGCCCAGGGCCAGGGGCCCCTGGGCACATCCTTTTTCCATTTTCCCTGGGAAAGAAAACTCAGCAGTCCAGGTTCCTGATGTCAGTTTGTAGGGCTCCCTTGGGTCTATCAGGGTAGCACAAGTTTGAGGTGGGGACAACTTCGGTGTGGGGTCCATCCTTTGATATAAGAATTTTTTGCAGTCAGGGCCAGGGGCCCAGGGCCAGGGGCCCATGGGCACAACCTTTTTCCATTTTCCCTGGGAAAGAAAACTCAGCAGTCCAGGTTCCTGATGTCAGTTTGTAGGGCTCCCTTGGGTCTATCAGGGCAGCACATGTTTGAGGTGGGGACAACTTCGGTGTGGGGTCCATCCTTCGATATAAGGAGTCTTTGCAGTCAGGCCCAAGCCCAGGACCAGGGGCCCCTGGGCCCAACCTTTTTCCATTTTCCCTGGGAAAGAAAACTCAGCAGTCCAGGTTCCTGATGTCAGTTTGTAGGGCTCCCTTGGGTGTATCAGGTCAGCACAAGTTTGAGGTGGGGACAACTTTGGTGTGGGGTCCATCCTTCAATATAAGGATTTTTTGCAGTCAGGGCCAGGGGCCCCTGTGCACAGCCTTTTTCCATTTTCCCTGGGAAAGAAAACTCAGCAGTCCAGGTTCCTGATGTCAGTTTGTAGGGCTCCCTTGGGTCTATCAGGGCAGCACAAGTTTAAGGTGGGGACAGCTTCGGTGTGGGGTCCATCCTTCGATATAAGGATTCTTTGCAGTCAGGTCCCAGCCCAGCGCCAGGGGCCCCTGGGCACATCCTTTTTCCATTTTCCCTGGGACAGAAAACTCAGCAGTCCAGGTTCCTGATGTCAGTTTGTAGGGCTCCCTTGGGTCTATCAGGGTAGCACAAGTTTGAGGTGGGGACAACTTCGGTGTGGGGTCCATCCTTCGATATAAGAATTTTTTGCAGTCAGGGCCAGGGGCCCCTGGGCACATCCTTTTTCCATTTTCCCTGGGAAAGAAAACTCAGCAGTCCAGGTTCCTGATGTCAGTTTGTAGGGCTCCCTTGGGTGTATCAGGGCAGCACATGTTTGAGGTGGGGACAACTTCGGTGTGGGGTCCATCCTTCGATATAAGGAGTCTTTGCAGTCAGGCCCAAGCCGAGGACCAGGGGCCCCTGGGCACATCCTTTTTCCATTTTCCCTGGGAAAGAAAACTCAGCAGTCCAGGTTCCTGATGTCAGTTTGTAGGGCTCCCTTGGGTCTATCAGGGCAGCACAAGTTTGAGGTGGGGACAATTTTGGTGTGGGGTCCATCCTTCAATATAAGGATTTTTTGCAGTCAGGGCCAGGGGCCCGTGGGCACAGCCTTTTTCCATTTTCCCTAGGAATGAAAATTCAGCAGTCCAGGTTCCTGATGTCAGTTTGTAGGGCTCCCTTGGGTCTATCAGGGCAGCACAGATTTGAGGTGGGGACAATTTCGGTGTGGGGTCCATCCTTCGATATAAGGATTTTTTGCAGTCAGGGCCAGGGGCCCCTGGGCACATCCTTTTTCCATTTTCCCTGGGAAAGAAAACTCAGCAGTCCAGGTTCCTGATGTCAGTTTGTAGGGCTCCCTTGGGTCTATCAGGGCAGCACAAGTTTGAGGTGGGGACAACTTCGGTGTGGGGTCCATCCTTCGATATAAGGATTTTTTACAGTCAGGGCCAGGGGCCGCTGGGCACATCCTTTTTCCATTTTCCCTGGGAAAGAAAACTCAGCAGTCCAGGTTCCTGATGTCAGTTTGTAGGGCTCCCTTGCGTCTATCAGGGTAGCACAAGTTTGAGGTGGGGACAACTTCGGTGTGGGCTCCATCCTTCGATATAAGGATTTTTTTCAGTGAGGCCCAGCCCAGGGCCAGGGGCCCCAGGGCACATCCTTTTTCCATTTTCCCTGGGAAAGAAAACTCAGCAGTCCAGGTTCCTGATGTCAGTTTGTAGGGCTCCCTTGGGTCTATCAGGGCAGCACAAGTTTGAGGTGGGGACATCTTCGGTGTGGGGTCCATCCTTCGATATAAGGATTCTTTGCAGTCAGGGCCAGGGGCCGCTGGGCACATCCTTTTTCCATTTTCCCTGGGAAAGAAAACTCAGCAGTCCAGGTTCCTGATGTCAGTTTGTAGAGCTCACTTGGGTGTATCAGGGCAGCACAAGTTTGAGGTGGGGACAACTTCGGTGTGGGCTCCATCCTTCGATATAAGGATTTTTTGCAGTGAGGTCCCTGTCCAGGGCCAGGGGCCCCTGGGCACATCCTTTTTCCATTTTCCCTGGGAAAGAAAACTCAGCAGTCCAGGTTCCTGATGTCAGTTTGTAGGGCTCCCTTGGGTCTATCAGGGCAGCAAAAGTTTGAGGTGGGGACAACTTCGGTGTGGGGTCCATCCTTCGATATAAGGATTTTTTGCAGTCGGGACCAGGGGCCCCTGGGCACATCCTTTTTCCATTTTCCCTGGGAAAGCAAACTCAGCAGTCCAGGTTCCTGATGTCAGTTTGTAGGGCTCCCTTGGGTCTATCAGGGTAGCACAAGTTTGAGGTTGCAACAACTTTGGTGCAGGCTTCATCCTTCGATATAAGAATTTTTTGCAGTGAGGCCCCTTTCCAGCCCAGGGGCCCCCGGGCACATCCTTTGGCCATTTTCCCTGGGAAAGAAAACTCAGCAGTCCAGGTTCCTGATGTCAGTTTGTAGGGCTCCCTTGGGTCTATCAGGGCAGCACAAGTTTGAGGTGGGGACAACTTTGGTGTGGGGTCCATCCTTCGATATAAGGATTTTTTGCAGTCAGGGCCAGGGGCCCCTGGTCACATCCTTTCTCCATTTTCCCTGGGAAAGAAAACTCAGCAGTCCAGGTTCCTGATGTCAGTTTGTAGGGCTTCCTTGGGTGTATCAGGGCAGCACAAGTTTGAGTTGGGGACAACTTCGGTGTGGGGTGCATCCTTCGATACAAAGATTTTTTGCAGTCAGGGCCAGGGGCCCCTGGGCACATCCTTTTTCCATTTTCCCTGGGAAAGAAAACTCAGCAGTCCAGGTTCCTGATGTCAGTTTGTAGGGCTCCCTTGGGTCTATCAGGGCAGCACAAGTTTGAGGTGGGGACAATTTCGGTGTGGGGTCCATCCTTCGATATAAGGATTCTTTGCAGTCAGGTCCCAGCCCAGGGCCAGGGGCCCCTGTGCACATCCTTTTTCCATTTTCCCTGGGAAAGAAAACTCAGCAGTCCAGGTTCCTGATGTCAGTTTGTAGGGCTCCCTTGGGTCTATCAGGGTAGCACAAGTTTGAGGTGGGGACAACTTCGGTGTGGGGTCCATCCTTCGATATAAGAATTTTTTGCAGTCAGGGCCAGGGGCCCCTGGGCACATCCTTTTTCCATTTTCCCTGGGAAAGAAAACTCAGCAGTCCAGGTTCCTGATGTCAGTTTGTAGGGCTCCCTTGGGTGTATCAGGGCAGCACATGTTTGAGGTGGGGACAACTTCGGTGTGGGGTCCATCCTTCGATATAAGGAGTCTTTGCAGTCAGGCCCAAGCCGAGGACCAGGGGCCCCTGGGCACATCCTTTTTCCATTTTCCCTGGGAAAGAAAACTCAGCAGTCCAGGTTCCTGATGTCAGTTTGTAGGGCTCCCTTGGGTCTATCAGGGCAGCACAAGTTTGAGGTGGGGACAATTTTGGTGTGGGGTCCATCCTTCAATATAAGGATTTTTTGCAGTCAGGGCCAGGGGCCCGTGGGCACAGCCTTTTTCCATTTTCCCTAGGAATGAAAATTCAGCAGTCCAGGTTCCTGATGTCAGTTTGTAGGGCTCCCTTGGGTCTATCAGGGCAGCACAAGTTTGAGAAGGGGACAGCTTCGGTGTGGGGTCCATCCTTCGATACAAGGATTCTTTGCAGTCAGAGCCCTGACCAGGGCCGGGGGACCCTGGGCACATCCTTGGACCATTTTCCCTGGGAAAGAAAACTCAGCAGTCCAGGTTCCTGATGTCAGTTTGTAGGGCTCCCTTGGGTCTATCAGGGCAGCACAGATTTGAGGTGGGGACAATTTCGGTGTGGGGTCCATCCTTCGATATAAGGATTTTTTGCAGTCAGGGCCAGGGGCCCCTGGGCACATCCTTTTTCCATTTTCCCTGGGAAAGAAAACTCAGCAGTCCAGGTTCCTGATGTCAGTTTGTAGGGCTCCCTTGGGTCTATCAGGGCAGCACAAGTTTGAGGTGGGGACAACTTCGGTGTGGGGTCCATCCTTCGATATAAGGATTTTTTACAGTCAGGGCCAGGGGCCGCTGGGCACATCCTTTTTCCATTTTCCCTGGGAAAGAAAACTCAGCAGTCCAGGTTCCTGATGTCAGTTTGTAGGGCTCCCTTGCGTCTATCAGGGTAGCACAAGTTTGAGGTGGGGACAACTTCGGTGTGGGCTCCATCCTTCGATATAAGGATTTTTTTCAGTGAGGCCCAGCCCAGGGCCAGGGGCCCCAGGGCACATCCTTTTTCCATTTTCCCTGGGAAAGAAAACTCAGCAGTCCAGGTTCCTGATGTCAGTTTGTAGGGCTCCCTTGGGTCTATCAGGGCAGCACAAGTTTGAGGTGGGGACATCTTCGGTGTGGGGTCCATCCTTCGATATAAGGATTCTTTGCAGTCAGGGCCAGGGGCCGCTGGGCACATCCTTTTTCCATTTTCCCTGGGAAAGAAAACTCAGCAGTCCAGGTTCCTGATGTCAGTTTGTAGAGCTCCCTTGGGTGTATCAGGGCAGCACAAGTTTGAGGTGGGGACAACTTCGGTGTGGGCTCCATCCTTCGATATAAGGATTTTTTGCAGTGAGGTCCCTGTCCAGGGCCAGGGGCCCCTGGGCACATCCTTTTTCCATTTTCCCTGGGAAAGAAAACTCAGCAGTCCAGGTTCCTGATGTCAGTTTGTAGAGCTCCCTTGGGTCTATCAGGGCAGCACAAGTTTGAGGTGGGGACAACTTCGGTGTCGGCTCCATCCTTCGATATAAGGATTTTTTGCAGTCAGGGCCGGGGGTCCCCGGGGACATCCTTTGGCCATTTTCCCTGGGAAAGAAAACTCAGCAGTCCAGGTTCCTTATGTCATTTTTTAGGGCTCCATTGGGTCTATCAGGGCAGCACAAGTGTGAGGTGGGGACAACTTCGGTGTGGGGTCCATCCTTCGATATAAGGATCCTTTGCAGTCAGGGCCAGGGGCCCCTGGGCACATCCTTTTTCCATTTTCCCTGGGAAAGAAAACTCAGCAGTCCAGGTTCCTGATGTCAGTTTGTAGGGCTGCCTTGGGTCTATCAGGGCAGCACAAGTTTGAGGTGGGGACAACTTCAGTGTGGGGTCCATCCTTCAATATAAGGATTTTTTGCAGTCAGGGCCAGGGGCCCCTGGGCACATCCTTTTTCCATTTTCCCTGGGAAAGAAAACTCAGCAGTCCAGGTTCCTGATGTCAGTTTGTAGGGCTCCCTTGGGTCTATCAGGCAAGCACAATTTTGAGGTGGGGACAACTTCGGTGTGGGTTCCATCCTTCGATATAAGGATTCTATGCAGTGAGGCCCCAGCCCAGGGCCAGGGGCCCCTGGGCACATCCTTTTTCCATTTTCCCTGGGAAAGAAAACTCAGCAGTCCAGGTTCCTGATGTCAGTTTGTAGAGCTCCCTTGGGTCTATCAGGGCAGCACAAGTTTGAGGTTGCAACAACTTCGGTGTGGGGTCCATCCTTCGATATAAGGATTTTTTGCAGTGAGGTCCCTGCCCAGGGCCAGGGGCCCCTGGGCACATCCTTTTTCCATTTTCCCTGGGAAAGAAAACTCAGCAGTCCAGGTTCCTGATGTCAGTTTGTAGGGCTCCCTTGGGTCTATCAGGGTAGCACAAGTTTGAGGTGGGGACAACTTCGGTGTGGGGTCCATCCTTTGATATAAGAATTTTTTGCAGTCAGGGCCAGGGGCCAGGGGGCCAGGGGCCCATGGGCACAACCTTTTTCCATTTTCCCTGGGAAAGAAAACTCAGCAGTCCAGGTTCCTGATGTCAGTTTGTAGGGCTCCCTTGGGTCTATCAGGGCAGCACATGTTTGAGGTGGGGACAACTTCGGTGTGGGGTCCATCCTTCGATATAAGGAGTCTTTGCAGTCAGGCCCAAGCCCAGGACCAGGGGCCCCTGGGCCCAACCTTTTTCCATTTTCCCTGGGAAAGAAAACTCAGCAGTCCAGGTTCCTGATGTCAGTTTGTAGGGCTCCCTTGGGTGTATCAGGGCAGCACAAGTTTGAGGTGGGGACAACTTTGGTGTGGGGTCCATCCTTCAATATAAGGATTTTTTGCAGTCAGGGCCAGGGGCCCGTGGGCACAGCCTTTTTCCATTTTCCCTGGGAAAGAAAACTCAGCAGTCCAGGTTCCTGATGTCAGTTTGTAGGGCTCCCTTGGGTCTATCAGGGCAGCACAAGTTTAAGGTGGGGACATCTTCGGTGTGGGGTCCATCCTTCGATATAAGGATTCTTTGCAGTCAGGTCCCAGCCCAGCGCCAGGGGCCCCTGTGCACATCCTTTTTCCATTTTCCCTGGGAAAGAAAACTCAGCAGTCCAGGTTCCTGATGTCAGTTTGTAGGGCTCCCTTGGGTCTATCAGGGTAGCACAAGTTTGAGGTGGGGACAACTTCGGTGTGGGGTCCATCCTTCGATATAAGAATTTTTTGCAGTCAGGGCCAGGGGCCCCTGGGCACATCCTTTTTCCATTTTCCCTGGGAAAGAAAACTCAGCAGTCCAGGTTCCTGATGTCAGTTTGTAGGGCTCCCTTGGGTGTATCAGGGCAGCACATGTTTGAGGTGGGGACAACTTCGGTGTGGGGTCCATCCTTCGATATAAGGAGTCTTTGCAGTCAGGCCCAAGCCGAGGACCAGGGGCCCCTGGGCACATCCTTTTTCCATTTTCCCTGGGAAAGAAAACTCAGCAGTCCAGGTTCCTGATGTCAGTTTGTAGGGCTCCCTTGGGTCTATCAGGGCAGCACAAGTTTGAGGTGGGGACAATTTTGGTGTGGGGTCCATCCTTCAATATAAGGATTTTTTGCAGTCAGGGCCAGGGGCCCGTGGGCACAGCCTTTTTCCATTTTCCCTAGGAATGAAAATTCAGCAGTCCAGGTTCCTGATGTCAGTTTGTAGGGCTCCCTTGGGTCTATCAGGGCAGCACAAGTTTGAGAAGGGGACAGCTTCGGTGTGGGGTCCATCCTTCGATACAAGGATTCTTTGCAGTCAGAGCCCTGACCAGGGCCGGGGGACCCTGGGCACATCCTTGGACCATTTTCCCTGGGAAAGAAAACTCAGCAGTCCAGGTTCCTGATGTCAGTTTGTAGGGCTCCCTTGGGTCTATCAGGGCAGCACAGATTTGAGGTGGGGACAATTTCGGTGTGGGGTCCATCCTTCGATATAAGGATTTTTTGCAGTCAGGGCCAGGGGCCCCTGGGCACATCCTTTTTCCATTTTCCCTGGGAAAGAAAACTCAGCAGTCCAGGTTCCTGATGTCAGTTTGTAGGGCTCCCTTGGGTCTATCAGGGCAGCACAAGTTTGAGGTGGGGACAACTTCGGTGTGGGGTCCATCCTTCGATATAAGGATTTTTTACAGTCAGGGCCAGGGGCCGCTGGGCACATCCTTTTTCCATTTTCCCTGGGAAAGAAAACTCAGCAGTCCAGGTTCCTGATGTCAGTTTGTAGGGCTCCCTTGCGTCTATCAGGGTAGCACAAGTTTGAGGTGGGGACAACTTCGGTGTGGGCTCCATCCTTCGATATAAGGATTTTTTTCAGTGAGGCCCAGCCCAGGGCCAGGGGCCCCAGGGCACATCCTTTTTCCATTTTCCCTGGGAAAGAAAACTCAGCAGTCCAGGTTCCTGATGTCAGTTTGTAGGGCTCCCTTGGGTCTATCAGGGCAGCACAAGTTTGAGGTGGGGACATCTTCGGTGTGGGGTCCATCCTTCGATATAAGGATTCTTTGCAGTCAGGGCCAGGGGCCGCTGGGCACATCCTTTTTCCATTTTCCCTGGGAAAGAAAACTCAGCAGTCCAGGTTCCTGATGTCAGTTTGTAGAGCTCCCTTGGGTGTATCAGGGCAGCACAAGTTTGAGGTGGGGACAACTTCGGTGTGGGCTCCATCCTTCGATATAAGGATTTTTTGCAGTGAGGTCCCTGTCCAGGGCCAGGGGCCCCTGGGCACATCCTTTTTCCATTTTCCCTGGGAAAGAAAACTCAGCAGTCCAGGTTCCTGATGTCAGTTTGTAGGGCTCCCTTGGGTCTATCAGGGCAGCAAAAGTTTGAGGTGGGGACAACTTCGGTGTGGGGTCCATCCTTCGATATAAGGATTTTTTGCAGTCGGGACCAGGGGCCCCTGGGCACATCCTTTTTCCATTTTCCCTGGGAAAGCAAACTCAGCAGTCCAGGTTCCTGATGTCAGTTTGTAGGGCTCCCTTGGGTCTATCAGGGTAGCACAAGTTTGAGGTTGCAACAACTTTGGTGCAGGCTTCATCCTTCGATATAAGAATTTTTTGCAGTGAGGCCCCTTTCCAGCCCAGGGGCCCCCGGGCACATCCTTTGGCCATTTTCCCTGGGAAAGAAAACTCAGCAGTCCAGGTTCCTGATGTCAGTTTGTAGGGCTCCCTTGGGTCTATCAGGGCAGCACAAGTTTGAGGTGGGGACAACTTTGGTGTGGGGTCCATCCTTCGATATAAGGATTTTTTGCAGTCAGGGCCAGGGGCCCCTGGTCACATCCTTTCTCCATTTTCCCTGGGAAAGAAAACTCAGCAGTCCAGGTTCCTGATGTCAGTTTGTAGGGCTTCCTTGGGTGTATCAGGGCAGCACAAGTTTGAGTTGGGGACAACTTCGGTGTGGGGTGCATCCTTCGATACAAAGATTTTTTGCAGTCAGGGCCAGGGGCCCCTGGGCACATCCTTTTTCCATTTTCCCTGGGAAAGAAAACTCAGCAGTCCAGGTTCCTGATGTCAGTTTGTAGGGCTCCCTTGGGTCTATCAGGGCAGCACAAGTTTGAGGTGGGGACAACTTCGGTGTGGGGTCCATCCTTCGATATAAGGATTCTTTGCAGTCAGGTCCCAGCCCAGGGCCAGGGGCCCCTGTGCACATCCTTTTTCCATTTTCCCTGGGAAAGAAAACTCAGCAGTCCAGGTTCCTGATGTCAGTTTGTAGGGCTCCCTTGGGTCTATCAGGGCAGCACAAGTTTGAGGTGGGGACAACTTTGGTGTGGGGTCCATCCTTCGATATAAGGATTTCTTGTTGAGAGTCCCCTGCCAAGGGCCAGGGGCCGCTGGGCACATCCTTTTTCCATTTTCCCTGGGAAAGAAAACTCAGCAGTCCAGGTTCCTGATGTCAGTTTGTAGGGCTCCCTTGGGTCTATCAGGGCAGCACAAGTTTGAGGTGGGGACAACTTCGGTGTGGGGTCCATCCTTCGATATAAGGATTTTTTGCAGTCAGGGCCAGGGGCCCCTGGGCACATCCTTTTTCCATTTTCCCTGGGAAAGAAAACTCAGCAGTCCAGGTTCCTGATGTCAGTTTGTAGAGCTCCCTTGGGTCTATCAGGGCAGCACAAGTTTGAGGTGGGGACAACTTCGGTGTGTGGTCCATCCTTCGATATAAGGATTTTTTGCAGTGAGGTCCCAGCCCAGGGCCAGGGGCCCCTGGGCACATCCTTTTTCCATTTTCCCTGGGAAAGAAAACTCAGCAGTCCAGGTTCCTGATGTCAGTTTGTAGGGCTCCCTTGGGTGTATCAGGGTAGCACAAGTTTGAGGTGGGGACAACTTCGGTCTGGTCTCCATCCATCGATATAAGGATTCTTTGCAGTCAGTGCCAGGGGCCCCCGGGCACATCCTTTGGCCATTTTCCCTGGGAAAGAAAACTCAGCAGTCCAGGTTCCTGATGTCAGTTTGTAGGGCTCCCTTGGGTCTATCAGGGCAGCACGAGTTTGAGGTGGGGACAACTTTGGTGTGGGGTCCATCCTTCGATATAAGGATTTTTTGCAGTCAGGGCCAGGGGCCCCTGTGCACATCCTTTTTCCATTTTCCCTGGGAAAGAAAACTCAGCAGTCCAGGTTCCTGATGTCAGTTTGTAGGGCTCCCTTGGGTCTATCAGGGTAGCACAAGTTTGAGGTGGAGACAACTTCGGTGTGGGGTCCATCCTTCGATATAAGAATTTTTTGCAGTCAGGGCCAGGGGCCCCTGGGCACATCCTTTTTCCATTTTCCCTGGGAAAGAAAACTCAGCAGTCCAGGTTCCTGATGTCAGTTTGTAGGGCTCCCTTGGGTCTATCAGGGCAGCACAAGTTTGAGGTGGGGACAATTTTGGTGTGGGGTCCATCCTTCAATATAAGGATTTTTTGCAGTCAGGGCCAGGGGCCCGTGGGCACAGCCTTTTTCCATTTTCCCTAGGAATGAAAATTCAGCAGTCCAGGTTCCTGATGTCAGTTTGTAGGGCTCCCTTGGGTCTATCAGGGCAGCACAAGTTTGAGAAGGGGACAGCTTCGGTGTGGGGTCCATCCTTCGATACAAGGATTCTTTGCAGTCAGAGCCCTGACCAGGGCCGGGGGACCCTGGGCACATCCTTGGACCATTTTCCCTGGGAAAGAAAACTCAGCAGTCCAGGTTCCTGATGTCAGTTTGTAGGGCTCCCTTGGGTCTATCAGGGCAGCACAGATTTGAGGTGGGGACAATTTCGGTGTGGGGTCCATCCTTCGATATAAGGATTTTTTGCAGTCAGGGCCAGGGGCCCCTGGGCACATCCTTTTTCCATTTTCCCTGGGAAAGAAAACTCAGCAGTCCAGGTTCCTGATGTCAGTTTGTAGGGCTCCCTTGGGTCTATCAGGGCAGCACAAGTTTGAGGTGGGGACAATTTTGGTGTGGGGTCCATCCTTCAATATAAGGATTTTTTGCAGTCAGGGCCAGGGGCCCGTGGGCACAGCCTTTTTCCATTTTCCCTAGGAATGAAAATTCAGCAGTCCAGGTTCCTGATGTCAGTTTGTAGGGCTCCCTTGGGTCTATCAGGGCAGCACAAGTTTGAGAAGGGGACAGCTTCGGTGTGGGGTCCATCCTTCGATACAAGGATTCTTTGCAGTCAGAGCCCTGACCAGGGCCGGGGGACCCTGGGCACATCCTTGGACCATTTTCCCTGGGAAAGAAAACTCAGCAGTCCAGGTTCCTGATGTCAGTTTGTAGGGCTCCCTTGGGTCTATCAGGGCAGCACAGATTTGAGGTGGGGACAATTTCGGTGTGGGGTCCATCCTTCGATATAAGGATTTTTTGCAGTCAGGGCCAGGGGCCCCTGGGCACATCCTTTTTCCATTTTCCCTGGGAAAGAAAACTCAGCAGTCCAGGTTCCTGATGTCAGTTTGTAGGGCTCCCTTGGGTCTATCAGGGCAGCACAAGTTTGAGGTGGGGACAACTTCGGTGTGGGGTCCATCCTTCGATATAAGGATTTTTTACAGTCAGGGCCAGGGGCCGCTGGGCACATCCTTTTTCCATTTTCCCTGGGAAAGAAAACTCAGCAGTCCAGGTTCCTGATGTCAGTTTGTAGGGCTCCCTTGCGTCTATCAGGGTAGCACAAGTTTGAGGTGGGGACAACTTCGGTGTGGGCTCCATCCTTCGATATAAGGATTTTTTTCAGTGAGGCCCAGCCCAGGGCCAGGGGCCCCAGGGCACATCCTTTTTCCATTTTCCCTGGGAAAGAAAACTCAGCAGTCCAGGTTCCTGATGTCAGTTTGTAGGGCTCCCTTGGGTCTATCAGGGCAGCACAAGTTTGAGGTGGGGACATCTTCGGTGTGGGGTCCATCCTTCGATATAAGGATTCTTTGCAGTCAGGGCCAGGGGCCGCTGGGCACATCTTTTTTCCATTTTCCCTGGGAAAGAAAACTCAGCAGTCCAGGTTCCTGATGTCAGTTTGTAGAGCTCCCTTGGGTGTATCAGGGCAGCACAAGTTTGAGGTGGGGACAACTTCGGTGTGGGCTCCATCCTTCGATATAAGGATTTTTTGCAGTGAGGTCCCTGTCCAGGGCCAGGGGCCCCTGGGCACATCCTTTTTCCATTTTCCCTGGGAAAGAAAACTCAGCAGTCCAGGTTCCTGATGTCAGTTTGTAGGGCTCCCTTGGGTCTATCAGGGCAGCAAAAGTTTGAGGTGGGGACAACTTCGGTGTGGGGTCCATCCTTCGATATAAGGATTTTTTGCAGTCGGGACCAGGGGCCCCTGGGCACATCCTTTTTCCATTTTCCCTGGGAAAGCAAACTCAGCAGTCCAGGTTCCTGATGTCAGTTTGTAGGGCTCCCTTGGGTCTATCAGGGTAGCACAAGTTTGAGGTTGCAACAACTTTGGTGCAGGCTTCATCCTTCGATATAAGAATTTTTTGCAGTGAGGCCCCTTTCCAGCCCAGGGGCCCCCGGGCACATCCTTTGGCCATTTTCCCTGGGAAAGAAAACTCAGCAGTCCAGGTTCCTGATGTCAGTTTGTAGGGCTCCCTTGGGTCTATCAGGGCAGCACAAGTTTGAGGTGGGGACAACTTTGGTGTGGGGTCCATCCTTCGATATAAGGATTTTTTGCAGTCAGGGCCAGGGGCCCCTGGTCACATCCTTTCTCCATTTTCCCTGGGAAAGAAAACTCAGCAGTCCAGGTTCCTGATGTCAGTTTGTAGGGCTTCCTTGGGTGTATCAGGGCAGCACAAGTTTGAGTTGGGGACAACTTCGGTGTGGGGTGCATCCTTCGATACAAAGATTTTTTGCAGTCAGGGCCAGGGGCCCCTGGGCACATCCTTTTTCCATTTTCCCTGGGAAAGAAAACTCAGCAGTCCAGGTTCCTGATGTCAGTTTGTAGGGCTCCCTTGGGTCTATCAGGGCAGCACAAGTTTGAGGTGGGGACAACTTCGGTGTGGGGTCCATCCTTCGATATAAGGATTCTTTGCAGTCAGGTCCCAGCCCAGGGCCAGGGGCCCCTGTGCACATCCTTTTTCCATTTTCCCTGGGAAAGAAAACTCAGCAGTCCAGGTTCCTGATGTCTGTTTGTAGGGCTCCCTTGGGTCTATCAGGGCAGCGCAAGTTTGAGGTGGGGACAACTTCGGTGTGGGGTCCATCCTTCGATATAAGGATTTTTTGCAGTCAGGGCCAGGGGCCCCTGGGCACATCCTTTTTCCTTTTTCCCTGGGAAAGAAAACTCAGCAGTCCAGGTTCCTGATGTCAGTTTGTAGGGCTCCCTTGGGTCTATCAGGGCAGCACAAGTTTGAGGTGAGGACAACTTCGGTGTGGGGTCCATCCTTCGATATAAGGCTTTTTTGCAGTCAGGGCAAGGGGCCCCTGGGCACATCCTTTGGCCATTTTCCCTGGGAAAGAAAACTCAGCAGTCCAGGTTCCTGATGTCAGTTTGTAGGGCTCCCTTGGGTCTATCAGGGTAGCAGAAGTTTGATGTGCGGACTACTTCAGTGTATGCTCCATCCTTCGATATAAGGATTTTTTGCAGTCAGGGCCAGAGGCCCCTGTGCACATCCTTTTTCCATTTTCCCTGGGAAAGAAAACTCAGCAGTCCAGGTTCCTGATGTCAGTTTGTAGGGCTCCCTTGGGTCTATCAGGGCAGCACAAGTTTGAGGTGGGGACAACTTCGGTGTCGGCTCCATCCTTCGATATAAGGATTTTTTGCAGTCAGGGCCGGGGGTCCCCGGGGACATCCTTTGGCCATTTTCCCTGGGAAAGAAAACTCAGCAGTCCAGGTTCCTTATGTCATTTTTTAGGGCTCCATTGGGTCTATCAGGGCAGCACAAGTGTGAGGTGGGGACAACTTCGGTGTGGGGTCCATCCTTCGATATAAGGATTCTTTGCAGTCAGGGCCAGGGGCCCCTGGGCACATCCTTTTTCCATTTTCCCTGGGAAAGAAAACTCAGCAGTCCAGGTTCCTGATGTCAGTTTGTAGGGCTGCCTTGGGTCTATCAGGGCAGCACAAGTTTGAGGTGGGGACAACTTCAGTGTGGGGTCCATCCTTCAATATAAGGATTTTTTGCAGTCAGGGCCAGGGGCCCCTGGGCACATCCTTTTTCCATTTTCCCTGGGAAAGAAAACTCAGCAGTCCAGGTTCCTGATGTCAGTTTGTAGGGCTCCCTTGGGTCTATCAGGCAAGCACAATTTTGAGGTGGGGACAACTTCGGTGTGGGTTCCATCCTTCGATATAAGGATTCTATGCAGTGAGGCCCCAGCCCAGGGCCAGGGGCCCCTGGGCACATCCTTTTTCCATTTTCCCTGGGAAAGAAAACTCAGCAGTCCAGGTTCCTGATGTCAGTTTGTAGAGCTCCCTTGGGTCTATCAGGGCAGCACAAGTTTGAGGTTGCAACAACTTCGGTGTGGGGTCCATCCTTCGATATAAGGATTTTTTGCAGTGAGGTCCCTGCCCAGGGCCAGGGGCCCCTGGGCACATCCTTTTTCCATTTTCCCTGGGAAAGAAAACTCAGCAGTCCAGGTTCCTGATGTCAGTTTGTAGGGCTCCCTTGGGTCTATCAGGGTAGCACAAGTTTGAGGTGGGGACAACTTCGGTGTGGGGTCCATCCTTTGATATAAGAATTTTTTGCAGTCAGGGCCAGGGTCCCAGGGCCAGGGGCCCATGGGCACAACCTTTTTCCATTTTCCCTGGGAAAGAAAACTCAGCAGTCCAGGTTCCTGATGTCAGTTTGTAGGGCTCCCTTGGGTCTATCAGGGCAGCACATGTTTGAGGTGGGGACAACTTCGGTGTGGGGTCCATCCTTCGATATAAGGAGTCTTTGCAGTCAGGCCCAAGCCCAGGACCAGGGGCCCCTGGGCCCAACCTTTTTCCATTTTCCCTGGGAAAGAAAACTCAGCAGTCCAGGTTCCTGATGTCAGTTTGTAGGGCTCCCTTGGGTGTATCAGGGCAGCACAAGTTTGAGGTGGGGACAACTTTGGTGTGGGGTCCATCCTTCAATATAAGGATTTTTTGCAGTCAGGGCCAGGGGCCCGTGGGCACAGCCTTTTTCCATTTTCCCTGGGAAAGAAAACTCAGCAGTCCAGGTTCCTGATGTCAGTTTGTAGGGCTCCCTTGGGTCTATCAGGGCAGCACAAGTTTAAGGTGGGGACAGCTTCGGTGTGGGGTCCATCCTTCGATATAAGGATTCTTTGCAGTCAGGTCCCAGCCCAGCGCCAGGGGCCCCTGGGCACATCCTTTTTCCATTTTCCCTGGGACAGAAAACTCAGCAGTCCAGGTTCCTGATGTCAGTTTGTAGGGCTCCCTTGGGTCTATCAGGGTAGCACAAGTTTGAGGTGGGGACAACTTCGGTGTGGGGTCCATCCTTCGATATAAGAATTTTTTGCAGTCAGGGCCAGGGGCCCCTGGGCACATCCTTTTTCCATTTTCCCTGGGAAAGAAAACTCAGCAGTCCAGGTTCCTGATGTCAGTTTGTAGGGCTCCCTTGGGTGTATCAGGGCAGCACATGTTTGAGGTGGGGACAACTTCGGTGTGGGGTCCATCCTTCGATATAAGGAGTCTTTGCAGTCAGGCCCAAGCCGAGGACCAGGGGCCCCTGGGCACATCCTTTTTCCATTTTCCCTGGGAAAGAAAACTCAGCAGTCCAGGTTCCTGATGTCAGTTTGTAGGGCTCCCTTGGGTCTATCAGGGCAGCACAAGTTTGAGGTGGGGACAATTTTGGTGTGGGGTCCATCCTTCAATATAAGGATTTTTTGCAGTCAGGGCCAGGGGCCCGTGGGCACAGCCTTTTTCCATTTTCCCTAGGAATGAAAATTCAGCAGTCCAGGTTCCTGATGTCAGTTTGTAGGGCTCCCTTGGGTCTATCAGGGCAGCACAAGTTTGAGAAGGGGACAGCTTCGGTGTGGGGTCCATCCTTCGATACAAGGATTCTTTGCAGTCAGAGCCCTGACCAGGGCCGGGGGACCCTGGGCACATCCTTGGACCATTTTCCCTGGGAAAGAAAACTCAGCAGTCCAGGTTCCTGATGTCAGTTTGTAGGGCTCCCTTGGGTCTATCAGGGCAGCACAGATTTGAGGTGGGGACAATTTCGGTGTGGGGTCCATCCTTCGATATAAGGATTTTTTGCAGTCAGGGCCAGGGGCCCCTGGGCACATCCTTTTTCCATTTTCCCTGGGAAAGAAAACTCAGCAGTCCAGGTTCCTGATGTCAGTTTGTAGGGCTCCCTTGGGTCTATCAGGGCAGCACAAGTTTGAGGTGGGGACAACTTCGGTGTGGGGTCCATCCTTCGATATAAGGATTTTTTACAGTCAGGGCCAGGGGCCGCTGGGCACATCCTTTTTCCATTTTCCCTGGGAAAGAAAACTCAGCAGTCCAGGTTCCTGATGTCAGTTTGTAGGGCTCCCTTGCGTCTATCAGGGTAGCACAAGTTTGAGGTGGGGACAACTTCGGTGTGGGCTCCATCCTTCGATATAAGGATTTTTTTCAGTGAGGCCCAGCCCAGGGCCAGGGGCCCCAGGGCACATCCTTTTTCCATTTTCCCTGGGAAAGAAAACTCAGCAGTCCAGGTTCCTGATGTCAGTTTGTAGGGCTCCCTTGGGTCTATCAGGGCAGCACAAGTTTGAGGTGGGGACATCTTCGGTGTGGGGTCCATCCTTCGATATAAGGATTCTTTGCAGTCAGGGCCAGGGGCCGCTGGGCACATCCTTTTTCCATTTTCCCTGGGAAAGAAAACTCAGCAGTCCAGGTTCCTGATGTCAGTTTGTAGAGCTCCCTTGGGTGTATCAGGGCAGCACAAGTTTGAGGTGGGGACAACTTCGGTGTGGGCTCCATCCTTCGATATAAGGATTTTTTGCAGTGAGGTCCCTGTCCAGGGCCAGGGGCCCCTGGGCACATCCTTTTTCCATTTTCCCTGGGAAAGAAAACTCAGCAGTCCAGGTTCCTGATGTCAGTTTGTAGGGCTCCCTTGGGTCTATCAGGGCAGCAAAAGTTTGAGGTGGGGACAACTTCGGTGTGGGGTCCATCCTTCGATATAAGGATTTTTTGCAGTCGGGACCAGGGGCCCCTGGGCACATCCTTTTTCCATTTTCCCTGGGAAAGCAAACTCAGCAGTCCAGGTTCCTGATGTCAGTTTGTAGGGCTCCCTTGGGTCTATCAGGGTAGCACAAGTTTGAGGTTGCAACAACTTTGGTGCAGGCTTCATCCTTCGATATAAGAATTTTTTGCAGTGAGGCCCCTTTCCAGCCCAGGGGCCCCCGGGCACATCCTTTGGCCATTTTCCCTGGGAAAGAAAACTCAGCAGTCCAGGTTCCTGATGTCAGTTTGTAGGGCTCCCTTGGGTCTATCAGGGCAGCACAAGTTTGAGGTGGGGACAACTTTGGTGTGGGGTCCATCCTTCGATATAAGGATTTTTTGCAGTCAGGGCCAGGGGCCCCTGGTCACATCCTTTCTCCATTTTCCCTGGGAAAGAAAACTCAGCAGTCCAGGTTCCTGATGTCAGTTTGTAGGGCTTCCTTGGGTGTATCAGGGCAGCACAAGTTTGAGTTGGGGACAACTTCGGTGTGGGGTGCATCCTTCGATACAAAGATTTTTTGCAGTCAGGGCCAGGGGCCCCTGGGCACATCCTTTTTCCATTTTCCCTGGGAAAGAAAACTCAGCAGTCCAGGTTCCTGATGTCAGTTTGTAGGGCTCCCTTGGGTCTATCAGGGCAGCACAAGTTTGAGGTGGGGACAACTTCGGTGTGGGGTCCATCCTTCGATATAAGGATTCTTTGCAGTCAGGTCCCAGCCCAGGGCCAGGGGCCCCTGTGCACATCCTTTTTCCATTTTCCCTGGGAAAGAAAACTCAGCAGTCCAGGTTCCTGATGTCAGTTTGTAGGGCTCCCTTGGGTCTATCAGGGCAGCACAAGTTTGAGGTGGGGACAACTTTGGTGTGGGGTCCATCCTTCGATATAAGGATTTCTTGTTGAGAGTCCCCTGCCAAGGGCCAGGGGCCGCTGGGCACATCCTTTTTCCATTTTCCCTGGGAAAGAAAACTCAGCAGTCCAGGTTCCTGATGTCAGTTTGTAGGGCTCCCTTGGGTCTATCAGGGCAGCACAAGTTTGAGGTGGGGACAACTTCGGTGTGGGGTCCATCCTTCGATATAAGGATTTTTTGCAGTCAGGGCCAGGGGCCCCTGGGCACATCCTTTTTCCATTTTCCCTGGGAAAGAAAACTCAGCAGTCCAGGTTCCTGATGTCAGTTTGTAGAGCTCCCTTGGGTCTATCAGGGCAGCACAAGTTTGAGGTGGGGACAACTTCGGTGTGTGGTCCATCCTTCGATATAAGGATTTTTTGCAGTGAGGTCCCAGCCCAGGGCCAGGGGCCCCTGGGCACATCCTTTTTCCATTTTCCCTGGGAAAGAAAACTCAGCAGTCCAGGTTCCTGATGTCAGTTTGTAGGGCTCCCTTGGGTGTATCAGGGTAGCACAAGTTTGAGGTGGGGACAACTTCGGTCTGGTCTCCATCCATCGATATAAGGATTCTTTGCAGTCAGTGCCAGGGGCCCCCGGGCACATCCTTTGGCCATTTTCCCTGGGAAAGAAAACTCAGCAGTCCAGGTTCCTGATGTCAGTTTGTAGGGCTCCCTTGGGTCTATCAGGGCAGCACGAGTTTGAGGTGGGGACAACTTTGGTGTGGGGTCCATCCTTCGATATAAGGATTTTTTGCAGTCAGGGCCAGGGGCCCCTGTGCACATCCTTTTTCCATTTTCCCTGGGAAAGAAAACTCAGCAGTCCAGGTTCCTGATGTCAGTTTGTAGGGCTCCCTTGGGTCTATCAGGGTAGCACAAGTTTGAGGTGGAGACAACTTCGGTGTGGGGTCCATCCTTCGATATAAGAATTTTTTGCAGTCAGGGCCAGGGGCCCCTGGGCACATCCTTTTTCCATTTTCCCTGGGAAAGAAAACTCAGCAGTCCAGGTTCCTGATGTCAGTTTGTAGGGCTCCCTTGGGTCTATCAGGGCAGCACAAGTTTGAGGTGGGGACAATTTTGGTGTGGGGTCCATCCTTCAATATAAGGATTTTTTGCAGTCAGGGCCAGGGGCCCGTGGGCACAGCCTTTTTCCATTTTCCCTAGGAATGAAAATTCAGCAGTCCAGGTTCCTGATGTCAGTTTGTAGGGCTCCCTTGGGTCTATCAGGGCAGCACAAGTTTGAGAAGGGGACAGCTTCGGTGTGGGGTCCATCCTTCGATACAAGGATTCTTTGCAGTCAGAGCCCTGACCAGGGCCGGGGGACCCTGGGCACATCCTTGGACCATTTTCCCTGGGAAAGAAAACTCAGCAGTCCAGGTTCCTGATGTCAGTTTGTAGGGCTCCCTTGGGTCTATCAGGGCAGCACAGATTTGAGGTGGGGACAATTTCGGTGTGGGGTCCATCCTTCGATATAAGGATTTTTTGCAGTCAGGGCCAGGGGCCCCTGGGCACATCCTTTTTCCATTTTCCCTGGGAAAGAAAACTCAGCAGTCCAGGTTCCTGATGTCAGTTTGTAGGGCTCCCTTGGGTCTATCAGGGCAGCACAAGTTTGAGGTGGGGACAATTTTGGTGTGGGGTCCATCCTTCAATATAAGGATTTTTTGCAGTCAGGGCCAGGGGCCCGTGGGCACAGCCTTTTTCCATTTTCCCTAGGAATGAAAATTCAGCAGTCCAGGTTCCTGATGTCAGTTTGTAGGGCTCCCTTGGGTCTATCAGGGCAGCACAAGTTTGAGAAGGGGACAGCTTCGGTGTGGGGTCCATCCTTCGATACAAGGATTCTTTGCAGTCAGAGCCCTGACCAGGGCCGGGGGACCCTGGGCACATCCTTGGACCATTTTCCCTGGGAAAGAAAACTCAGCAGTCCAGGTTCCTGATGTCAGTTTGTAGGGCTCCCTTGGGTCTATCAGGGCAGCACAGATTTGAGGTGGGGACAATTTCGGTGTGGGGTCCATCCTTCGATATAAGGATTTTTTGCAGTCAGGGCCAGGGGCCCCTGGGCACATCCTTTTTCCATTTTCCCTGGGAAAGAAAACTCAGCAGTCCAGGTTCCTGATGTCAGTTTGTAGGGCTCCCTTGGGTCTATCAGGGCAGCACAAGTTTGAGGTGGGGACAACTTCGGTGTGGGGTCCATCCTTCGATATAAGGATTTTTTACAGTCAGGGCCAGGGGCCGCTGGGCACATCCTTTTTCCATTTTCCCTGGGAAAGAAAACTCAGCAGTCCAGGTTCCTGATGTCAGTTTGTAGGGCTCCCTTGCGTCTATCAGGGTAGCACAAGTTTGAGGTGGGGACAACTTCGGTGTGGGCTCCATCCTTCGATATAAGGATTTTTTTCAGTGAGGCCCAGCCCAGGGCCAGGGGCCCCAGGGCACATCCTTTTTCCATTTTCCCTGGGAAAGAAAACTCAGCAGTCCAGGTTCCTGATGTCAGTTTGTAGGGCTCCCTTGGGTCTATCAGGGCAGCACAAGTTTGAGGTGGGGACATCTTCGGTGTGGGGTCCATCCTTCGATATAAGGATTCTTTGCAGTCAGGGCCAGGGGCCGCTGGGCACATCTTTTTTCCATTTTCCCTGGGAAAGAAAACTCAGCAGTCCAGGTTCCTGATGTCAGTTTGTAGAGCTCCCTTGGGTGTATCAGGGCAGCACAAGTTTGAGGTGGGGACAACTTCGGTGTGGGCTCCATCCTTCGATATAAGGATTTTTTGCAGTGAGGTCCCTGTCCAGGGCCAGGGGCCCCTGGGCACATCCTTTTTCCATTTTCCCTGGGAAAGAAAACTCAGCAGTCCAGGTTCCTGATGTCAGTTTGTAGGGCTCCCTTGGGTCTATCAGGGCAGCAAAAGTTTGAGGTGGGGACAACTTCGGTGTGGGGTCCATCCTTCGATATAAGGATTTTTTGCAGTCGGGACCAGGGGCCCCTGGGCACATCCTTTTTCCATTTTCCCTGGGAAAGCAAACTCAGCAGTCCAGGTTCCTGATGTCAGTTTGTAGGGCTCCCTTGGGTCTATCAGGGTAGCACAAGTTTGAGGTTGCAACAACTTTGGTGCAGGCTTCATCCTTCGATATAAGAATTTTTTGCAGTGAGGCCCCTTTCCAGCCCAGGGGCCCCCGGGCACATCCTTTGGCCATTTTCCCTGGGAAAGAAAACTCAGCAGTCCAGGTTCCTGATGTCAGTTTGTAGGGCTCCCTTGGGTCTATCAGGGCAGCACAAGTTTGAGGTGGGGACAACTTTGGTGTGGGGTCCATCCTTCGATATAAGGATTTTTTGCAGTCAGGGCCAGGGGCCCCTGGTCACATCCTTTCTCCATTTTCCCTGGGAAAGAAAACTCAGCAGTCCAGGTTCCTGATGTCAGTTTGTAGGGCTTCCTTGGGTGTATCAGGGCAGCACAAGTTTGAGTTGGGGACAACTTCGGTGTGGGGTGCATCCTTCGATACAAAGATTTTTTGCAGTCAGGGCCAGGGGCCCCTGGGCACATCCTTTTTCCATTTTCCCTGGGAAAGAAAACTCAGCAGTCCAGGTTCCTGATGTCAGTTTGTAGGGCTCCCTTGGGTCTATCAGGGCAGCACAAGTTTGAGGTGGGGACAACTTCGGTGTGGGGTCCATCCTTCGATATAAGGATTCTTTGCAGTCAGGTCCCAGCCCAGGGCCAGGGGCCCCTGTGCACATCCTTTTTCCATTTTCCCTGGGAAAGAAAACTCAGCAGTCCAGGTTCCTGATGTCTGTTTGTAGGGCTCCCTTGGGTCTATCAGGGCAGCGCAAGTTTGAGGTGGGGACAACTTCGGTGTGGGGTCCATCCTTCGATATAAGGATTTTTTGCAGTCAGGGCCAGGGGCCCCTGGGCACATCCTTTTTCCTTTTTCCCTGGGAAAGAAAACTCAGCAGTCCAGGTTCCTGATGTCAGTTTGTAGGGCTCCCTTGGGTCTATCAGGGCAGCACAAGTTTGAGGTGAGGACAACTTCGGTGTGGGGTCCATCCTTCGATATAAGGCTTTTTTGCAGTCAGGGCAAGGGGCCCCTGGGCACATCCTTTGGCCATTTTCCCTGGGAAAGAAAACTCAGCAGTCCAGGTTCCTGATGTCAGTTTGTAGGGCTCCCTTGGGTCTATCAGGGTAGCAGAAGTTTGATGTGCGGACTACTTCAGTGTATGCTCCATCCTTCGATATAAGGATTTTTTGCAGTCAGGGCCAGAGGCCCCTGTGCACATCCTTTTTCCATTTTCCCTGGGAAAGAAAACTCAGCAGTCCAGGTTCCTGATGTCAGTTTGTAGGGCTCCCTTGGGTCTATCAGGGCAGCACAAGTTTGAGGTGGGGACAACTTCGGTGTCGGCTCCATCCTTCGATATAAGGATTTTTTGCAGTCAGGGCCGGGGGTCCCCGGGGACATCCTTTGGCCATTTTCCCTGGGAAAGAAAACTCAGCAGTCCAGGTTCCTTATGTCATTTTTTAGGGCTCCATTGGGTCTATCAGGGCAGCACAAGTGTGAGGTGGGGACAACTTCGGTGTGGGGTCCATCCTTCGATATAAGGATTCTTTGCAGTCAGGGCCAGGGGCCCCTGGGCACATCCTTTTTCCATTTTCCCTGGGAAAGAAAACTCAGCAGTCCAGGTTCCTGATGTCAGTTTGTAGGGCTGCCTTGGGTCTATCAGGGCAGCACAAGTTTGAGGTGGGGACAACTTCAGTGTGGGGTCCATCCTTCAATATAAGGATTTTTTGCAGTCAGGGCCAGGGGCCCCTGGGCACATCCTTTTTCCATTTTCCCTGGGAAAGAAAACTCAGCAGTCCAGGTTCCTGATGTCAGTTTGTAGGGCTCCCTTGGGTCTATCAGGCAAGCACAATTTTGAGGTGGGGACAACTTCGGTGTGGGTTCCATCCTTCGATATAAGGATTCTATGCAGTGAGGCCCCAGCCCAGGGCCAGGGGCCCCTGGGCACATCCTTTTTCCATTTTCCCTGGGAAAGAAAACTCAGCAGTCCAGGTTCCTGATGTCAGTTTGTAGAGCTCCCTTGGGTCTATCAGGGCAGCACAAGTTTGAGGTTGCAACAACTTCGGTGTGGGGTCCATCCTTCGATATAAGGATTTTTTGCAGTGAGGTCCCTGCCCAGGGCCAGGGGCCCCTGGGCACATCCTTTTTCCATTTTCCCTGGGAAAGAAAACTCAGCAGTCCAGGTTCCTGATGTCAGTTTGTAGGGCTCCCTTGGGTCTATCAGGGTAGCACAAGTTTGAGGTGGGGACAACTTCGGTGTGGGGTCCATCCTTTGATATAAGAATTTTTTGCAGTCAGGGCCAGGGTCCCAGGGCCAGGGGCCCATGGGCACAACCTTTTTCCATTTTCCCTGGGAAAGAAAACTCAGCAGTCCAGGTTCCTGATGTCAGTTTGTAGGGCTCCCTTGGGTCTATCAGGGCAGCACATGTTTGAGGTGGGGACAACTTCGGTGTGGGGTCCATCCTTCGATATAAGGAGTCTTTGCAGTCAGGCCCAAGCCCAGGACCAGGGGCCCCTGGGCCCAACCTTTTTCCATTTTCCCTGGGAAAGAAAACTCAGCAGTCCAGGTTCCTGATGTCAGTTTGTAGGGCTCCCTTGGGTGTATCAGGGCAGCACAAGTTTGAGGTGGGGACAACTTTGGTGTGGGGTCCATCCTTCAATATAAGGATTTTTTGCAGTCAGGGCCAGGGGCCCGTGGGCACAGCCTTTTTCCATTTTCCCTGGGAAAGAAAACTCAGCAGTCCAGGTTCCTGATGTCAGTTTGTAGGGCTCCCTTGGGTCTATCAGGGCAGCACAAGTTTAAGGTGGGGACAGCTTCGGTGTGGGGTCCATCCTTCGATATAAGGATTCTTTGCAGTCAGGTCCCAGCCCAGCGCCAGGGGCCCCTGGGCACATCCTTTTTCCATTTTCCCTGGGACAGAAAACTCAGCAGTCCAGGTTCCTGATGTCAGTTTGTAGGGCTCCCTTGGGTCTATCAGGGTAGCACAAGTTTGAGGTGGGGACAACTTCGGTGTGGGGTCCATCCTTCGATATAAGAATTTTTTGCAGTCAGGGCCAGGGGCCCCTGGGCACATCCTTTTTCCATTTTCCCTGGGAAAGAAAACTCAGCAGTCCAGGTTCCTGATGTCAGTTTGTAGGGCTCCCTTGGGTGTATCAGGGCAGCACATGTTTGAGGTGGGGACAACTTCGGTGTGGGGTCCATCCTTCGATATAAGGAGTCTTTGCAGTCAGGCCCAAGCCGAGGACCAGGGGCCCCTGGGCACATCCTTTTTCCATTTTCCCTGGGAAAGAAAACTCAGCAGTCCAGGTTCCTGATGTCAGTTTGTAGGGCTCCCTTGGGTCTATCAGGGCAGCACAAGTTTGAGGTGGGGACAATTTTGGTGTGGGGTCCATCCTTCAATATAAGGATTTTTTGCAGTCAGGGCCAGGGGCCCGTGGGCACAGCCTTTTTCCATTTTCCCTAGGAATGAAAATTCAGCAGTCCAGGTTCCTGATGTCAGTTTGTAGGGCTCCCTTGGGTCTATCAGGGCAGCACAAGTTTGAGAAGGGGACAGCTTCGGTGTGGGGTCCATCCTTCGATACAAGGATTCTTTGCAGTCAGAGCCCTGACCAGGGCCGGGGGACCCTGGGCACATCCTTGGACCATTTTCCCTGGGAAAGAAAACTCAGCAGTCCAGGTTCCTGATGTCAGTTTGTAGGGCTCCCTTGGGTCTATCAGGGCAGCACAGATTTGAGGTGGGGACAATTTCGGTGTGGGGTCCATCCTTCGATATAAGGATTTTTTGCAGTCAGGGCCAGGGGCCCCTGGGCACATCCTTTTTCCATTTTCCCTGGGAAAGAAAACTCAGCAGTCCAGGTTCCTGATGTCAGTTTGTAGGGCTCCCTTGGGTCTATCAGGGCAGCACAAGTTTGAGGTGGGGACAACTTCGGTGTGGGGTCCATCCTTCGATATAAGGATTTTTTACAGTCAGGGCCAGGGGCCGCTGGGCACATCCTTTTTCCATTTTCCCTGGGAAAGAAAACTCAGCAGTCCAGGTTCCTGATGTCAGTTTGTAGGGCTCCCTTGCGTCTATCAGGGTAGCACAAGTTTGAGGTGGGGACAACTTCGGTGTGGGCTCCATCCTTCGATATAAGGATTTTTTTCAGTGAGGCCCAGCCCAGGGCCAGGGGCCCCAGGGCACATCCTTTTTCCATTTTCCCTGGGAAAGAAAACTCAGCAGTCCAGGTTCCTGATGTCAGTTTGTAGGGCTCCCTTGGGTCTATCAGGGCAGCACAAGTTTGAGGTGGGGACATCTTCGGTGTGGGGTCCATCCTTCGATATAAGGATTCTTTGCAGTCAGGGCCAGGGGCCGCTGGGCACATCTTTTTTCCATTTTCCCTGGGAAAGAAAACTCAGCAGTCCAGGTTCCTGATGTCAGTTTGTAGAGCTCCCTTGGGTGTATCAGGGCAGCACAAGTTTGAGGTGGGGACAACTTCGGTGTGGGCTCCATCCTTCGATATAAGGATTTTTTGCAGTGAGGTCCCTGTCCAGGGCCAGGGGCCCCTGGGCACATCCTTTTTCCATTTTCCCTGGGAAAGAAAACTCAGCAGTCCAGGTTCCTGATGTCAGTTTGTAGGGCTCCCTTGGGTCTATCAGGGCAGCAAAAGTTTGAGGTGGGGACAACTTCGGTGTGGGGTCCATCCTTCGATATAAGGATTTTTTGCAGTCGGGACCAGGGGCCCCTGGGCACATCCTTTTTCCATTTTCCCTGGGAAAGCAAACTCAGCAGTCCAGGTTCCTGATGTCAGTTTGTAGGGCTCCCTTGGGTCTATCAGGGTAGCACAAGTTTGAGGTTGCAACAACTTTGGTGCAGGCTTCATCCTTCGATATAAGAATTTTTTGCAGTGAGGCCCCTTTCCAGCCCAGGGGCCCCCGGGCACATCCTTTGGCCATTTTCCCTGGGAAAGAAAACTCAGCAGTCCAGGTTCCTGATGTCAGTTTGTAGGGCTCCCTTGGGTCTATCAGGGCAGCACAAGTTTGAGGTGGGGACAACTTTGGTGTGGGGTCCATCCTTCGATATAAGGATTTTTTGCAGTCAGGGCCAGGGGCCCCTGGTCACATCCTTTCTCCATTTTCCCTGGGAAAGAAAACTCAGCAGTCCAGGTTCCTGATGTCAGTTTGTAGGGCTTCCTTGGGTGTATCAGGGCAGCACAAGTTTGAGTTGGGGACAACTTCGGTGTGGGGTGCATCCTTCGATACAAAGATTTTTTGCAGTCAGGGCCAGGGGCCCCTGGGCACATCCTTTTTCCATTTTCCCTGGGAAAGAAAACTCAGCAGTCCAGGTTCCTGATGTCAGTTTGTAGGGCTCCCTTGGGTCTATCAGGGCAGCACAAGTTTGAGGTGGGGACAACTTCGGTGTGGGGTCCATCCTTCGATATAAGGATTCTTTGCAGTCAGGTCCCAGCCCAGGGCCAGGGGCCCCTGTGCACATCCTTTTTCCATTTTCCCTGGGAAAGAAAACTCAGCAGTCCAGGTTCCTGATGTCAGTTTGTAGGGCTCCCTTGGGTCTATCAGGGCAGCGCAAGTTTGAGGTGGGGACAACTTCGGTGTGGGGTCCATCCTTCGATATAAGGATTTTTTGCAGTCAGGGCCAGGGGCCCCTGGGCACATCCTTTTTCCTTTTTCCCTGGGAAAGAAAACTCAGCAGTCCAGGTTCCTGATGTCAGTTTGTAGGGCTCCCTTGGGTCTATCAGGGCAGCACAAGTTTGAGGTGAGGACAACTTCGGTGTGGGGTCCATCCTTCGATATAAGGCTTTTTTGCAGTCAGGGCAAGGGGCCCCTGGGCACATCCTTTGGCCATTTTCCCTGGGAAAGAAAACTCAGCAGTCCAGGTTCCTGATGTCAGTTTGTAGGGCTCCCTTGGGTCTATCAGGGTAGCAGAAGTTTGATGTGCGGACTACTTCAGTGTATGCTCCATCCTTCGATATAAGGATTTTTTGCAGTCAGGGCCAGAGGCCCCTGTGCACATCCTTTTTCCATTTTCCCTGGGAAAGAAAACTCAGCAGTCCAGGTTCCTGATGTCAGTTTGTAGGGCTCCCTTGGGTCTATCAGGGCAGCACAAGTTTGAGGTGGGGACAACTTCGGTGTCGGCTCCATCCTTCGATATAAGGATTTTTTGCAGTCAGGGCCGGGGGTCCCCGGGGACATCCTTTGGCCATTTTCCCTGGGAAAGAAAACTCAGCAGTCCAGGTTCCTTATGTCATTTTTTAGGGCTCCATTGGGTCTATCAGGGCAGCACAAGTGTGAGGTGGGGACAACTTCGGTGTGGGGTCCATCCTTCGATATAAGGATTCTTTGCAGTCAGGGCCAGGGGCCCCTGGGCACATCCTTTTTCCATTTTCCCTGGGAAAGAAAACTCAGCAGTCCAGGTTCCTGATGTCAGTTTGTAGGGCTGCCTTGGGTCTATCAGGGCAGCACAAGTTTGAGGTGGGGACAACTTCAGTGTGGGGTCCATCCTTCAATATAAGGATTTTTTGCAGTCAGGGCCAGGGGCCCCTGGGCACATCCTTTTTCCATTTTCCCTGGGAAAGAAAACTCAGCAGTCCAGGTTCCTGATGTCAGTTTGTAGGGCTCCCTTGGGTCTATCAGGCAAGCACAATTTTGAGGTGGGGACAACTTCGGTGTGGGTTCCATCCTTCGATATAAGGATTCTATGCAGTGAGGCCCCAGCCCAGGGCCAGGGGCCCCTGGGCACATCCTTTTTCCATTTTCCCTGGGAAAGAAAACTCAGCAGTCCAGGTTCCTGATGTCAGTTTGTAGAGCTCCCTTGGGTCTATCAGGGCAGCACAAGTTTGAGGTTGCAACAACTTCGGTGTGGGGTCCATCCTTCGATATAAGGATTTTTTGCAGTGAGGTCCCTGCCCAGGGCCAGGGGCCCCTGGGCACATCCTTTTTCCATTTTCCCTGGGAAAGAAAACTCAGCAGTCCAGGTTCCTGATGTCAGTTTGTAGGGCTCCCTTGGGTCTATCAGGGTAGCACAAGTTTGAGGTGGGGACAACTTCGGTGTGGGGTCCATCCTTTGATATAAGAATTTTTTGCAGTCAGGGCCAGGGTCCCAGGGCCAGGGGCCCATGGGCACAACCTTTTTCCATTTTCCCTGGGAAAGAAAACTCAGCAGTCCAGGTTCCTGATGTCAGTTTGTAGGGCTCCCTTGGGTCTATCAGGGTAGCACAAGTTTGAGGTGGGGACAACTTCGGTGTGGGGTCCATCCTTCGATATAAGGAGTCTTTGCAGTCAGGCCCAAGCCCAGGACCAGGGGCCCCTGGGCCCAACCTTTTTCCATTTTCCCTGGGAAAGAAAACTCAGCAGTCCAGGTTCCTGATGTCAGTTTGTAGGGCTCCCTTGGGTGTATCAGGGCAGCACAAGTTTGAGGTGGGGACAACTTTGGTGTGGGGTCCATCCTTCAATATAAGGATTTTTTGCAGTCAGGGCCAGGGGCCCGTGGGCACAGCCTTTTTCCATTTTCCCTGGGAAAGAAAACTCAGCAGTCCAGGTTCCTGATGTCAGTTTGTAGGGCTCCCTTGGGTCTATCAGGGCAGCACAAGTTTAAGGTGGGGACAGCTTCGGTGTGGGGTCCATCCTTCGATATAAGGATTCTTTGCAGTCAGGTCCCAGCCCAGCGCCAGGGGCCCTTGGGCACATCCTTTTTCCATTTTCCCTGGGACAGAAAACTCAGCAGTCCAGGTTCCTGATGTCAGTTTGTAGGGCTCCCTTGGGTCTATCAGGGTAGCACAAGTTTGAGGTGGGGACAACTTCGGTGTGGGGTCCATCCTTCGATATAAGAATTTTTTGCAGTCAGGGCCAGGGGCCCCTGGGCACATCCTTTTTCCATTTTCCCTGGGAAAGAAAACTCAGCAGTCCAGGTTCCTGATGTCAGTTTGTAGGGCTCCCTTGGGTGTATCAGGGCAGCACATGTTTGAGGTGGGGACAACTTCGGTGTGGGGTCCATCCTTCGATATAAGGAGTCTTTGCAGTCAGGCCCAAGCCGAGGACCAGGGGCCCCTGGGCACATCCTTTTTCCATTTTCCCTGGGAAAGAAAACTCAGCAGTCCAGGTTCCTGATGTCAGTTTGTAGGGCTCCCTTGGGTCTATCAGGGCAGCACAAGTTTGAGGTGGGGACAATTTTGGTGTGGGGTCCATCCTTCAATATAAGGATTTTTTGCAGTCAGGGCCAGGGGCCCGTGGGCACAGCCTTTTTCCATTTTCCCTAGGAATGAAAATTCAGCAGTCCAGGTTCCTGATGTCAGTTTGTAGGGCTCCCTTGGGTCTATCAGGGCAGCACAAGTTTGAGAAGGGGACAGCTTCGGTGTGGGGTCCATCCTTCGATACAAGGATTCTTTGCAGTCAGAGCCCTGACCAGGGCCGGGGGACCCTGGGCACATCCTTGGACCATTTTCCCTGGGAAAGAAAACTCAGCAGTCCAGGTTCCTGATGTCAGTTTGTAGGGCTCCCTTGGGTCTATCAGGGCAGCACAGATTTGAGGTGGGGACAATTTCGGTGTGGGGTCCATCCTTCGATATAAGGATTTTTTGCAGTCAGGGCCAGGGGCCCCTGGGCACATCCTTTTTCCATTTTCCCTGGGAAAGAAAACTCAGCAGTCCAGGTTCCTGATGTCAGTTTGTAGGGCTCCCTTGGGTCTATCAGGGCAGCACAAGTTTGAGGTGGGGATAACTTCGGTGTGGGGTCCATCCTTCGATATAAGGATTTTTTACAGTCAGGGCCAGGGGCCGCTGGGCACATCCTTTTTCCATTTTCCCTGGGAAAGAAAACTCAGCAGTCCAGGTTCCTGATGTCAGTTTGTAGGGCTCCCTTGCGTCTATCAGGGTAGCACAAGTTTGAGGTGGGGACAACTTCGGTGTGGGCTCCATCCTTCGATATAAGGATTTTTTTCAGTGAGGCCCAGCCCAGGGCCAGGGGCCCCAGGGCACATCCTTTTTCCATTTTCCCTGGGAAAGAAAACTCAGCAGTCCAGGTTCCTGATGTCAGTTTGTAGGGCTCCCTTGGGTCTATCAGGGCAGCACAAGTTTGAGGTGGGGACATCTTCGGTGTGGGGTCCATCCTTCGATATAAGGATTCTTTGCAGTCAGGGCCAGGGGCCGCTGGGCACATCCTTTTTCCATTTTCCCTGGGAAAGAAAACTCAGCAGTCCAGGTTCCTGATGTCAGTTTGTAGAGCTCCCTTGGGTGTATCAGGGCAGCACAAGTTTGAGGTGGGGACAACTTCGGTGTGGGCTCCATCCTTCGATATAAGGATTTTTTGCAGTGAGGTCCCTGTCCAGGGCCAGGGGCCCCTGGGCACATCCTTTTTCCATTTTCCCTGGGAAAGAAAACTCAGCAGTCCAGGTTCCTGATGTCAGTTTGTAGAGCTCCCTTGGGTCTATCAGGGCAGCACAAGTTTGAGGTGGGGACAACTTCGGTGTCGGCTCCATCCTTCGATATAAGGATTTTTTGCAGTCAGGGCCGGGGGTCCCCGGGGACATCCTTTGGCCATTTTCCCTGGGAAAGAAAACTCAGCAGTCCAGGTTCCTTATGTCATTTTTTAGGGCTCCATTGGGTCTATCAGGGCAGCACAAGTGTGAGGTGGGGACAACTTCGGTGTGGGGTCCATCCTTCGATATAAGGATTCTTTGCAGTCAGGGCCAGGGGCCCCTGGGCACATCCTTTTTCCATTTTCCCTGGGAAAGAAAACTCAGCAGTCCAGGTTCCTGATGTCAGTTTGTAGGGCTGCCTTGGGTCTATCAGGGCAGCACAAGTTTGAGGTGGGGACAACTTCAGTGTGGGGTCCATCCTTCAATATAAGGATTTTTTGCAGTCAGGGCCAGGGGCCCCTGGGCACATCCTTTTTCCATTTTCCCTGGGAAAGAAAACTCAGCAGTCCAGGTTCCTGATGTCAGTTTGTAGGGCTCCCTTGGGTCTATCAGGCAAGCACAATTTTGAGGTGGGGACAACTTCGGTGTGGGTTCCATCCTTCGATATAAGGATTCTATGCAGTGAGGCCCCAGCCCAGGGCCAGGGGCCCCTGGGCACATCCTTTTTCCATTTTCCCTGGGAAAGAAAACTCAGCAGTCCAGGTTCCTGATGTCAGTTTGTAGAGCTCCCTTGGGTCTATCAGGGCAGCACAAGTTTGAGGTTGCAACAACTTCGGTGTGGGGTCCATCCTTCGATATAAGGATTTTTTGCAGTGAGGTCCCTGCCCAGGGCCAGGGGCCCCTGGGCACATTCTTTTTCCATTTTCCCTGGGAAAGAAAACTCAGCAGTCCAGGTTCCTGATGTCAGTTTGTAGGGCTCCCTTGGGTCTATCAGGGTAGCACAAGTTTGAGGTGGGGACAACTTCGGTGTGGGGTCCATCCTTTGATATAAGAATTTTTTGCAGTCAGGGCCAGGGTCCCAGGGCCAGGGGCCCATGGGCACAACCTTTTTCCATTTTCCCTGGGAAAGAAAACTCAGCAGTCCAGGTTCCTGATGTCAGTTTGTAGGGCTCCCTTGGGTCTATCAGGGCAGCACATGTTTGAGGTGGGGACAACTTCGGTGTGGGGTCCATCCTTCGATATAAGGAGTCTTTGCAGTCAGGCCCAAGCCCAGGACCAGGGGCCCCTGGGCCCAACCTTTTTCCATTTTCCCTGGGAAAGAAAACTCAGCAGTCCAGGTTCCTGATGTCAGTTTGTAGGGCTCCCTTGGGTGTATCAGGGCAGCACAAGTTTGAGGTGGGGACAACTTTGGTGTGGGGTCCATCCTTCAATATAAGGATTTTTTGCAGTCAGGGCCAGGGGCCCGTGGGCACAGCCTTTTTCCATTTTCCCTGGGAAAGAAAACTCAGCAGTCCAGGTTCCTGATGTCAGTTTGTAGGGCTCCCTTGGGTCTATCAGGGCAGCACAAGTTTAAGGTGGGGACAGCTTCGGTGTGGGGTCCATCCTTCGATATAAGGATTCTTTGCAGTCAGGTCCCAGCCCAGCGCCAGGGGCCCCTGGGCACATCCTTTTTCCATTTTCCCTGGGACAGAAAACTCAGCAGTCCAGGTTCCTGATGTCAGTTTGTAGGGCTCCCTTGGGTCTATCAGGGTAGCACAAGTTTGAGGTGGGGACAACTTCGGTGTGGGGTCCATCCTTCGATATAAGAATTTTTTGCAGTCAGGGCCAGGGGCCCCTGGGCACATCCTTTTTCCATTTTCCCTGGGAAAGAAAACTCAGCAGTCCAGGTTCCTGATGTCAGTTTGTAGGGCTCCCTTGGGTGTATCAGGGCAGCACATGTTTGAGGTGGGGACAACTTCGGTGTGGGGTCCATCCTTCGATATAAGGAGTCTTTGCAGTCAGGCCCAAGCCGAGGACCAGGGGCCCCTGGGCACATCCTTTTTCCATTTTCCCTGGGAAAGAAAACTCAGCAGTCCAGGTTCCTGATGTCAGTTTGTAGGGCTCCCTTGGGTCTATCAGGGCAGCACAAGTTTGAGGTGGGGACAATTTTGGTGTGGGGTCCATCCTTCAATATAAGGATTTTTTGCAGTCAGGGCCAGGGGCCCGTGGGCACAGCCTTTTTCCATTTTCCCTAGGAATGAAAATTCAGCAGTCCAGGTTCCTGATGTCAGTTTGTAGGGCTCCCTTGGGTCTATCAGGGCAGCACAGATTTGAGGTGGGGACAATTTCGGTGTGGGGTCCATCCTTCGATATAAGGATTTTTTGCAGTCAGGGCCAGGGGCCCCTGGGCACATCCTTTTTCCATTTTCCCTGGGAAAGAAAACTCAGCAGTCCAGGTTCCTGATGTCAGTTTGTAGGGCTCCCTTGGGTCTATCAGGGCAGCACAAGTTTGAGGTGGGGACAACTTCGGTGTGGGGTCCATCCTTCGATATAAGGATTTTTTACAGTCAGGGCCAGGGGCCGCTGGGCACATCCTTTTTCCATTTTCCCTGGGAAAGAAAACTCAGCAGTCCAGGTTCCTGATGTCAGTTTGTAGGGCTCCCTTGCGTCTATCAGGGTAGCACAAGTTTGAGGTGGGGACAACTTCGGTGTGGGCTCCATCCTTCGATATAAGGATTTTTTTCAGTGAGGCCCAGCCCAGGGCCAGGGGCCCCAGGGCACATCCTTTTTCCATTTTCCCTGGGAAAGAAAACTCAGCAGTCCAGGTTCCTGATGTCAGTTTGTAGGGCTCCCTTGGGTCTATCAGGGCAGCACAAGTTTGAGGTGGGGACATCTTCGGTGTGGGGTCCATCCTTCGATATAAGGATTCTTTGCAGTCAGGGCCAGGGGCCGCTGGGCACATCCTTTTTCCATTTTCCCTGGGAAAGAAAACTCAGCAGTCCAGGTTCCTGATGTCAGTTTGTAGAGCTCACTTGGGTGTATCAGGGCAGCACAAGTTTGAGGTGGGGACAACTTCGGTGTGGGCTCCATCCTTCGATATAAGGATTTTTTGCAGTGAGGTCCCTGTCCAGGGCCAGGGGCCCCTGGGCACATCCTTTTTCCATTTTCCCTGGGAAAGAAAACTCAGCAGTCCAGGTTCCTGATGTCAGTTTGTAGGGCTCCCTTGGGTCTATCAGGGCAGCAAAAGTTTGAGGTGGGGACAACTTCGGTGTGGGGTCCATCCTTCGATATAAGGATTTTTTGCAGTCGGGACCAGGGGCCCCTGGGCACATCCTTTTTCCATTTTCCCTGGGAAAGCAAACTCAGCAGTCCAGGTTCCTGATGTCAGTTTGTAGGGCTCCCTTGGGTCTATCAGGGTAGCACAAGTTTGAGGTTGCAACAACTTTGGTGCAGGCTTCATCCTTCGATATAAGAATTTTTTGCAGTGAGGCCCCTTTCCAGCCCAGGGGCCCCCGGGCACATCCTTTGGCCATTTTCCCTGGGAAAGAAAACTCAGCAGTCCAGGTTCCTGATGTCAGTTTGTAGGGCTCCCTTGGGTCTATCAGGGCAGCACAAGTTTGAGGTGGGGACAACTTTGGTGTGGGGTCCATCCTTCGATATAAGGATTTTTTGCAGTCAGGGCCAGGGGCCCCTGGTCACATCCTTTCTCCATTTTCCCTGGGAAAGAAAACTCAGCAGTCCAGGTTCCTGATGTCAGTTTGTAGGGCTTCCTTGGGTGTATCAGGGCAGCACAAGTTTGAGTTGGGGACAACTTCGGTGTGGGGTGCATCCTTCGATACAAAGATTTTTTGCAGTCAGGGCCAGGGGCCCCTGGGCACATCCTTTTTCCATTTTCCCTGGGAAAGAAAACTCAGCAGTCCAGGTTCCTGATGTCAGTTTGTAGGGCTCCCTTGGGTCTATCAGGGCAGCACAAGTTTGAGGTGGGGACAACTTCGGTGTGGGGTCCATCCTTCGATATAAGGATTCTTTGCAGTCAGGTCCCAGCCCAGGGCCAGGGGCCCCTGGGCACATCCTTTTTCCATTTTCCCTGGGAAAGAAAACTCAGCAGTCCAGGTTCCTGATGTCAGTTTGTAGGGCTCCCTTGGGTCTATCAGGGTAGCACAAGTTTGAGGTGGGGACAACTTCGGTGTGGGGTCCATCCTTCGATATAAGAATTTTTTGCAGTCAGGGCCAGGGGCCCCTGGGCACATCCTTTTTCCATTTTCCCTGGGAAAGAAAACTCAGCAGTCCAGGTTCCTGATGTCAGTTTGTAGGGCTCCCTTGGGTGTATCAGGGCAGCACATGTTTGAGGTGGGGACAACTTCGCTGTGTGGTCCATCCTTCGATATAAGGAGTCTTTGCAGTCAGGCCCAAGCCGAGGACCAGGGGCCCCTGGGCACATCCTTTTTCCATTTTCCCTGGGAAAGAAAACTCAGCAGTCCAGGTTCCTGATGTCAGTTTGTAGGGCTCCCTTGGGTCTATCAGGGCAGCACAAGTTTGAGGTGGGGACAATTTTGGTGTGGGGTCCATCCTTCAATATAAGGATTTTTTGCAGTCAGGGCCAGGGGCCCGTGGGCACAGCCTTTTTCCATTTTCCCTAGGAATGAAAATTCAGCAGTCCAGGTTCCTGATGTCAGTTTGTAGGGCTCCCTTGGGTCTATCAGGGCAGCACAAGTTTGAGAAGGGGACAGCTTCGGTGTGGGGTCCATCCTTCGATACAAGGATTCTTTGCAGTCAGAGCCCTGACCAGGGCCGGGGGACCCTGGGCACATCCTTGGACCATTTTCCCTGGGAAAGAAAACTCAGCAGTCCAGGTTCCTGATGTCAGTTTGTAGGGCTCCCTTGGGTCTATCAGGGCAGCACAGATTTGAGGTGGGGACAATTTCGGTGTGGGGTCCATCCTTCGATATAAGGATTTTTTGCAGTCAGGGCCAGGGGCCCCTGGGCACATCCTTTTTCCATTTTCCCTGGGAAAGAAAACTCAGCAGTCCAGGTTCCTGATGTCAGTTTGTAGGGCTCCCTTGGGTCTATCAGGGCAGCACAAGTTTGAGGTGGGGACAACTTCGGTGTGGGGTCCATCCTTCGATATAAGGATTTTTTACAGTCAGGGCCAGGGGCCGCTGGGCACATCCTTTTTCCATTTTCCCTGGGAAAGAAAACTCAGCAGTCCAGGTTCCTGATGTCAGTTTGTAGGGCTCCCTTGCGTCTATCAGGGTAGCACAAGTTTGAGGTGGGGACAACTTCGGTGTGGGCTCCATCCTTCGATATAAGGATTTTTTTCAGTGAGGCCCAGCCCAGGGCCAGGGGCCCCAGGGCACATCCTTTTTCCATTTTCCCTGGGAAAGAAAACTCAGCAGTCCAGGTTCCTGATGTCAGTTTGTAGGGCTCCCTTGGGTCTATCAGGGCAGCACAAGTTTGAGGTGGGGACATCTTCGGTGTGGGGTCCATCCTTCGATATAAGGATTCTTTGCAGTCAGGGCCAGGGGCCGCTGGGCACATCTTTTTTCCATTTTCCCTGGGAAAGAAAACTCAGCAGTCCAGGTTCCTGATGTCAGTTTGTAGAGCTCCCTTGGGTGTATCAGGGCAGCACAAGTTTGAGGTGGGGACAACTTCGGTGTGGGCTCCATCCTTCGATATAAGGATTTTTTGCAGTGAGGTCCCTGTCCAGGGCCAGGGGCCCCTGGGCACATCCTTTTTCCATTTTCCCTGGGAAAGAAAACTCAGCAGTCCAGGTTCCTGATGTCAGTTTGTAGGGCTCCCTTGGGTCTATCAGGGCAGCAAAAGTTTGAGGTGGGGACAACTTCGGTGTGGGGTCCATCCTTCGATATAAGGATTTTTTGCAGTCGGGACCAGGGGCCCCTGGGCACATCCTTTTTCCATTTTCCCTGGGAAAGCAAACTCAGCAGTCCAGGTTCCTGATGTCAGTTTGTAGGGCTCCCTTGGGTCTATCAGGGTAGCACAAGTTTGAGGTTGCAACAACTTTGGTGCAGGCTTCATCCTTCGATATAAGAATTTTTTGCAGTGAGGCCCCTTTCCAGCCCAGGGGCCCCCGGGCACATCCTTTGGCCATTTTCCCTGGGAAAGAAAACTCAGCAGTCCAGGTTCCTGATGTCAGTTTGTAGGGCTCCCTTGGGTCTATCAGGGCAGCACAAGTTTGAGGTGGGGACAACTTTGGTGTGGGGTCCATCCTTCGATATAAGGATTTTTTGCAGTCAGGGCCAGGGGCCCCTGGTCACATCCTTTCTCCATTTTCCCTGGGAAAGAAAACTCAGCAGTCCAGGTTCCTGATGTCAGTTTGTAGGGCTTCCTTGGGTGTATCAGGGCAGCACAAGTTTGAGTTGGGGACAACTTCGGTGTGGGGTGCATCCTTCGATACAAAGATTTTTTGCAGTCAGGGCCAGGGGCCCCTGGGCACATCCTTTTTCCATTTTCCCTGGGAAAGAAAACTCAGCAGTCCAGGTTCCTGATGTCAGTTTGTAGGGCTCCCTTGGGTCTATCAGGGCAGCACAAGTTTGAGGTGGGGACAACTTCGGTGTGGGGTCCATCCTTCGATATAAGGATTCTTTGCAGTCAGGTCCCAGCCCAGGGCCAGGGGCCCCTGTGCACATCCTTTTTCCATTTTCCCTGGGAAAGAAAACTCAGCAGTCCAGGTTCCTGATGTCAGTTTGTAGGGCTCCCTTGGGTCTATCAGGGCAGCACAAGTTTGAGGTGGGGACAACTTTGGTGTGGGGTCCATCCTTCGATATAAGGATTTCTTGTTGAGAGTCCCCTGCCAAGGGCCAGGGGCCGCTGGGCACATCCTTTTTCCATTTTCCCTGGGAAAGAAAACTCAGCAGTCCAGGTTCCTGATGTCAGTTTGTAGGGCTCCCTTGGGTCTATCAGGGCAGCACAAGTTTGAGGTGGGGACATCTTCGGTGTGGGGTCCATCCTTCGATATAAGGATTTTTTGCAGTCAGGGCCAGGGGCCCCTGGGCACATCCTTTTTCCATTTTCCCTGGGAAAGAAAACTCAGCCGTCCAGGTTCCTGATGTCAGTTTGTAGAGCTCCCTTGGGTCTATCAGGGCAGCACAAGTTTGAGGTGGGGACAACTTTGGTGTGTGGTCCATCCTTCGATATAAGGATTTTTTGCAGTGAGGTCCCAGCCCAGGGCCAGGGGCCCCTGGGCACATCCTTTTTCCATTTTCCCTGGGAAAGAAAACTCAGCAGTCCAGGTTCCTGATGTCAGTTTGTAGGGCTCCCTTGGGTGTATCAGGGTAGCACAAGTTTGAGGTGGGGACAACTTCGGTCTGGTCTCCATCCATCGATATAAGGATTCTTTGCAGTCAGTGCCAGGGGCCCCCGGGCACATCCTTTGGCCATTTTCCCTGGGAAAGAAAACTCAGCAGTCCAGGTTCCTGATGTCAGTTTGTAGGGCTCCCTTGGGTCTATCAGGGCAGCACGAGTTTGAGGTGGGGACAACTTTGGTGTGGGGTCCATCCTTCGATATAAGGATTTTTTGCAGTCAGGGCCAGGGGCCCCTGTGCACATCCTTTTTCCATTTTCCCTGGGAAAGAAAACTCAGCAGTCCAGGTTCCTGATGTCAGTTTGTAGGGCTCCCTTGGGTCTATCAGGGCAGCACAAGTTTGAGGTGGGGACAACTTCGGTGTGGGGTCAATCCTTCGATATAAGGATTTTTTGCAGTCAGGGCCAGGGGCCCCTGGGCACATCCTTTTTCCATTTTCCCTGGGAAAGAAAACTCAGCAGTCCAGGTTCCTGATGTCAGTTTGTAGGGCTCCCTTGGGTCTATCAGGGCAGCACAAGTTTGAGGTGGGGACAACTTCGGTGTGGGGTCCATCCTTTGATATATGGATTTCTTGTAGTGAGGTCCCGGTCCAGTGCCAGGGGCCCCTGTGCACAACCTTTTTCCATTTTCCCTGGGAAAGAAAACTCAGCAGTCCAGGTTCCTGATGTCAGTTTGTAGAGCTCCCTTGGGTCTATCAGGGCAGCACAAGTTTGAGGTGGGGACAACTTTGGTGTGGGGTCCATCCTTCGATATAAGGATTCTTTGCAGTCAGGGCCAGGGCCCCCTGGCACATCCTTTGGCCACTTTCCCTGGGAAAGAAAACTCAGCAGTCCCGGTTCCTGATGTCAGTTTGTAGGCCTCCCTTGGGTCTATCAGGGCAGCACAAGTTTGAGATGGGGACAACTTCGGTGTGGGGTCCATCCTTCGATATAAGGATTTTTTGCAGTGAGGCCCAGCCCAGGGCCAGGAGCCCCTGGGCACATCCTTTTTCCATTTTCCCTGGGAAAGAAAACTCAGCAGTCCAGGTTCCTGATGTCAGTTTGTAGGGCTCCCTTGGGTCTATCAGGGCAGCACAAGTTTGAGGTGGGGACAAATTCGGTGTGGGGTCCATCCTTCGATATAAGGATTTTTTGCAGTCAGGGCCAGGGGCCCCTGGGCACATCTTTTTTCCATTTTCCCTGGGAAAGAAAACTCAGCAGTCCAGGTTCCTGATGTCAGTGTGTAGGGCTCCCTTGGGTCTATCAGGGCAGCACAAGTTTGAGTTGGGGACATCTTCGGTGTGGGGTCCATCCTTCGATATAAGGATTCTTTGCAGTGAGGCCCCAGCCCAGATCCAGGGGCCCCTGGGCACATCCTTTTTCCATTTTCCCTGGGAAAGAAAACTCAGCAGTCCAGGTTCCTGATGTCAGTTTGTAGGGCTCCCTTGGGTGTATCAGGGCAGCACAAGTTTGAGGTGGGGACAACTTCGGTGTGGGGTCCATCCTTCGATATAAGGATTTTTTGCAGTCAGGGCCAGGGGCCCCTGGGCACATCCTTTTTCCATTTTCCCTGGGAAAGAAAACTCAGCAGTCCAGGTTCCTGATGTCAGTTTGTAGGGCTCCCTTGGGTCTATCAGGGCAGCACAAGTTTGAGGTGGGGACAACTTCGGTGTGGGGTCCATCCTTCGATATAAGGATGTTTTGCAGTCAGGGCCAGGGGCCCCTGGGCACATCCTTTTTCCATTTTCCCTGGGAAAGAAACTCAGCAGTCCAGGTTCCTGATGTCAGTTTGTAGGGCTCCCTTGGGTGTATCAGGGCAGCACAAGTTTGAGGTGGGGACAACTTCGGTGTGGGTTCCATCCTTCGATATAAGGATTTTTTGCAGTCAGGGCCAGGGACCCAGGGCCACGGGCCCCTGGGCACATCCTTTTTCCATTTTCCCTGGGAAAGAAAACTCAGCAGTCCAGGTTCCTGATGTCAGTTTGTAGGGCTCCCTTGGGTGTATCAGGGCAGCACAAGTTTGAGGTGGGGACAACTTCGGTGTGGGGTCCATCCTTCGATATAAGGATTCTTTGCAGTCAGGGCCAGGGGCCCCTGGGCACATCCTTTTTCCATTTTCCCTGGGAAAGAAAACTCAGCAGTCCAGGTTCCTGATGTCAGTTTGTAGGGCTCCCTTGGGTCTATCAGGGCAGCACAAGTTTGAGGTGGGGACAACTTCGGTGTGGGGTCCATCCTTCGATATAAGGATTTTTTGCAGTGTGGCCACAGCCCAGGGCCAGGGGCCCCTGTGCACATCCTTTTTCCATTTTCCCTGGGAAAGAAAACTCAGCAGTCCAGGTTCCTGATGTCAGTTTGTAGGGCTCCCTTGGGTGTATCAGGGCAGCACAAGTTTGAGGTGGGGACAAATTCGGTGTGGGGTCCATCCTTCGATATAAGGATTTTTTGCAGTCAGGGCCAGGGGCCCCTGGGCGCATCTTTTTTCCATTTTCCCTGGGAAAGAAAACTCAGCAGTCCAGGTTCCTGATGTCAGTTTGTAGGGCTCCCTTGGGTCTATCAGGGCAGCACAAGTTTGAGGTGGGGACATCTTCGGTGTGGGGTCCATCCTTCGATATAAGGATTCTTTGCAGTGAGGCCCCAGCCCAGATCCAGGGGCCCCTGGGCACATCCTTTGGCCACTTTCCCTGGGAAAGAAAACTCAGCAGTCCCGGTTCCTGATGTCAGTTTGTAGGGCTCCCTTGGGTGTATCAGGGCAGCACAAGTTTGAGGTGGGGACAACTTCGGTGTGGGGTCCATCCTTCGATATAAGGATTTTTTGCAGTCAGGGCCAGGGGCCCCTGGGCACATCCTTTTTCCATTTTCCCTGGGAAAGAAAACTCAGCAGTCCAGGTTCCTGATGTCAGTTTGTAGGGCTCCCTTGGGTGTATCAGGGCAGCACAAGTGTGAGGTGGGGACAACTTCGGTGTGGGGTCCATCCTTCGATATAAGGATTTTTTGCAATCAGGGTCAGGGTCCCCTGGGCACATCCTTTTTCCATTTTCCCTGGGAAAGAAACTCAGCAGTCCAGGTTCCTGATGTCAGTTTGTAGGGCTCCCTTGGGTGTATCAGGGCAGCACAAGTTTGAGGTGGGGACAACTTCGGTGTGGGGTCCATCCTTCGATATAAGGATTCTTTGCAGTCAGGCCCCAGCCCAGGGCCAGGGGCCCCTGTGCACATCCTTTTTCCATTTTCCCTGGGAAAGAAAACTCAGCAGTCCAGGTTCCTGATGTCAGTTTGTAGGGCTCCCTTGGGTGTATCAGAGCTGCACATGTTTGAGGTGGGGACAACTTCGGTGTGGGCTCCATCCTTCGATATAAGGATATTTTGCAGTGAGGTCCCTGTCCAGGGCCACGGGCCCCTGGGCACATCCTTTTTCCATTTTCCCTGGGAAAGAAAACTCAGCAGTCCAAGTTCCTGATGTCAGTTTGTAGGGCTCCCTTGGGTCTATCAGGGTAGCACAAGTTTGAGGTTGCAACAACTTTGGTGTGGGGTGCATCCTTCGATATAAGGATTTTTTGTAGTGAGGTTCCTGTCCAGGGCCAGGGGCCCCTGGGCACATCCTTTTTCCATTTTCCCTGGGAAAGAAAACTCAGCAGTCCAGGTTCCCGATGTCAGTTTGTAGGGCTCCCTTGGGTCTATCAGGGCAGCACAAGTTTGAGGTGGGGACATCTTCGGTGTGGGGTCCATCCTTCGATATAAGGATTTTTTGCAGTCAGGGCCAGGGGCCCCTGGGCACATCCTTTTTCCATTTTCCCTGGGAAAGAAAACTCAGCAGTCCAGGTTCCTGATGTCAGTTTGTAGGGCTCCCTTGGGTCTATCAGGGCAGCACAAGTTTGAGGTGGGGACAACTTCGGTGTGGGGTCCATCCTTTGATATATGGATTTCTTGTAGTGAGGTCCCGGTCCAGTGCCAGGGGCCCCTGTGCACAACCTTTTTCCATTTTCCCTGGGAAAGAAAACTCAGCAGTCCAGGTTCCTGATGTCAGTTTGTAGAGCTCCCTTGGGTCTATCAGGGCAGCACAAGTTTGAGGTGGGGACAACTTTGGTGTGGGGTCCATCCTTCGATATAAGGATTCTTTGCAGTCAGGGCCAGGGGCCCCCTGGCACATCCTTTGGCCACTTTCCCTGGGAAAGAAAACTCAGCAGTCCCGGTACCTGATGTCAGTTTGTAGGGCTCCCTTGGGTCTATCAGGGCAGCACAAGTTTGAGGTGGGGACAACTTCGGTGTGGGGTCCATCCTTCGATATAAGGATTTTTTGCAGTGAGGCCCAGCCCAGGGCCAGGAGCCCCTGGGCACATCCTTTTTCCATTTTCCCTGGGAAAGAAAACTCAGCAGTCCAGGTTCCTGATGTCAGTTTGTAGGGCTCCCTTGGGTCTATCAGGGCAGCACAAGTTTGAGGTGGGGACAACTTCGGTGTGGGGTCCATCCTTCGATATAAGGATTTTTTGCAGTCAGGGCCAGGGGCCCCTGGGCACATCTTTTTTCCATTTTCCCTGGGAAAGAAAACTCACCAGTCCAGGTTCCTGATGTCAGTTTGTAGGGCTCCCTTGGGTCTATCAGGGCAGCACAAGTTTGAGGTGGGGACATCTTCGGTGTGGGGTCCATCCTTCGATATAAGGATTCTTTGCAGTGAGGTCCCTGCCCAGATCCAGGGGCCCCTGGGCACACCCTTTTTCCATTTTCCCTGGGAAAGAAAACTCAGCAGTCCAGGTTCCTGATGTCAGTTTGTAGGGCTCCCTTGGGTGTATCAGGGCAGCACAAGTTTGAGGTGGGGACAACTTCGGTGTGGGGTCCATCCTTCGATATAAGGATTTTTTGCAGTCAGGGCCAGGGGCCCCTGGGCACATCCTTTTTCCATTTTCCCTGGGAAAGAAAACTCAGCAGTCCAGGTTCCTGATGTCAGTTTATAGGGCTCCCTTGGGTCTATCAGGGCAGCACAAGTTTGAGGTGGGGACAACTTCGGTGTGGGGTCCATCCTTCGATATAAGGATGTTTTGCAGTCAGGGCCAGGGGCCCCTGGGCACATCCTTTTTCCATTTTCCCTGGGAAAGAAACTCAGCAGTCCAGGTTCCTGATGTCAGTTTGTAGGGCTCCCTTGGGTCTATCAGGGTAGCACAAGTTTGAGGTTGCAACAACTTTGGTGCAGGCTTCATCCTTCGATATAAGAATTTTTTGCAGTGAGGCCCCTTTCCAGCCCAGGGGCCCCCGGGCACATCCTTTGGCCATTTTCCCTGGGAAAGAAAACTCAGCAGTCCAGGTTCCTGATGTCAGTTTGTAGGGCTCCCTTGGGTCTATCAGGGCAGCACAAGTTTGAGGTGGGGACAACTTTGGTGTGGGGTCCATCCTTCGATATAAGGATTTTTTGCAGTCAGGGCCAGGGGCCCCTGGTCACATCCTTTCTCCATTTTCCCTGGGAAAGAAAACTCAGCAGTCCAGGTTCCTGATGTCAGTTTGTAGGGCTTCCTTGGGTGTATCAGGGCAGCACAAGTTTGAGTTGGGGACAACTTCGGTGTGGGGTGCATCCTTCGATACAAAGATTTTTTGCAGTCAGGGCCAGGGGCCCCTGGGCACATCCTTTTTCCATTTTCCCTGGGAAAGAAAACTCAGCAGTCCAGGTTCCTGATGTCAGTTTGTAGGGCTCCCTTGGGTCTATCAGGGCAGCACAAGTTTGAGGTGGGGACAACTTCGGTGTGGGGTCCATCCTTCGATATAAGGATTCTTTGCAGTCAGGTCCCAGCCCAGGGCCAGGGGCCCCTGTGCACATCCTTTTTCCATTTTCCCTGGGAAAGAAAACTCAGCAGTCCAGGTTCCTGATGTCAGTTTGTAGGGCTCCCTTGGGTCTATCAGGGCAGCACAAGTTTGAGGTGGGGACAACTTTGGTGTGGGGTCCATCCTTCGATATAAGGATTTCTTGTTGAGAGTCCCCTGCCAAGGGCCAGGGGCCGCTGGGCACATCCTTTTTCCATTTTCCCTGGGAAAGAAAACTCAGCAGTCCAGGTTCCTGATGTCAGTTTGTAGGGCTCCCTTGGGTCTATCAGGGCAGCACAAGTTTGAGGTGGGGACATCTTCGGTGTGGGGTCCATCCTTCGATATAAGGATTTTTTGCAGTCAGGGCCAGGGGCCCCTGGGCACATCCTTTTTCCATTTTCCCTGGGAAAGAAAACTCAGCCGTCCAGGTTCCTGATGTCAGTTTGTAGAGCTCCCTTGGGTCTATCAGGGCAGCACAAGTTTGAGGTGGGGACAACTTTGGTGTGTGGTCCATCCTTCGATATAAGGATTTTTTGCAGTGAGGTCCCAGCCCAGGGCCAGGGGCCCCTGGGCACATCCTTTTTCCATTTTCCCTGGGAAAGAAAACTCAGCAGTCCAGGTTCCTGATGTCAGTTTGTAGGGCTCCCTTGGGTGTATCAGGGTAGCACAAGTTTGAGGTGGGGACAACTTCGGTCTGGTCTCCATCCATCGATATAAGGATTCTTTGCAGTCAGTGCCAGGGGCCCCCGGGCACATCCTTTGGCCATTTTCCCTGGGAAAGAAAACTCAGCAGTCCAGGTTCCTGATGTCAGTTTGTAGGGCTCCCTTGGGTCTATCAGGGCAGCACGAGTTTGAGGTGGGGACAACTTTGGTGTGGGGTCCATCCTTCGATATAAGGATTTTTTGCAGTCAGGGCCAGGGGCCCCTGTGCACATCCTTTTTCCATTTTCCCTGGGAAAGAAAACTCAGCAGTCCAGGTTCCTGATGTCAGTTTGTAGGGCTCCCTTGGGTCTATCAGGGCAGCACAAGTTTGAGGTGGGGACAACTTCGGTGTGGGGTCAATCCTTCGATATAAGGATTTTTTGCAGTCAGGGCCAGGGGCCCCTGGGCACATCCTTTTTCCATTTTCCCTGGGAAAGAAAACTCAGCAGTCCAGGTTCCTGATGTCAGTTTGTAGGGCTCCCTTGGGTCTATCAGGGCAGCACAAGTTTGAGGTGGGGACAACTTCGGTGTGGGGTCCATCCTTTGATATATGGATTTCTTGTAGTGAGGTCCCGGTCCAGTGCCAGGGGCCCCTGTGCACAACCTTTTTCCATTTTCCCTGGGAAAGAAAACTCAGCAGTCCAGGTTCCTGATGTCAGTTTGTAGAGCTCCCTTGGGTCTATCAGGGCAGCACAAGTTTGAGGTGGGGACAACTTTGGTGTGGGGTCCATCCTTCGATATAAGGATTCTTTGCAGTCAGGGCCAGGGCCCCCTGGCACATCCTTTGGCCACTTTCCCTGGGAAAGAAAACTCAGCAGTCCCGGTTCCTGATGTCAGTTTGTAGGCCTCCCTTGGGTCTATCAGGGCAGCACAAGTTTGAGATGGGGACAACTTCGGTGTGGGGTCCATCCTTCGATATAAGGATTTTTTGCAGTGAGGCCCAGCCCAGGGCCAGGAGCCCCTGGGCACATCCTTTTTCCATTTTCCCTGGGAAAGAAAACTCAGCAGTCCAGGTTCCTGATGTCAGTTTGTAGGGCTCCCTTGGGTCTATCAGGGCAGCACAAGTTTGAGGTGGGGACAAATTCGGTGTGGGGTCCATCCTTCGATATAAGGATTTTTTGCAGTCAGGGCCAGGGGCCCCTGGGCACATCTTTTTTCCATTTTCCCTGGGAAAGAAAACTCAGCAGTCCAGGTTCCTGATGTCAGTGTGTAGGGCTCCCTTGGGTCTATCAGGGCAGCACAAGTTTGAGTTGGGGACATCTTCGGTGTGGGGTCCATCCTTCGATATAAGGATTCTTTGCAGTGAGGCCCCAGCCCAGATCCAGGGGCCCCTGGGCACATCCTTTTTCCATTTTCCCTGGGAAAGAAAACTCAGCAGTCCAGGTTCCTGATGTCAGTTTGTAGGGCTCCCTTGGGTGTATCAGGGCAGCACAAGTTTGAGGTGGGGACAACTTCGGTGTGGGGTCCATCCTTCGATATAAGGATTTTTTGCAGTCAGGGCCAGGGGCCCCTGGGCACATCCTTTTTCCATTTTCCCTGGGAAAGAAAACTCAGCAGTCCAGGTTCCTGATGTCAGTTTGTAGGGCTCCCTTGGGTCTATCAGGGCAGCACAAGTTTGAGGTGGGGACAACTTCGGTGTGGGGTCCATCCTTCGATATAAGGATGTTTTGCAGTCAGGGCCAGGGGCCCCTGGGCACATCCTTTTTCCATTTTCCCTGGGAAAGAAACTCAGCAGTCCAGGTTCCTGATGTCAGTTTGTAGGGCTCCCTTGGGTGTATCAGGGCAGCACAAGTTTGAGGTGGGGACAACTTCGGTGTGGGTTCCATCCTTCGATATAAGGATTTTTTGCAGTCAGGGCCAGGGACCCAGGGCCACGGGCCCCTGGGCACATCCTTTTTCCATTTTCCCTGGGAAAGAAAACTCAGCAGTCCAGGTTCCTGATGTCAGTTTGTAGGGCTCCCTTGGGTGTATCAGGGCAGCACAAGTTTGAGGTGGGGACAACTTCGGTGTGGGGTCCATCCTTCGATATAAGGATTCTTTGCAGTCAGGGCCAGGGGCCCCTGGGCACATCCTTTTTCCATTTTCCCTGGGAAAGAAAACTCAGCAGTCCAGGTTCCTGATGTCAGTTTGTAGGGCTCCCTTGGGTCTATCAGGGCAGCACAAGTTTGAGGTGGGGACAACTTCGGTGTGGGGTCCATCCTTCGATATAAGGATTTTTTGCAGTGTGGCCACAGCCCAGGGCCAGGGGCCCCTGTGCACATCCTTTTTCCATTTTCCCTGGGAAAGAAAACTCAGCAGTCCAGGTTCCTGATGTCAGTTTGTAGGGCTCCCTTGGGTGTATCAGGGCAGCACAAGTTTGAGGTGGGGACAAATTCGGTGTGGGGTCCATCCTTCGATATAAGGATTTTTTGCAGTCAGGGCCAGGGGCCCCTGGGCGCATCTTTTTTCCATTTTCCCTGGGAAAGAAAACTCAGCAGTCCAGGTTCCTGATGTCAGTTTGTAGGGCTCCCTTGGGTCTATCAGGGCAGCACAAGTTTGAGGTGGGGACATCTTCGGTGTGGGGTCCATCCTTCGATATAAGGATTCTTTGCAGTGAGGCCCCAGCCCAGATCCAGGGGCCCCTGGGCACATCCTTTGGCCACTTTCCCTGGGAAAGAAAACTCAGCAGTCCCGGTTCCTGATGTCAGTTTGTAGGGCTCCCTTGGGTGTATCAGGGCAGCACAAGTTTGAGGTGGGGACAACTTCGGTGTGGGGTCCATCCTTCGATATAAGGATTTTTTGCAGTCAGGGCCAGGGGCCCCTGGGCACATCCTTTTTCCATTTTCCCTGGGAAAGAAAACTCAGCAGTCCAGGTTCCTGATGTCAGTTTGTAGGGCTCCCTTGGGTGTATCAGGGCAGCACAAGTGTGAGGTGGGGACAACTTCGGTGTGGGGTCCATCCTTCGATATAAGGATTTTTTGCAATCAGGGTCAGGGTCCCCTGGGCACATCCTTTTTCCATTTTCCCTGGGAAAGAAACTCAGCAGTCCAGGTTCCTGATGTCAGTTTGTAGGGCTCCCTTGGGTGTATCAGGGCAGCACAAGTTTGAGGTGGGGACAACTTCGGTGTGGGGTCCATCCTTCGATATAAGGATTCTTTGCAGTCAGGCCCCAGCCCAGGGCCAGGGGCCCCTGTGCACATCCTTTTTCCATTTTCCCTGGGAAAGAAAACTCAGCAGTCCAGGTTCCTGATGTCAGTTTGTAGGGCTCCCTTGGGTGTATCAGAGCTGCACATGTTTGAGGTGGGGACAACTTCGGTGTGGGCTCCATCCTTCGATATAAGGATATTTTGCAGTGAGGTCCCTGTCCAGGGCCACGGGCCCCTGGGCACATCCTTTTTCCATTTTCCCTGGGAAAGAAAACTCAGCAGTCCAAGTTCCTGATGTCAGTTTGTAGGGCTCCCTTGGGTCTATCAGGGTAGCACAAGTTTGAGGTTGCAACAACTTTGGTGTGGGGTGCATCCTTCGATATAAGGATTTTTTGTAGTGAGGTTCCTGTCCAGGGCCAGGGGCCCCTGGGCACATCCTTTTTCCATTTTCCCTGGGAAAGAAAACTCAGCAGTCCAGGTTCCCGATGTCAGTTTGTAGGGCTCCCTTGGGTCTATCAGGGCAGCACAAGTTTGAGGTGGGGACATCTTCGGTGTGGGGTCCATCCTTCGATATAAGGATTTTTTGCAGTCAGGGCCAGGGGCCCCTGGGCACATCCTTTTTCCATTTTCCCTGGGAAAGAAAACTCAGCAGTCCAGGTTCCTGATGTCAGTTTGTAGGGCTCCCTTGGGTCTATCAGGGCAGCACAAGTTTGAGGTGGGGACAACTTCGGTGTGGGGTCCATCCTTTGATATATGGATTTCTTGTAGTGAGGTCCCGGTCCAGTGCCAGGGGCCCCTGTGCACAACCTTTTTCCATTTTCCCTGGGAAAGAAAACTCAGCAGTCCAGGTTCCTGATGTCAGTTTGTAGAGCTCCCTTGGGTCTATCAGGGCAGCACAAGTTTGAGGTGGGGACAACTTTGGTGTGGGGTCCATCCTTCGATATAAGGATTCTTTGCAGTCAGGGCCAGGGGCCCCCTGGCACATCCTTTGGCCACTTTCCCTGGGAAAGAAAACTCAGCAGTCCCGGTACCTGATGTCAGTTTGTAGGGCTCCCTTGGGTCTATCAGGGCAGCACAAGTTTGAGATGGGGACAACTTCGGTGTGGGGTCCATCCTTCGATATAAGGATTTTTTGCAGTGAGGCCCAGCCCAGGGCCAGGAGCCCCTGGGCACATCCTTTTTCCATTTTCCCTGGGAAAGAAAACTCAGCAGTCCAGGTTCCTGATGTCAGTTTGTAGGGCTCCCTTGGGTCTATCAGGGCAGCACAAGTTTGAGGTGGGGACAACTTCGGTGTGGGGTCCATCCTTCGATATAAGGATTTTTTGCAGTCAGGGCCAGGGGCCCCTGGGCACATCTTTTTTCCATTTTCCCTGGGAAAGAAAACTCACCAGTCCAGGTTCCTGATGTCAGTTTGTAGGGCTCCCTTGGGTCTATCAGGGCAGCACAAGTTTGAGGTGGGGACATCTTCGGTGTGGGGTCCATCCTTCGATATAAGGATTCTTTGCAGTGAGGTCCCTGCCCAGATCCAGGGGCCCCTGGGCACACCCTTTTTCCATTTTCCCTGGGAAAGAAAACTCAGCAGTCCAGGTTCCTGATGTCAGTTTGTAGGGCTCCCTTGGGTGTATCAGGGCAGCACAAGTTTGAGGTGGGGACAACTTCGGTGTGGGGTCCATCCTTCGATATAAGGATTTTTTGCAGTCAGGGCCAGGGGCCCCTGGGCACATCCTTTTTCCATTTTCCCTGGGAAAGAAAACTCAGCAGTCCAGGTTCCTGATGTCAGTTTATAGGGCTCCCTTGGGTCTATCAGGGCAGCACAAGTTTGAGGTGGGGACAACTTCGGTGTGGGGTCCATCCTTCGATATAAGGATGTTTTGCAGTCAGGGCCAGGGGCCCCTGGGCACATCCTTTTTCCATTTTCCCTGGGAAAGAAACTCAGCAGTCCAGGTTCCTGATGTCAGTTTGTAGGGCTCCCTTGGGTGTATCAGGGCAGCACAAGTTTGAGGTGGGGACAACTTCGGTGTGGGTTCCATCCTTCGATATAAGGATTTTTTGCAGTCAGGGCCAGGGACCCAGGGCCACGGGCCCCTGGGCACATCCTTTTTCCATTTTCCCTGGGAAAGAAAACTCAGCAGTCCAGGTTCCTGATGTCAGTTTGTAGGGCTCCCTTGGGTGTATCAGGGCAGCACAAGTTTGAGGTGGGGACAACTTCGGTGTGGGGTCCACCCTTCGATATAAGGATTCTTTGCAGTCAGGGCCAGGGGCCCCTGGGCACATCCTTTTTCCATTTTCCCTGGAAAAGAAAACTCAGCAGTCCAGGTTCCTGATGTCAGTTTGTAGGGCTCCCTTGGGTCTATCAGGGCAGCACAAGTTTGAGGTGGGGACAACTTCGGTGTGGGGTCCATCCTTCGATATAAGGATTTTTTGCAGTCAGGGCCAGGGGCCCCTGGGCACATCCTTTTTCCATTTTCCCTGGGAAAGAAAACTCAGCAGTCCAGGTTCCTGATGTCAGTTTGTAGGGCTCCCTTGGGTCTATCAGGGCAGCACAAGTTTGAGGTGGGGACAACTTCGGTGTGGGGTCCATCCTTCGATATAAGGATTTTTTGCAGTGTGGCCACAGCCCAGGGCCAGGGGCCCCTGTGCACATCCTTTTTCCATTTTCCCTGGGAAAGAAAACTCAGCAGTCCAGGTTCCTGATGTCAGTTTGTAGGGCTCCCTTGGGTGTATCAGGGCAGCACAAGTTTGAGGTGGGGACAAATTCGGTGTGGGGTCCATCCTTCGATATAAGGATTTTTTGCAGTCAGGGCCAGGGGCCCCTGGGCACATCTTTTTTCCATTTTCCCTGGGAAAGAAAACTCAGCAGTCCAGGTCCCTGATGTCAGTTTGTAGGGCTCCCTTGGGTCTATCAGGGCAGCACAAGTTTGAGGTGGGGACATCTTCGGTGTGGGGTCCATCCTTCGATATAAGGATTTTTTGCAGTGAGGCCCCAGCCCAGATCCAGGGGCCCCTGGGCACATCCTTTTTCCATTTTCCCTGGGAAAGAAAACTCAGCAGTCCAGGTTCCTGATGTCAGTTTGTAGGGCTCCCTTGGGTGTATCAGGGCAGCACAAGTTTGAGGTGGGGACAACTTCGGTGTGGGGTCCATCCTTCGATATAAGGATTTTTTGCAGTCAGGGCCAGGGGCCCCTGGGCACATCCTTTTTCCATTTTCCCTGGGAAAGTAAACTCAGCAGTCCAGGTTCCTGATGTCAGTTTGTAGGGCTCCCTTGGGTGTATCAGGGCAGCACAAGTTTGAGGTGCGGACAACTTCGGTGTGGGGTCCATCCTTCGATATAAGGATGTTTTGCAGTCAGGGCCAGGGGCCCCTGGGCACATCCTTTTTCCATTTTCCCTGGGAAAGAAAACTCAGCAGTCCAGGTTCCTGATGTCAGTTTGTAGGGCTCCCTTGGGTGTATCAGGGCAGCACAAGTTTGAGGTGGGGACAACTTCGGTGTGGGGTCCATCCTTCGATATAAGGATTTTTTGCAATCAGGGCCAGGGGCCCCTGGGCACATCCTTTTTCCATTTTCCCTGGGAAAGAAACTCAGCAGTCCAGGTTCCTGATGTCAGTTTGTAGGGCTCCCTTGGGTGTATCAGGGCAGCACAAGTTTGAGGTGGGGACAACTTCGGTGTGGGGTCCATCCTTCGATATAAGGATTCTTTGCAGTCAGGTCCCAGCCCAGGGCCAGGGGCCCCTGTGCACATCCTTTTTCCATTTTCCCTGGGAAAGAAAACTCAGCAGTCCAGGTTCCTGATGTCAGTTTGTAGGGCTCCCTTGGGTGTATCAGAGCTGCACATGTTTGAGGTGGGGACAACTTCGGTGTGGGCTCCATCCTTCGATATAAGGATATTTTGCAGTGAGGTCCCTGTCCAGGGCCCCTGGGCACATCCTTTTTCCATTTTCCCTGGGAAAGAAAACTCAGCAGTCCAAGTTCCTGATGTCAGTTTGTAGGGCTCCCTTGGGTCTATCAGGGTAGCACAAGTTTGAGGTTGCAACAACTTTGGTGTGGGGTGCATCCTTCGATATAAGGATTTTTTGTAGTGAGGTTCCTGTCCAGGGCCAGGGGCCCCTGGGCACATCCTTTTTCCATTTTCCCTGGGAAAGAAAACTCAGCAGTCCAGGTTCCCGATGTCAGTTTGTAGGGCTCCCTTGGGTCTATCAGGGCAGCACAAGTTTGAGGTGGGGACAACTTAGGTGTGGGGTCCATACTTCGATATAAGGTTTTCTTGTAGTGAGGTCCCTTCCAAGGGCCAGGGGCCGCTGGGCACATCCTTTTTCCATTTTCCCTGGGAAAGAAAACTCAGCACACCAGGTTCCTGATGTCAGTTTGTAGGGCTCCCTTGGGTGTATCAGGGCAGCACAAGTTTGAGGTGGGGACAACTTCGGTGTGGGGTCCATCCTTCGATATAAGGATTTTTTGCAGTCAGGGCCAGGGGCCCCTGGGCACATCCTTTTTCCATTTTCCCTGGGAAAGAAAACTCAGCAGTCCAGGTTCCTGATGTCAGTTTGTAGGGCTCCCTTGGGTCTATCAGGGCAGCACAAGTTTGAGGTGGGGACAACTTCGGTGTGGGCTCCATCCTTCGATATAAGGATTTTTTGCAGTCAGGGCCAGGGGCCCAGGGCCAGGGACCCCCGGGCACATCCTTTTTCCATTTTCCCTGGGAAAGAAAACTCAGCAGTCCAGGTTCCTGATGTCAGTTTGTAGGGCTCCCTTGGGTCTATCAGGGCAGCACAAGTTTGAGGTGGGGACAACTTCGGTGTGGGGTCCATCCTTCGATATAAGGATTCTTTGCAGTCAGTGCCAGGGGCCCCCGGGCACATCCTTTGGCCATTTTCCCTGGGAAAGAAAACTCAGCAGTCCAGGTTCCTGATGTCAGTTTGTAGGGCTCCCTTGGGTCTATCAGGGCAGCACAAGTTTGAGGTGGGGACAACTTTGGTGTGGGGTCCATCCTTCGATATAAGGATTTTTTGCAGTCAGGGCCAGGGGCCCCTGGTCACATCCTTTCTCCATTTTCCCTAGGAAAGAAAACTCAGCAGTCCAGGTTCCTGATGTCAGTTTGTAGGGCTTCCTTGGGTGTATCAGGGCAGCACAAGTTTGAGTTGGGGACAACTTCGGTGTGGGGTGCATCCTTCGATACAAAGATTTTTTGCAGTCAGGGCCAGGGGCCCCAGGGCACATCCTTTTTCCATTTGCCCTGGGAAAGAAAACTCAGCAGTCCAGGTTCCTGATGTCAGTTTGTAGGGCTCCCTTGGGTCTATCAGGGCAGCACAAGTTTGAGATGGGGACAACTTTGGTGTGGGGTCCATCCTTCGATATAAGGATTTCTTGTTGTGAGGTCCCTGCCAAGGGCCAGGGGCCGCTGGGCACATCCTTTTTCCATTTTCCCTGGGAAAGAAAACTCAGCAGTCCAGGTTCCTGATGTCAGTTTGTAGGGCTCCCTTGGGTCTATCAGGGCAGCACAAGTTTGAGGTGGGGACAACTTCGGTGTGGGGTCCATCCTTCGATATAAGGATTTTTTGAAGTCAGGGCCAGGGGCCCCTGGGCACACCCTTTTTCCATTTTCCCTGGGAAAGAAAACTCAGCAGTCCAGGTTCCTGATGTCAGTTTGTAGGGCTCCCTTGGGTCTATCAGGGCAGCACGAGTTTGAGGTGGGGACAACTTTGGTGTGGGGTCCATCCTTCGATATAAGGATTTTTTGCAGTCATGGCGAGGGGCCCCTGTGCACATCCTTTTTCCATTTTCCCTGGGAAAGAAAACTCAGCAGTCCAGGTTCCTGATGTCAGTTTGTAGGGCTCCCTTGGGTCTATCAGGGCAGCACAAGTTTGAGGTGGGGACAACTTCGGTGTGGGCTCCATCCTTCGATATAAGGATTTTTTGCAGTCAGGGCCAGGGGCCCAGGGCCAGGGGCCCCCGGGCACATCCTTTTTCCATTTTCCCTGGGAAAGAAAACTCAGCAGTCCAGGTTCCTGATGTCAGTTTGTAGGGCTCCCTTGGGTCTATCAGGGCAGCACAAGTTTGAGGTGGGGACAACTTCGGTGTGGGGTCCATCCTTCGATATAAGGATTCTTTGCAGTCAGTGCCAGGGGCCCCCGGGCACATCCTTTGGCCATTTTCCCTGGGAAAGAAAACTCAGCAGTCCAGGTTCCTGATGTCAGTTTGTAGGGCTCCCTTGGGTCTATCAGGGCAGCACAAGTTTGAGGTGGGGACAACTTCGGTGTGGGGTCCATCCTTCGATATAAGGATTTTTTGCAGTGAGGTCCCTGCCCAGGGCCAGGGGCCCCTGTGCACATCCTTTTTCCATTTTCCCTGGGAAAGAAAACTCAGCAGTCCAGGTTCCTGATGTCAGTTTGTAGGGCTCCCTTGGGTCTATCAGGGCAGCACAAGTTTGAGGTGGGGACAACTTTGGTGTGGGGTCCATCCTTCGATATAAGGATTTTTTGCAGTCAGGGCCAGGGGCCCCTGGGCACATCCTTTCTCCATTTTCCCTGGGAAAGAAAACTCAGCACACCAGGTTCCTGATGTCAGTTTGTAGGGCTTCCTTGGGTGTATCAGGGCAGCACAAGTTTGAGTTGGGGACAACTTCGGTGTGGGGTGCATCCTTCGATACAAAGATTTTTTGCAGTCAGGGCCAGGGGCCCCAGGGCACATCCTTTTTCCATTTTCCCTGGGAAAGAAAACTCAGCAGTCCAGGTTCCTGATGTCAGTTTGTAGGGCTCCCTTGGGTCTATCAGGGCAGCACAAGTTTGAGGTGGGGACAACTTCGGTGTGGGGTCCATCCTTCGATATAAGGATTTTTTGCATTGAGGCCCAGCCCATGTCCAGGGGCCCCTGTGCACATCCTTTTTCCATTTTCCCTGGGAAGGAAAACTCAGCAGTCCAGGTTCCTGATGTCAGTTTGTAGGGCTCCCTTGGGTCTATCAGGGCAGCACAAGTTTGAGGTGGGGACAACTTCGGTGTGGGGTCCATCCTTCGATATAAGGATTTTTTGCAGTGAGGTCCCTGCCCAGGGCCAGGGACCCCTGGGCACATCCTTTTTCCATTTTCCCTGGGAAAGAAAACTCAGCAGTCCAGGTTCCTGATGTCAGTTTATAGGGCTCCCTTGGGTGTATCAGGGCAGCACAAGTTTGAGGTGGGGACAACTTCGGTGTGGGGTCCATCCTTCGATATAAGGATTTTTTGCAGTCAGGGCCAGGGGCCCCCTGGCACACCCTTTGGCCATTTTCCCTGGGAAAGAAAACTCAGCAGTCCAGGTTCCTGATGTCAGTTTGTAGGGCTTCCTTGGGTGTATCAGGGCAGCACAAGTTTGAGGTGGGGACAACTTCGGTGTGGGGTCCATCCTTCGATATAGGGATTTTTTTCAGTGAGGCCCAGCCAGGACCAGGGGCCCTAGGGCACATCCTTTTTCCATTTTCCCTGGGAAAGAAAACTCAGCAGTCCCGGTTCCTGATGTCAGTTTGTAGAGCTCCCTTGGGTCTATCAGGTCAGCACAAGTTTGAGGTGGGGACAACTTCGGTGTGGGCTCCATCCTTCGATATAAGGATTTTTTGCAGTGAGGTCCCTGTCCAGGGCCAGGGGCCCCTTGGCACATCCTTTTCCCATTTTCCCTGGGAAAGAAAACTCAGCAGTCCAGGTTCCTGATGTCAGTTTGTAGGGCTCCCTTGGGTCTATCAGGGTGGCACAAGTTTGAGGTGGGGACAACTTTGGTGTGGGGTGCATCCTTCGATATAAGGATTTTTTGTAGTGAGGTTTCTGTCCAGGGCCAGGGGCCCCTGGGCACATCCTTTTTCCATTTTCCCTGGGAAAGAAAACTCAGCAGTCCAGGTTCCTGATGTCAGCTTGTAGGGCTCCCTTGGGTCTATCAGGGCAGCACAAGTTTGAGGTGGGGACAACTTCGGTGTGGGGTCCATTCTTCGATATAAGGATTTTTTGCAGTCAGGGCCAGGGGCCCCTGGGCACATCCTTTTTCCATTTTCCCTGGGAAAGAAAACTCAGCAGTCCAGGTTCCTGATGTCAGTTTGTAGGGCTCCCTTGGGTCTATCAGGGCAGTACAAGTTTGAGGTGGGGACAACTTCGGTGTGGGGTCCATCCTTCGATATAAGGATTTTTTGTAGTGAGGACCCAGCCCAGGGCCAGAGGCCCCTGGGCACATCCTTTTTCCATTTTCCCTGGGAAAGAAAACTCAGCAGTCCAGGTTCCTGATGTCAGTTTGTAGGGTTCCCTTGGGTCTATCAGGGCAGCACAAGTTTGAGGTGGGGACAACTTCGGTGTGGGGTCCATCCTTCGATATAAGGATTTTTTGCAGTCAGGGCCAGGGGCCCCTGGGCACATCCTTTTTCCATTTTCCCTGGGAAAGAAAACTCAGCAGTCCAGGTTCCTGATGTCAGTTTGTAGGGCTCCCTTGGGTCTATCAGGGCAGCACAAGTTTGAGGTGGGGACAACTTCGGTGTGGGGTCCATCCTTCGATATATGGATTCTTTGCAGTGTGGCCCCAGCCCAGGGCCAGGGGCCCCTGGGCACATCCTTTTTCCATTTTCCCTGGGAAAGAAAACTCAGCAGTCCAGGTTCTTGATGTCAGTTTGTAGGGCTCCCTTGGGTCTATCAGGGCAGCACAAGTTTGAGGTGGGGGCAAATTCGGTGTGGGCTCCATCCTTCGATATAAGGATTTTTTGCAGTCAGGGCCAGGGGCCCCTGGGCACATCTTTTTTCCATTTTCCCTGGGAAAGAAAACTCACCAGTCCAGGTTCCTGATGTCAGTTTGTAGGGCTCCCTTGGGTCTATCAGGGCAGCACAATTTTGAGGTGGGGACATCTTCGGTGTGGGGTCCATCCTTCGATATAAGGATTATTTGCAGAGAGGCCCCAGCCCAGGTCCAGGGACCCCTGGGCACATCCTTTTTCCATTTTCCCTGGGAAAGAAAACTCAGCAGTCCAGGTTCCTGATGTCAGTTTGTAGGGCTCCCTTGGGTGTATCAGGGCAGCACAAGTTTGAGGTGGGGACAACTTCGGTGTGGGGTCCATCCTTCGATATAAGGATTTTTTGCAGTCAGGGCCAGGGGCCCCTGGGCACATCCTTTTTCCATTTTCCCTGGGAAAGAAAACTCAGCAGTCCAGGTTCCTGATGTCAGTTTGTAGGGCTCCCTTGGGTCTATCAGGGCAGCACAAGTTTGAGGTGGGGACAACTTCGGTGTGGGGTCCATCCTTCGATATACGGATGTTTTGCAGTCAGGGCCAGGGGCCCCTGGGCACATCCTTTTTCCATTTTCCCTGGGAAAGAAAACTCAGCAGTCCAGGTTCCTGATGTCAGTTTGTAGGGCTCCCTTGGGTGTATCAGGGCAGCACAAGTGTGAGGTGGGGACAACTTCGGTGTGGGGTCCATCCTTCGATATAAGGATTTTTTGCAATCAGGGCCAGGGGCCCCTGGGCACATCCTTTTATCATTTTCCCTGGGAAAGAAAACTCAGCAGTCCAAGTTCCTGATGTCAGTTTGTAGGGCTCCCTTGGGTCTATCAGGGCAGCACAAGTTAGAGGTGGGGACATCTTCGGTGTGGGGTCCATCCTTCGATGTAAGGATTCTTTGCAGTCAGGGCCAGGGGCCCCCTGGCACAACCTTTGGCCACTTTCCCTGGGAAAGAAAACTCAGCAGTCCCGGTTCCTGATGTCAGTTTGTAGGGCTCCCTTGGGTCTATCAGGGCAGCACAAGTTTGAGATGGGGACAACTTCGGTATGGGGTCCATCCTTCGATATAAGGATTTTTTGCAGTGAGGCCCAGCCCAGGGCCAGGAGCCCCTGGGCACATCCTTTTTCCATTTTCCCTGGGAAAGAAAACTCAGCAGTCCAGGTTCCTGATGTCAGTTTGTAGGGCTACCTTGGGTGTATCAGGGCAGCACAAGTTTGAGGTGGGGACAACTTCGGTGTGGGGTCCATCCTTCGATATAAGGATTCTTTGCAGTCAGGGCCAGGGGCCCCTGGGCACATCCTTTTTCCATTTTCCCTGGGAAAGAAAACTCAGCAGTCCAGGTTCCTGATGTCAGTTTGTAGGGCTCCCTTGGGTCTATCAGGGCAGCACAAGTTTGAGGTGGGGACAACTTCGGTGTGGGGTCCATCCTTCGATATAAGGATTTTTTGCAGTCAGGGCCAGGGGCCCCTGGGCACATCCTTTTTCCATTTTCCCTGGGAAAGAAAACTCAGCAGTCCAGGTTCCTGATGTCAGTTTGTAGGGCTCCCTTGGGTCTATCAGGGCAGCACAAGTTTGAGGTGGGGACAACTTCGGTGTGGGGTCCATCCTTCGATATAAGGATTCTTTGCAGTGTGGCCACAGCCCAGGGCCAGGGGCCCCTGTGCACATCCTTTTTCCATTTTCCCTGGGAAAGAAAACTCAGCAGTCCAGGTTCCTGATGTCAGTTTGTAGGGCTCCCTTGGGTGTATCAGGGCAGCACAAGTTTGAGGTGGGGACAAATTCGGTGTGGGGTCCATCCTTCGATATAAGGATTTTTTGCAGTCAGGGCCAGGGGCCCCTGGGCACATCTTTTTTCCATTTTCCCTGGGAAAGAAAACTCAGCAGTCCAGGTTCCTGATGTCAGTTTGTAGGGCTCCCTTGGGTCTATCAGGGCAGTACAAGTTTGAGGTGGGGACATCTTCGGTGTGGGGTCCATCCTTCGATATAAGGATTCTTTGCAGTGAGGCCCCAGCCCAGATCCAGGGGCCCCTGGGCACATCCTTTTTCCATTTTCCCTGGGAAAGAAAACTCAGCAGTCCAGGTTCCTGATGTCAGTTTGTAGGGCTCCCTTGGGTGTATCAGGGCAGCACAAGTTTGAGGTGGGGACAACTTCGGTGTGGGGTCCATCCTTCGATATAAGGATTTTTTGCAGTCAGGGCCAGGGGCCCCTGGGCACATCCTTTTTCCATTTTCCCTGGGAAAGAAAACTCAGCAGTCCAGGTTCCTGATGTCAGTTTGTAGGGCTCCCTTGGGTCTATCAGGGCAGCACAAGTTTGAGGTGGGGACAACTTCGGTGTGGGGTCCATCCTTCGATATAAGGATGTTTTGCAGTCAGGGCCAGGGGCCCCTGGGCACATCCTTTTTCCATTTTCCCTGGGAAAGAAACTCAGCAGTCCAGGTTCCTGATGTCAGTTTGTAGGGCTCCCTTGGGTGTATCAGGGCAGCACAAGTTTGAGGTGGGGACAACTTCGGTGTGGGTTCCATCCTTCGATATAAGGATTTTTTGCAGTCAGGGCCAGGGACCCAGGGCCACGGGCCCCTGGGCACATCCTTTTTCCATTTTCCCTGGGAAAGAAAACTCAGCAGTCCAGGTTCCTGATGTCAGTTTGTAGGGCTCCCTTGGGTGTATCAGGGCAGCACAAGTTTGAGGTGGGGACAACTTCGGTGTGGGGTCCATCCTTCGATATAAGGATTCTTTGCAGTCAGGGCCAGGGGCCCCTGGGCACATCCTTTTTCCATTTTCCCTGGGAAAGAAAACTCAGCAGTCCAGGTTCCTGATGTCAGTTTGTAGGGCTCCCTTGGGTCTATCAGGGCAGCACAAGTTTGAGGTGGGGACAACTTCGGTGTGGGGTCCATCCTTCGATATAAGGATTTTTTGCAGTCAGGGCCAGGGGCCCCTGGGCACATCCTTTTTCCATTTTCCCTGGGAAAGAAAACTCAGCAGTCCAGGTTCCTGATGTCAGTTTGTAGGGCTCCCTTGGGTCTATCAGGGCAGCACAAGTTTGAGGTGGGGACAACTTCGGTGTGGGGTCCATCCTTCGATATAAGGATTTTTTGCAGTGTGGCCACAGCCCAGGGCCAGGGGCCCCTGTGCACATCCTTTTTCCATTTTCCCTGGGAAAGAAAACTCAGCAGTCCAGGTTCCTGATGTCAGTTTGTAGGGCTCCCTTGGGTGTATCAGGGCAGCACAAGTTTGAGGTGGGGACAAATTCGGTGTGGGGTCCATCCTTCGATATAAGGATTTTTTGCAGTCAGGGCCAGGGGCCCCTGGGCACACCTTTTTTCCATTTTCTCTGGGAAAGAAAACTCAGCAGTCCAGGTTCCTGATGTCAGTTTGTAGGGCTCCCTTGGGTCTATCAGGGCAGCACAAGTTTGAGGTGGGGACATCTTCGGTGTGGGGTCCATCCTTCGATATAAGGATTCTTTGCAGTGAGGCCCCAGCCCAGATCCAGGGGCCCCTGGGCACATCCTTTTTCCATTTTCCCTGGGAAAGAAAACTCAGCAGTCCAGGTTCCTGATGTCAGTTTGTAGGGCTCCCTTGGGTGTATCAGGGCAGCACAAGTTTGAGGTGGGGACAACTTCGGTGTGGGGTCCATCCTTCGATATAAGGATGTTTTGCAGTCAGGGCCAGGGGCCCCTGGGCACATCCTTTTTCCATTTTCCCTGGGAAAGAAAACTCAGCAGTCCAGGTTCCTGATGTCAGTTTGTAGGGCTCCCTTGGGTCTATCAGGGCAGCACAAGTGTGAGGTGGGGACAACTTTGGTGTGGGGTCCATCCTTCGATATAAGGATTTTTTGCAGTCAGGGCCAGGGGCCCCTGGGCACATCCTTTTTCCATTTTCCCTGGGAAAGAAAACTCAGCAGTCCAGATTCCTGATGTCAGTTTGTAGGGCTCCCTTGGGTCTATCAGGGCAGCACAAGTTTGAGGTGGGGACAACTTCGGTGTGGGGTCCATCCTTCGATATAAGGATTTTTTGCAATCAGGGCCAGGGGCCCCTGGGCACATCCTTTTTCCATTTTCCCTGGGAAAGAAACTCAGCAGTCCAGGTTCCTGATGTCAGTTTGTAGGGCTCCCTTGGGTCTATCAGGGCAGCACAAGTTTGAGGTGGGGACAACTTCGGTGTGGGTTCCATCCTTCGATATAAGGATTTTTTGCAGTCAGGGCCAGGGCCCTAGGGCCACAGGCCCCTGGGCACATCCTTTTTCCATTTTCCCTGGGAAAGAAAACTCAGCAGTCCAGGTTCCTGATGTCAGTTTGTAGGGCTCCCATGGGTCTATCAGGGCAGCACAAGTTTGAGGTGGGGACAACTTCGGTGTGGGGTCCATCCTTCGATATAAGGATTCTTTGCAGTCAGGGCCAGGGGCCCCTGGGCACATCCTTTTTCCATTTTCCCTGGGAAAGAAAACTCAGCAGTCCAGGTTCCTGATGTCAGTTTGTAGGGCTCCCTTGGGTGTATCAGGGCAGCACAAGTTTGAGGTGGGGACAACTTCGGTGTGGGGTCCATCCTTCGATATACGGATGTTTTGCAGTCAGGGCCAGGGGCCCCTGGGCACATCCTTTTTCCATTTTCCCTGGGAAAGAAAACTCAGCAGTCCAGGTTCCTGATGTCAGTTTGTAGGGCTCCCTTGGGTCTATCAGGGCAGCACAAGTTTGAGGTGGGGACAACTTCGGTGTGGGGTCCATCCTTCGATATAAGGATTCTTTGCAGTCAGGCCCCAGCCCAGTGCCAGGGGCCCCTGTGCACATCCTTTTTCCATTTTCCCTGGGAAAGAAAACTCAGCAGTCCAGGTTCCTGATGTCAGTTTGTAGGGCTCCCTTGGGTGTATCAGAGCTGCACATGTTTGAGGTGGGGACAACTTCGGTGTGGGCTCCATCCTTCGATATAAGGATATTTTGCAGTGAGGTCCCTGTCCAGGGCCACGGGCCCCTGGGCACATCCTTTTTCCATTTTCCCTGGGAAAGAAAACTCAGCAGTCCAAGTTCCTGATGTCAGTTTGTAGGGCTCCCTTGGGTCTATCAGGGTAGCACAAGTTTGAGGTTGCAACAACTTTGGTGTGGGGTGCATCCTTCGATATAAGGATTTTTTGTAGTGAGGTTCCTGTCCAGGGCCAGGGGCCCCTGGGCACATCCTTTTTCCATTTTCCCTGGGAAAGAAAACTCAGCAGTCCAGGTTCCTGATGTCAGTTTGTAGGGCTCCCTTGGGTCTATCAGGGCAGCACAAGTTTGAGGTGGGGACACCTTCGGTGTGGGGTCCATCCTTCGATATAAGGATTTCTTGTAGTGAGGTCCCTTCCAAGGGCCAGGGGCCGCTGGGCACATCCTTTTTCCATTTTCCCTGGGAAAAAAAACTCAGCACACCAGGTTCCTGATGTCAGTTTGTAGGGCTCCCTTGGGTGTATCAGGGCAGCACAAGTTTGAGGTGGGGACAACTTCGGTGTGGGGTCCATCCTTCGATATAAGGATTTTTTGCAGTCAGGGCCAGGGGCCCCTGGGCACATCCTTTTTCCATTTTCCCTGGGAAAGAAAACTCAGCAGTCCAGGTTCCTGATGTCAGTTTGTAGGGCTCCCTTGGGTCTATCAGGGCAGCACAAGTTTGAGGTGGGGACAACTTCGGTGTGGGCTCCATCCTTCGATATAAGGATTTTTTGCAGTCAGGGCCAGGGGGCCAGGGCCAGGGGCCCCCGGGCACATCCTTTTTCCATTTTCCCTGGGAAAGAAAACTCAGCAGTCCAGGTTCCTGATGTCAGTTTGTAGGGCTCCCTTGGGTCTATCAGGGCAGCACAAGTTTGAGGTGGGGACAACTTCGGTGTGGGGTCCATCCTTCGATATAAGGATTCTTTGCAGTCAGTGCCAGGGGCCCCCGGGCACATCCTTTGGCCATTTTCCCTGGGAAAGAAAACTCAGCAGTCCAGGTTCCTGATGTCAGTTTGTAGGGCTCCCTTGGGTCTATCAGGGCAGCACAAGTTTGAGGTGGGGACAACTTCGGTGTGGGGTCCATCCTTCGATATAAGGATTTTTTGCAGTCAGGGCCAGGGGCCCCTGGGCGCATCCTTTTTCCATTTTCCCTGGGAAAGAAAACTCAGCAGTCCAGGTTCCTGATGTCAGTTTGTAGGGCTCCCTTGGGTCTATCAGGGCAGCACAAGTTTGAGGTGGGGACAACTTCGGTGTGGGGTCCATCCTTCGATATATGGATTCTTTGCAGTGTGGCCCCAGCCCAGGGCCAGGGGCCCCTGGGCACATCCTTTTTCCATTTTCCCTGGGAAAGAAAACTCAGCAGTCCAGGTTCCTGATGTCAGTTTGTAGGGCTCCCTTGGGTGTATCAGGGCAGCACAAGTTTGAGGTGCGGACAACTTCGGTGTGGGGTCCATCCTTCGATATAAGGATTTTTTGCAGTCAGGGCCAGGGGCCCCTGGGCACATCTTTTTTCCATTTTCCCTGGGAAAGAAAACTGACCAGTCCAGGTTCCTGATGTCAGTTTGTAGGGCTCCCTTGGGTGTATCAGGGCAGCACAAGTTTGAGGTGGGGACATCTTCGGTGTGGGGTCCATCCTTCGATATAAGGATTCTTTGCAGAGAGGCCCCAGCCCAGGTCCAGGGGCCCCTGGGCACATCCTTTTTCCATTTTCCCTGGGAAAGAAAACTCAGCAGTCCAGGTTCCTGATGTCAGTTTGTAGGGCTCCCTTGGGTCTATCAGGGCAGCACAAGTTTGAGGTGGGGACAACTTCGGTGTGGGGTCCATCCTTCGATATAAGGATTTTTTGCAGTCAGGGCCAGGGGCCCCTGGGCACATCCTTTTTCCATTTTCCCTGGGAAAGAAAACTCAGCAGTCCAGGTTCCTGATGTCAGTTTGTAGGGCTCCCTTGGGTCTATCAGGGCAGCACAAGTTTGAGGTGGGGACAACTTCGGTGTGGGGTCCATCCTTCGATATAAGGATTTTTTGAAGTCAGGGCCAGGGGCCCCTGGGCACACCCTTTGGCCATTTTCCCTGGGAAAGAAAACTCAGCAGTCCAGGTTCCTGATGTCAGTTTGTAGGGCTCCCTTGGGTCTATCAGGGCAGCACAAGTTTGAGGTGGGGACAACTTCGGTGTGGGCTCCATCCTTCGATATAAGGATTTTTTGCAGTCAGGGCCAGGGGCCCAGGGCCAGGGGCCCCCGGGCACATCCTTTTTCCATTTTCCCTGGGAAAGAAAACTCAGCACACCAGGTTCCTGATGTCAGTTTGTAGGGCTCCCTTGGGTCTATCAGGGCAGCACAAGTTTGAGGTGGGGACAACTTCGGTGTGGGGTCCATCCTTCGATATAAGGATTCTTTGCAGTCAGTGCCAGGGGCCCCCGGGCACATCCTTTGGCCATTTTCCCTGGGAAAGAAAACTCAGCAGTCCAGGTTCCTGATGTCAGTTTGTAGGGCTCCCTTGGGTCTATCAGGGCAGCACAAGTTTGAGGTGGGGACAACTTTGGTGTGGGGTCCATCCTTCGATATAAGGATTTTTTGCAGTCAGGGCCAGGGGCCCCTGGTCACATCCTTTCTCCATTTTCCCTGGGAAAGAAAACTCAGCAGTCCAGGTTCCTGATGTCAGTTTGTAGGGCTTCCTTGGGTGTATCAGGGCAGCACAAGTTTGAGTTGGGGACAACTTCGGTGTGGGGTGCATCCTTCGATACAAAGATTTTTTGCAGTCAGGGCCAGGGGCCCCAGGGCACATCCTTTTTCCATTTTCCCTGGGAAAGAAAACTCAGCAGTCCAGGTTCCTGATGTCAGTTTGTAGGGCTCCCTTGGGTCTATCAGGGCAGCACAAGTTTGAGGTGGGGACAACTTCGGTGTGGGGTCCATCCTTCGATATAAGGATTTTTTGCAGTGAGGTCCCTGCCCAGGGCCAGGGGCCCCTGTGCACATCCTTTTTCCATTTTCCCTAGGAAAGAAAACTCAGCAGTCCAGGTTCCTGATGTCAGTTTGTAGGGCTCCCTTGGGTCTATCAGGGCAGCACAAGTTTGAGGTGGGGACAACTTTGGTGTGGGGTCCATCCTTCGATATAAGGATTTTTTGCAGTCAGGGCCAGGGGCCCCTGGTCACATCCTTTCTCCATTTTCCCTGGGAAAGAAAACTCAGCAGTCCAGGTTCCTGATGTCAGTTTGTAGGGCTTCCTTGGGTGTATCAGGGCAGCACAAGTTTGAGTTGGGGACAACTTCGGTGTGGGGTGCATCCTTCGATACAAAGATTTTTTGCAGTCAGGGCCAGGGGCCCCAGGGCACATCCTTTTTCCATTTTCCCTGGGAAAGAAAACTCAGCAGTCCAGGTTCCTGATGTCAGTTTGTAGGGCTCCCTTGGGTCTATCAGGGCAGCACAAGTTTGAGGTGGGGACAACTTCGGTATGGGGTCCATCCTTCGATATAAGGATTTTTTGCATTGAGGCCCAGCCCATGTCCAGGGGCCCCTGTGCACACCCTTTTTCCATTTTCCCTGGGAAGGAAAATTCAGCAGTCCAGGTTCCTGATGTCAGTTTGTAGGGCTCCCTTGGGTCTATCAGGGCAGCACAAGTTTGAGGTGGGGACAACTTTGGTGTGGGGTCCATCCTTCGATATAAGGATTTTTTGCAGTCAGGGCCAGGGGCCCCAGGGCACATCCTTTTTCCATTTTCCCTGGGAAAGAAAACTCAGCAGTCCAGGTTCCTGATGTCAGTTTGTAGGGCTCCCTTGGGTCTATCAGGGCAGCACAAGTTTGAGGTGGGGACAACTTCGGTATGGGGTCCATCCTTCGATATAAGGATTTTTTGCATTGAGGCCCAGCCCATGTCCAGGGGCCCCTGTGCACACCCTTTTTCCATTTTCCCTGGGAAGGAAAATTCAGCAGTCCAGGTTCCTGATGTCAGTTTGTAGGGCTCCCTTGGGTCTATCAGGGCAGCACAAGTTTGAGGTGGGGACAACTTTGGTGTGGGGTCCATCCTTCGATATAAGGATTTTTTGCAGTCAGGGCCAGGGGCCCCTGGGCACATCCTTTTTCCATTTCCCCTGGGAAAGAAAAGTCAGCAGTCCAGGTTCCTGATGTCAGTTTGTAGGGCTCCCTTGGGTCTATCAGGGCAGCACAAGTTTGAGGTGGGGACAACTTCGGTGTGGGGTCCATCCTTCGATATAAGGATTTTTTGCAGTGAGGTCCCTGCCCAGGGCCAGGGGCCCCTGGGCACATCCTTTTTCCATTTTCCCTGGGAAAGAAAACTCAGCAGTCCAGGTTCCTGATGTCAGTTTATAGGGCTCCCTTGGGTCTATCAGGGCAGCACAAGTTTGAGGTGGGGACAACTTCGGTGTGGGGTCCATCCTTCGATATAAGGATTCTTTGCAGTCAGGGCCAGGGGCCCCCTGGCACACCCTTTGGCCATTTTCCCTGGGAAAGAAAACTCAGCAGTCCAGGTTCCTGATGTCAGTTTGTAGGGCTCCCTTGGGTCTATCAGGGCAGCACAAGTTTGAGGTGGGGACAACTTCGGTGTGGGGTCCATCCTTCGATATAAGGATTTTTTTCAGTGAGGCCCAGCCAGGACCAGGGGCCCTAGGGCACATCCTTTTTCCATTTTCCCTGGGAAAGAAAACTCAGCAGTCCAGGTTCCTGATGTCAGTTTGTAGAGCTCCCTTGGGTCTATCAGGTCAGCACAAGTTTGAGGTGGGGACAACTTCGGTGTGGGCTCCATCCTTCGATATAAGGATTTTTTGCAGTGAGTCCCTGTCCAGGGCCAGGGGCCCCTGGGCACATCCTTTTCCCATTTTCCCTGGGAAAGAAAACTCAGCAGTCCAGGTTCCTGATGTCAGTTTGTAGGGCTCCCTTGGGTCTATCAGGGTAGCACAAGTTTGAGGTGGGGACAACTTTGGTGTGGGGTGCATCCTTCGATATACGGATTTTTTGTAGTGAGGTCCCTGTCCAGGGCCAGGGGCCCCTGGGCACATCCTTTTTCCATTTTCCCTGGGAAAGAAAACTCAGCAGTCCAGGTTCCTGATGTCAGCTTGTAGGGCTCCCTTGGGTCTATCAGGGCAGCACAAGTTTGAGGTGGGGACAACTTCGGTGTGGGGTCCATTCTTCGATATAAGGATTTTTTGCAGTCAGGGCCAGGGGCCCCTGGGCACATCCTTTTTCCATTTTCCCTGGGAAAGAAAACTCAGCAGTCCAGGTTCCTGATGTCAGTTTGTAGGGCTCCCTTGGGTGTATCAGGGCAGTACAAGTTTGAGGTGGGGACAACTTCGGTGTGGGGTCCATCCTTCGATATAAGGATTTTTTGCTGTCAGGGCCAGGGGCCCAGGGCCAGGAGCCCCTGGGCACATCCTTTTTCCATTTTCCCTGGGAAAGAAAACTCAGCAGTCCAAGTTCCTGATGTCAGTTTGTAGGGCTCCCTTGGGTCTATCAGGGCAGCACAAGTGTGAGGTGGGGACAACTTCGGTGTGGGGTCCATCCTTCGATATAAGGATTTTTTGTAGTGAGGACCCAGCCCAGGGCCAGAGGCCCCTGGGCACATCCTTTTTCCATTTTCCCTGGGAAAGAAAACTCAGCAGTCCAGGTTCCTGATGTCAGTTTGTAGGGTTCCCTTGGGTCTATCAGGGCAGCACAAGTTTGAGGTGGGGACAACTTCGGTGTGGGGTCCATCCTTCGATATAAGGATTTTTTGCAGTCAGGGCCAGGGGCCCCTGGGCACATCCTTTTTCCATTTTCCCTGGGAAAGAAAACTCAGCAGTCCAGGTTCCTGATGTCAGTTTGTAGGGCTCCCTTGGGTCTATCAGGGCAGCACAAGTTTGAGGTGGGGACAACTTCGGTGTGGGGTCCATCCTTCGATATATGGATTCTTTGCAGTGTGGCCCCAGCCCAGGGCCAGGGGCCCCTGGGCACATCCTTTTTCCATTTTCCCTGGGAAAGAAAACTCAGCAGTCCAGGTTCCTGATGTCAGTTTGTAGGGCTCCCTTGGGTGTATCAGGGCAGCACAAGTTTGAGGTGGGGACAAATTCGGTGTGGGCTCCATCCTTCGATATAAGGATTTTTTGCAGTCAGGGCCAGGGGCCCCTGGGCACATCTTTTTTCCATTTTCCCTGGGAAAGAAAACTCAGCAGTCCAGGTTCCTGATGTCAGTTTGTAGGGCTCCCTTGGGTCTATCAGGGCAGCACAAGTTTGAGGTGGGGACATCTTCGGTGTGGGGTCCATCCTTTGATATAAGGATTCTTTGCAGAGAGGCCCCAGCCCAGGTCCAGGGGCCCCTGGGCACATCCTTTTTCCATTTTCCCTGGGAAAGAAAACTCAGCAGTCCAGGTTCCTGATGTCAGTTTGTAGGGCTCCCTTGGGTCTATCAGGGCAGCACAAGTTTGAGGTGGGGACAACTTCGGTGTGGGGTCCATCCTTCGATATAAGGATTTTTTGCAGTCAGGGCCAGGGGCCCCTGGGCACATCCTTTTTCCATTTTCCCTGGGAAAGAAAACTCAGCAGTCCAGGTTCCTGATGTCAGTTTGTAGGGCTCCCTTGGGTCTATCAGGGCAGCACAAGTTTGAGGTGGGGACAACTTCGGTGTGGGGTCCATCCTTCGATATACGGATGTTTTGCAGTCAGGGCCAGGGGCCCCTGGGCACATCCTTTTTCCATTTTCCCTGGGAAAGAAAACTCAGCAGTCCAGGTTCCTGATGTCAGTTTGTAGGGCTCCCTTGGGTCTATCAGGGCAGCACAAGTGTGAGGTGGGGACAACTTCGGTGTGGGGTCCATCCTTCGATATAAGGATTTTTTGCAATCAGGGCCAGGGGCCCCTGGGCACATCCTTTTATCATTTTCCCTGGGAAAGAAAACTCAGCAGTCCAAGTTCCTGATGTCAGTTTGTAGGGCTCCCTTGGGTCTATCAGGGCAGCACAAGTTAGAGGTGGGGACAACTTCGGTGTGGGGTCCATCCTTCGATATAAGGATTTTTTGCAGTGAGGTCCCTGCCCAGGGCCAGGGGCCCCTGGGCACATCCTTTTTCCATTTTCCCTGGGAAAGAAAACTCAGCAGTCCAGGTTCCTGATGTCAGTTTATAGGGCTCCCTTGGGTCTATCAGGGCAGCACAAGTTTGAGGTGGGGACAACTTCGGTGTGGGGTCCATCCTTCGATATAAGGATTTTGTTCAGTGAGGCCCAGCCAGGACCAGGGGCCCTAGGGCACATCCTTTTTCCATTTTCCCTGGGAAAGAAAACTCAGCAGTCCCGGTTCCTGATGTCAGTTTGTAGAGCTCCCTTGGGTCTATCAGGTCAGCACAAGTTTGAGGTGGGGACAACTTCGGTGTGGGGTCCATCCTTCGATATACGGATGTTTTGCAGTCAGGGCCAGGGGCCCCTGGGCACATCCTTTTTCCATTTTCCCTGGGAAAGAAAACTCAGCAGTCCAGGTTCCTGATGTCAGTTTGTAGGGCTCCCTTGGGTCTATCAGGGCAGCACAAGTGTGAGGTGGGGACAACTTCGGTGTGGGGTCCATCCTTCGATATAAGGATTCTTTGCAGTCAGGGCCAGAGGCCCCTGGGCACATCCTTTTTCCATTTTCCCTGGGAAAGAAAACTCAGCAGTCCAGGTTCCTGATGTCAGTTTGTAGGGTTCCCTTGGGTCTATCAGGGCAGCACAAGTTTGAGGTGGGGACAACTTCGGTGTGGGGTCCATCCTTCGATATAAGGATTTTTTGCAGTCAGGGCCAGGGGCCCCTGGGCACATCCTTTTTCCATTTTCCCTGGGAAAGAAAACTCAGCAGTCCAGGTTCCTGATGTCAGTTTGTAGGGCTCCCTTGGGTCTATCAGGGCAGCACAAGTTTGAGGTGGGGACAACTTCGGTGTGGGGTCCATCCTTCGATATATGGATTCTTTGCAGTGTGGCCCCAGCCCAGGGCCAGGGGCCCCTGGGCACATCCTTTTTCCATTTTCCCTGGGAAAGAAAACTCAGCAGTCCAGGTTCCTGATGTCAGTTTGTAGGGCTCCCTTGGGTGTATCAGGGCAGCACAAGTTTGAGGTGGGGACAAATTCGGTGTGGGCTCCATCCTTCGATATAAGGATTTTTTGCAGTCAGGGCCAGGGGCCCCTGGGCACATCTTTTTTCCATTTTCCCTGGGAAAGAAAACTCAGCAGTCCAGGTTCCTGATGTCAGTTTGTAGGGCTCCCTTGGGTCTATCAGGGCAGCACAAGTTTGAGGTGGGGACATCTTCGGTGTGGGGTCCATCCTTTGATATAAGGATTCTTTGCAGAGAGGCCCCAGCCCAGGTCCAGGGGCCCCTGGGCACATCCTTTTTCCATTTTCCCTGGGAAAGAAAACTCAGCAGTCCAGGTTCCTGATGTCAGTTTGTAGGGCTCCCTTGGGTCTATCAGGGCAGCACAAGTTTGAGGTGGGGACAACTTCGGTGTGGGGTCCATCCTTCGATATAAGGATTTTGTTCAGTGAGGCCCAGCCAGGACCAGGGGCCCTAGGGCACATCCTTTTTCCATTTTCCCTGGGAAAGAAAACTCAGCAGTCCCGGTTCCTGATGTCAGTTTGTAGAGCTCCCTTGGGTCTATCAGGTCAGCACAAGTTTGAGGTGGGGACAACTTCGGTGTGGGGTCCATCCTTCGATATACGGATGTTTTGCAGTCAGGGCCAGGGGCCCCTGGGCACATCCTTTTTCCATTTTCCCTGGGAAAGAAAACTCAGCAGTCCAGGTTCCTGATGTCAGTTTGTAGGGCTCCCTTGGGTCTATCAGGGCAGCACAAGTGTGAGGTGGGGACAACTTCGGTGTGGGGTCCATCCTTCGATATAAGGATTCTTTGCAGTCAGGGCCAGGGGCCCCTGGGCACATCCTTTTTCCATTTTCCCTGGGAAAGAAAACTCAGCAGTCCAGGTTCCTGATGTCAGTTTGTAGGGCTCCCTTGGGTCTATCAGGGCAGCACAAGTTTGAGGTGGGGACAACTTCGGTGTGGGGTCCATCCTTCGATATAAGGATTTTTTGCAGTCAGGGCCAGGGGCCCCTGGGCACATCCTTTTTCCATTTTCCCTGGGAAAGAAAACTCAGCAGTCCAGGTTCCTGATGTCAGTTTGTAGGGCTCCCTTGGGTCTATCAGGGCAGCACAAGTTTGAGGTGGGGACAACTTCGGTGTGGGGTCCATCCTTCGATATAAGGATTCTTTGCGGTCAGGCCCCAGCCCAGGGCCAGGGGCCCCTGGGCACATCCTTTTTCCATTTTCCCTGGGAAAGAAAACTCAGCAGTCCAGGTTCCTGATGTCAGTTTGTAGAGCTCCCTTGGGTCTATCAGGGCAGCACAAGTTTGAGGTGGGGACAACTTCGGTGTGGGGTCCATCCTTCGATATAAGGATTTTTTTCAGTGAGGCCCAGCCCAGGGCCAGGGGCCCCAGGGCACATCCTTTTTCCATTTTCCCTGGGAAAGAAAACTCAGCAGTCCAGGTTCCTGATGTCAGTTTGTAGGGCTCCCTTGGGTGTATCAGAGCTGCACATGTTTGAGGTGGGGACAACTTCGGTGTGGGCTCCATCCTTCGATATAAGGATATTTTGCAGTGAGGTTCCTGTCCAGGGCCACGGGCCCCTGGGCACATCCTTTTTCCATTTTCCCTGGGAAAGAAAACTCAGCAGTCCAAGTTCCTGATGTCAGTTTGTAGGGCTCCCTTGGGTCTATCAGGGTAGCACAAGTTTGAGGTTGCAACAACTTTGGTGTGGGGTGCATCCTTCGATATAAGGATTTTTTGTAGTGAGGTTCCTGTCCAGGGCCAGGGGCCCCTGGGCACATCCTTTTTCCATTTTCCCTGGGAAAGAAAACTCAGCAGTCCAGGTTCCCGATGTCAGTTTGTAGGGCTCCCTTGGGTCTATCAGGGCAGCACAAGTTTGAGGTGGGGACAACTTCGGTGTGGGGTCCATCCTTCGATATAAGGATTTCTTGTAGTGAGGTCCCTGCCAAGGGCCAGGGGCCGCTGGGCACATCCTTTTTCCATTTTCCCTGGGAAAAAAAACTCAGCACACCAGGTTCCTGATGTCAGTTTATAGGGCTCCCTTGGGTGTATCAGGGCAGCACAAGTTTGAGGTGGGGACAACTTCGGTGTGGGGTCCATCCTTCGATATAAGGATTTTTTGCAGTCAGGGCCAGGGGCCCCTGGGCACATCCTTTTTCCATTTTCCCTGGGAAAGAAAACTCAGCAGTCCAGGTTCCTGATGTCAGTTTGTAGGGCTCCCTTGGGTCTATCAGGGCAGCACAAGTTTGAGGTGGGGACAACTTCGGTGTGGGCTCCATCCTTCGATATAAGGATTTTTTGCAGTCAGGGCCAGGGGCCCAGGGCCAGGGGCCCCCGGGCACATCCTTTTTCCATTTTCCCTGGGAAAGAAAACTCAGCAGTCCAGGTTCCTGATGTCAGTTTGTAGGGCTCCCTTGGGTCTATCAGGGCAGCACAAGTTTGAGGTGGGGACAACTTCGGTGTGGGGTCCATCCTTCGATATAAGGATTCTTTGCAGTCAGTGCCAGGGGCCCCCGGGCACATCCTTTGGCCATTTTCCCTGGGAAAGAAAACTCAGCAGTCCAGGTTCCTGATGTCAGTTTGTAGGGCTCCCTTGGGTCTATCAGGGCAGCACAAGTTTGAGGTGGGGACAACTTTGGTGTGGGGTCCATCCTTCGATATAAGGATTTTTTGCAGTCAGGGCCAGGGGCCCCTGGTCACATCCTTTCTCCATTTTCCCTGGGAAAGAAAACTCAGCAGTCCAGGTTCCTGATGTCAGTTTGTAGGGCTTCCTTGGGTGTATCAGGGCAGCACAAGTTTGAGTTGGGGACAACTTCGGTGTGGGGTGCATCCTTCGATACAAAGATTTTTTGCAGTCAGGGCCAGGGGCCCCAGGGCACATCCTTTTTCCATTTTCCCTGGGAAAGAAAACTCAGCAGTCCAGGTTCCTGATGTCAGTTTGTAGGGCTCCCTTGGGTCTATCAGGGCAGCACAAGTTTGAGGTGGGGACAACTTCGGTGTGGGGTCCATCCTTCGATATAAGGATTTTTTGCAGTGAGGTCCCTGCCCAGGGCCAGGGGCCCCTGTGCACATCCTTTTTCCATTTTCCCTGGGAAAGAAAACTCAGCAGTCCAGGTTCCTGATGTCAGTTTGTAGGGCTCCCTTGGGTCTATCAGGGCAGCACAAGTTTGAGGTGGGGACAACTTTGGTGTGGGGTCCATCCTTCGATATAAGGATTTCTTGTTGTGAGGTCCCTGCCAAGGGCCAGGGGCCGCTGGGCACATCCTTTTTCCATTTTCCCTGGGAAAGAAAACTCAGCAGTCCAGGTTCCTGATGTCAGTTTGTAGGGCTGCCTTGGGTCTATCAGGGCAGCACAAGTTTGAGGTGGGGACAACTTCGGTGTGGGGTCCATCCTTCGATATAAGGATTTTTTGCAGTCAGGGCCAGGGGCCCCTGGGCACATCCTTTTTCCATTTTCCCTGGGAAAGAAAACTCAGCAGTCCAGGTTCCTGATGTCAGTTTGTAGGGCTCCCTTGGGTCTATCAGGGCAGCACGAGTTTGAGGTGGGGACAACTTTGGTGTGGGGTCCATCCTTCGATATAAGGATTTTTTGCAGTCATGGCGAGGGGCCCCTGTGCACATCCTTTTTCCATTTTCCCTGGGAAAGAAAACTCAGCAGTCCAGGTTCCTGATGTCAGTTTGTAGGGCTCCCTTGGGTCTATCAGGGCAGCACAAGTTTGAGTTGGGGACACCTTCGGTGTGGGGTCCATCCTTCGATACAAAGATTTTTTGCAGTCAGGGCCAGGGGCCCCTGTGCACATCCTTTTTCCATTTTCCCTGGGAAAGAAAACTCAGCAGTCCAGGTTCCTGATGTCAGTTTGTAGGGCTCCCTTGGGTCTATCAGGGCAGCACAAGTTTGAGGTGGGGACAACTTCGGTGTGGGGTCCATCCTTCGATATAAGGATTTTTTGCATTGAGGCCCAGCCCATGTCCAGGGGCCCCTGTGCACATCCTTTTTCCATTTTCCCTGGGAAGGAAAACTCAGCAGTCCAGGTTCCTGATGTCAGTTTGTAGGGCTCCCTTGGGTCTATCAGGGCAGCACAAGTTTGAGGTGGGGACAACTTCGGTGTGGGGTCCATCCTTCGATATAAGGATTTTTTGCAGTCAGGGCCAGGGGCCCCTGGGCACATCCTTTTTCCATTTCCCGTGGGAAAGAAAAGTCAGCAGTCCAGGTTCCTGATGTCAGTTTGTAGGGCTCCCTTGGGTCTATCAGGGCAGCACAAGTTTGAGGTGGGGACAACTTCGGTGTGGGGTCCATCCTTCGATATAAGGATTTTTTGCAGTGAGGTCCCTGCCCAGGGCCAGGGGCCCCTGGGCACATCCTTTTTCCATTTTCCCTGGGAAAGAAAACTCAGCAGTCCAGGTTCCTGATGTCAGTTTATAGGGCTCCCTTGGGTGTATCAGGGCAGCACAAGTTTGAGGTGGGGACAACTTCGGTGTGGGGTCCATCCTTCGATATAAGGATTCTTTGCAGTCAGGGCCAGGGGCCCCCTGGCACACCCTTTGGCCATTTTCCCTGGGAAAGAAAACTCAGCAGTCCAGGTTCCTGATGTCAGTTTGTAGGGCTCCCTTGGGTCTATCAGGGCAGCACAAGTTTGAGGTGGGGACAACTTCGGTGTGGGGTCCATCCTTCGATATAAGGATTTTTTTCAGTGAGTCCCAGCCCAGGGCCAGGGGCCCCTGGGCACATCCTTTTTCATTTTCCCTGGGAAAGAAAACTCAGCAGTCCAGGTTCCTGATGTCAGTTTGTAGGGCTCCCTTGGGTGTATCAGGGTAGCACAAGTTTGAGGTGGGGACAACTTCGGTGTGGGGTCCATCCTTCGATATAAGGATTTTTTTCAGTGAGGCCCAGCCCAGGGCCAGGGGCCCCAGGGCACAACCTTTTTCCATTTTCCCTGGGAAAGAAAACTCAGCAGTCCAGGTTCCTGATGTCAGTTTGTAGAGCTCCCTTGGGTCTATCAGGGCAGCACAAGTTTGAGGTGGGGACAACTTCGGTGTGGGGTCCATCCTTCGATATAAGGATTTTTTTCAGTGAGGCCCAGCCCAGGGCCAGGGGCCCCAGGGCACATCCTTTTTCCATTTTCCCTGGGAAAGAAAACTCAGCAGTCCAGGTTCCTGATGTCAGTTTGTAGGGCTCCCTTGGGTGTATCAGAGCTGCACATGTTTGAGGTGGGGACAACTTCGGTGTGGGCTCCATCCTTCGATATAAGGATATTTTGCAGTGAGGTTCCTGTCCAGGGCCACGGGCCCCTGGGCACATCCTTTTTCCATTTTCCCTGGGAAAGAAAACTCAGCAGTCCAAGTTCCTGATGTCAGTTTGTAGGGCTCCCTTGGGTCTATCAGGGTAGCACAAGTTTGAGGTTGCAACATCTTTGGTGTGGGGTGCATCCTTCGATATAAGGATTTTTTGTAGTGAGGTTCCTGTCCAGGGCCAGGGGCCCCTGGGCACATCCTTTTTCCATTTTCCCTGGGAAAGAAAACTCAGCAGTCCAGGTTCCCGATGTCAGTTTGTAGGGCTCCCTTGGGTGTATCAGGGCAGCACAAGTTTGAGGTGGGGACAACTTCGGTGTGGGGTCCATCCTTCGATATAAGGATTTTTTGCAGTCAGGGCCAGGGGCCCCTGGGCACATCCTTTTTCCATTTTCCCTGGGAAAGAAAACTCAGCAGTCCAGGTTCCTGATGTCAGTTTGTAGGGCTCCCTTGGGTCTATCAGGGCAGCACAAGTTTGAGGTGGGGACAACTTCGGTGTGGGCTCCATCCTTCGATATAAGGATTTTTTGCAGTCAGGGCCAGGGGCCCAGGGCCAGGGGCCCCCGGGCACATCCTTTTTCCATTTTCCCTGGGAAAGAAAACTCAGCAGTCCAGGTTCCTGATGTCAGTTTGTAGGGCTCCCTTGGGTCTATCAGGGCAGCACAAGTTTGAGGTGGGGACAACTTCGGTGTGGGGTCCATCCTTCGATATAAGGATTCTTTGCAGTCAGTGCCAGGGGCCCCCGGGCACATCCTTTTTCCATTTTCCCTGGGAAAGAAAACTCAGCAGTCCAGGTTCCTGATGTCAGTTTGTAGGGCTCCCTTGGGTCTATCAGGGCAGCACAAGTTTGAGGTGGGGACAACTTTGGTGTGGGGTCCATCCTTCGATATAAGGATTTTTTGCAGTCAGGGCCAGGGGCCCCTGGTCACATCCTTTCTCCATTTTCCCTGGGAAAGAAAACTCAGCAGTCCAGGTTCCTGATGTCAGTTTGTAGGGCTTCCTTGGGTGTATCAGGGCAGCACAAGTTTGAGTTGGGGACAACTTCGGTGTGGGGTGCATCCTTCGATACAAAGATTTTTTGCAGTCAGGGCCAGGGGCCCCAGGGCACATCCTTTTTCCATTTTCCCTGGGAAAGAAAACTCAGCAGTCCAGGTTCCTGATGTCAGTTTGTAGGGCTCCCTTGGGTCTATCAGGGCAGCACAAGTTTGAGGTGGGGACAACTTCGGTGTGGGGTCCATCCTTCGATATAAGGATTTTTTGCAGTGAGGTCCCTGCCCAGGGCCAGGGGCCCCTGTGCACATCCTTTTTCCATTTTCCCTGGGAAAGGAAACTCAGCAGTCCAGGTTCCTGATGTCAGTTTGTAGGGCTCCCTTGGGTCTATCAGGGCAGCACAAGTTTGACGTGGGGACAACTTTGGTGTGGGGTCCATCCTTCGATATAAGGATTTCTTGTTGTGAGGTCCCTGCCAAGGGCCAGGGGCCGCTGGGCACATCCTTTTTCCATTTTCCCTGGGAAAGAAAACTCAGCAGTCCAGGTTCCTGATGTCAGTTTGTAGGGCTCCCTTGGGTCTATCAGGGCAGCACAAGTTTGAGGGGGGGACAACTTCGGTGTGGGGTCCATCCTTCGATATAAGGATTTTTTTCAGTGAGGCCCAGCCCAGGGCCAGGGGCCCCAGGGCACAACCTTTTTCCATTTTCCCTGGGAAAGAAAACTCAGCAGTCCAGGTTCCTGATGTCAGTTTGTAGAGCTCCCTTGGGTCTATCAGGGCAGCACAAGTTTGAGGTGGGGACAACTTCGGTGTGGGGTCCATCCTTCGATATAAGGATTTTTTTCAGTGAGGCCCAGCCCAGGGCCAGGGGCCCCAGGGCACATCCTTTTTCCATTTTCCCTGGGAAAGAAAACTCAGCAGTCCAGGTTCCTGATGTCAGTTTGTAGGGCTCCCTTGGGTGTATCAGAGCTGCACATGTTTGAGGTGGGGACAACTTCGGTGTGGGCTCCATCCTTCGATATAAGGATATTTTGCAGTGAGGTTCCTGTCCAGGGCCACGGGCCCCTGGGCACATCCTTTTTCCATTTTCCCTGGGAAAGAAAACTCAGCAGTCCAAGTTCCTGATGTCAGTTTGTAGGGCTCCCTTGGGTCTATCAGGGTAGCACAAGTTTGAGGTTGCAACATCTTTGGTGTGGGGTGCATCCTTCGATATAAGGATTTTTTGTAGTGAGGTTCCTGTCCAGGGCCAGGGGCCCCTGGGCACATCCTTTTTCCATTTTCCCTGGGAAAGAAAACTCAGCAGTCCAGGTTCCTGATGTCAGTTTGTAGGGCTCCCTTGGGTCTATCAGGGCAGCACAAGTTTGAGGTGGGGACAACTTAGGTGTGGGGTCCATACTTCGATATAAGGATTTCTTGTAGTGAGGTCCCTGCCAAGGGCAAGGGGCCCCTGGGCACATCCTTTTTCCATTTTCCCTGGGAAAGAAAACTCAGCAGTCCAGGTTCCCGATGTCAGTTTGTAGGGCTCCCTTGGGTGTATCAGGGCAGCACAAGTTTGAGGTGGGGACAACTTCGGTGTGGGGTCCATCCTTCGATATAAGGATTTTTTGCAGTCAGGGCCAGGGGCCCCTGGGCACATCCTTTTTCCATTTTCCCTGGGAAAGAAAACTCAGCAGTCCAGGTTCCTGATGTCAGTTTGTAGGGCTCCCTTGGGTCTATCAGGGCAGCACAAGTTTGAGGTGGGGACAACTTCGGTGTGGGCTCCATCCTTCGATATAAGGATTTTTTGCAGTCAGGGCCAGGGGCCCAGGGCCAGGGGCCCCCGGGCACATCCTTTTTCCATTTTCCCTGGGAAAGAAAACTCAGCAGTCCAGGTTCCTGATGTCAGTTTGTAGGGCTCCCTTGGGTCTATCAGGGCAGCACAAGTTTGAGGTGGGGACAACTTCGGTGTGGGGTCCATCCTTCGATATAAGGATTCTTTGCAGTCAGTGCCAGGGGCCCCCGGGCACATCCTTTTTCCATTTTCCCTGGGAAAGAAAACTCAGCAGTCCAGGTTCCTGATGTCAGTTTGTAGGGCTCCCTTGGGTCTATCAGGGCAGCACAAGTTTGAGGTGGGGACAACTTTGGTGTGGGGTCCATCCTTCGATATAAGGATTTTTTGCAGTCAGGGCCAGGGGCCCCTGGTCACATCCTTTCTCCATTTTCCCTGGGAAAGAAAACTCAGCAGTCCAGGTTCCTGATGTCAGTTTGTAGGGCTTCCTTGGGTGTATCAGGGCAGCACAAGTTTGAGTTGGGGACAACTTCGGTGTGGGGTGCATCCTTCGATACAAAGATTTTTTGCAGTCAGGGCCAGGGGCCCCAGGGCACATCCTTTTTCCATTTTCCCTGGGAAAGAAAACTCAGCAGTCCAGGTTCCTGATGTCAGTTTGTAGGGCTCCCTTGGGTCTATCAGGGCAGCACAAGTTTGAGGTGGGGACAACTTCGGTGTGGGGTCCATCCTTCGATATAAGGATTTTTTGCAGTGAGGTCCCTGCCCAGGGCCAGGGGCCCCTGTGCACATCCTTTTTCCATTTTCCCTGGGAAAGGAAACTCAGCAGTCCAGGTTCCTGATGTCAGTTTGTAGGGCTCCCTTGGGTCTATCAGGGCAGCACAAGTTTGACGTGGGGACAACTTTGGTGTGGGGTCCATCCTTCGATATAAGGATTTCTTGTTGTGAGGTCCCTGCCAAGGGCCAGGGGCCGCTGGGCACATCCTTTTTCCATTTTCCCTGGGAAAGAAAACTCAGCAGTCCAGGTTCCTGATGTCAGTTTGTAGGGCTCCCTTGGGTCTATCAGGGCAGCACAAGTTTGAGGGGGGGACAACTTCGGTGTGGGGTCCATCCTTCGATATAAGGATTTTTTGCAGTCAGGGCCAGGGGCCCCTGGGCACACCCTTTGGCCATTTTCCCTGGGAAAGAAAACTCAGCAGTCCAGGTTCCTGATGTCAGTTTGTAGGGCTCCCTTGGGTCTATCAGGGCAGCACGAGTTTGAGGTGGGGACAACTTTGGTGTGGGGTCCATCCTTCGATATAAGGATTTTTTGAAGTCATGGCGAGGGGCCCCTGTGCACATCCTTTTTCCATTTTCCCTGGGAAAGAAAACTCAGCAGTCCAGGTTCCTGATGTCAGTTTGTAGGGCTTCCTTGGGTGTATCAGGGCAGCACAAGTTTGAGTTGGGGACAACTTCGGTGTGGGGTGCATCCTTCGATACAAAGATTTTTTGCAGTCAGGGCCAGGGGCCCCAGGGCACATCCTTTTTCCATTTTCCCTGGGAAAGAAAACTCAGCAGTCCAGGTTCCTGATGTCAGTTTGTAGGGCTCCCTTGGGTCTATCAGGGCAGCACAAGTTTGAGGTGGGGACAACTTCGGTGTGGGGTCCATCCTTCGATATAAGGATTTTTTGCAGTGAGGTCCCTGCCCAGGGCCAGGGGCCCCTGTGCACATCCTTTTTCCATTTTCCCTGGGAAAGGAAACTCAGCAGTCCAGGTTCCTGATGTCAGTTTGTAGGGCTCCCTTGGGTCTATCAGGGCAGCACAAGTTTGACGTGGGGACAACTTTGGTGTGGGGTCCATCCTTCGATATAAGGATTTCTTGTTGTGAGGTCCCTGCCAAGGGCCAGGGGCCGCTGGGCACATCCTTTTTCCATTTTCCCTGGGAAAGAAAACTCAGCAGTCCAGGTTCCTGATGTCAGTTTGTAGGGCTCCCTTGGGTCTATCAGGGCAGCACAAGTTTGAGGGGGGGACAACTTCGGTGTGGGGTCCATCCTTCGATATAAGGATTTTTTGCAGTCAGGGCCAGGGGCCCCTGGGCACACCCTTTGGCCATTTTCCCTGGGAAAGAAAACTCAGCAGTCCAGGTTCCTGATGTCAGTTTGTAGGGCTCCCTTGGGTCTATCAGGGCAGCACGAGTTTGAGGTGGGGACAACTTTGGTGTGGGGTCCATCCTTCGATATAAGGATTTTTTGAAGTCATGGCGAGGGGCCCCTGTGCACATCCTTTTTCCATTTTCCCTGGGAAAGAAAACTCAGCAGTCCAGGTTCCTGATGTCAGTTTGTAGGGCTCCCTTGGGTCTATCAGGGCAGCACAAGTTTGAGTTGGGGACACCTTCGGTGTGGGGTGCATCCTTCGATACAAAGATTTTTTGCAGTCAGGGCCAGGGGCCCCTGGGCACATCCTTTTTCCATTTTCCCTGGGAAAGAAAACTCAGCAGTCCAGGTTCCTGATGTCAGTTTGTAGGGCTCCCTTGGGTCTATCAGGGCAGCACAAGTTTGACGTGGGGACAACTTCGGTGTGGGGTCCATCCTTCGATATAAGGATTTTTTGCATTGAGGCCCAGCCCAGGTCCAGGGGCCCCTGTGCACATCCTTTTTCCATTTTCCCTGGGAAGGAAAACTCAGCAGTCCAGGTTCCTGATGTCAGTTTGTAGGGCTCCCTTGGGTCTATCAGGGCAGCACAAGTTTGAGGTGGGGACAACTTCGGTGTGGGGTCCATCCTTCGATATAAGGATTTTTTGCAGTCAGGGCCAGGGGCCCCTGGGCACATCCTTTTTCCATTTCCCCTGGGAAAGAAAAGTCAGCAGTCCAGGTTCCTGATGTCAGTTTGTAGGGCTCCCTTGGGTCTATCAGGGCAGCACAAGTTTGAGGTGGGGACAACTTTGGTGTGGGGTGCATCCTTCGATATAAGGATTTTTTGTAGTGAGGTTCCTGTCCAGGGCCAGGGGCCCCTGGGCACATCCTTTTTCCATTTTCCCTGGGAAAGAAAACTCAGCAGTCCAGGTTCCCGATGTCAGTTTGTAGGGCTCCCTTGGGTCTATCAGGGCAGCACAAGTTTGAGGTGGGGACAACTTAGGTGTGGGGTCCATCCTTCGATATAAGGATTCTTTGCAGTCAGGGCCAGGGGCCCCCTGGCACACCCTTTGGCCATTTTCCCTGGGAAAGAAAACTCAGCAGTCCAGGTTCCTGATGTCAGTTTGTAGGGCTCCCTTGGGTCTATCAGGGCAGCACAAGTTTGAGGTGGGGACAACTTCGGTGTGGGGTCCATCCTTCGATATAAGGATTTTTTTCAGTGAGGCCCAGCCAGGACCAGGGGCCCTAGGGCACATCCTTTCTCCATTTTCCCTGGGAAAGAAAACTCAGCAGTCCCGGTTCCTGATGTCAGTTTGTAGAGCTCCCTTGGGTCTATCAGGTCAGCACAAGTTTGAGGTGGGGACAACTTCGGTGTGGGCTCCATCCTTCGATATAAGGATTTTTTGCAGTGAGGCCCCTGTCCAGGGCCAGGGGCCCCTGGGCACATCCTTTTCCCATTTTCCCTGGGAAAGAAAACTCAGCAGTCCAGGTTCCTGATGTCAGTTTGTAGGGCTCCCTTGGGTCTATCAGGGTAGCACAAGTTTGAGGTGGGGACAACTTTGGTGTGGGGTCCATCCTTCGATATAAGGATTTTTTGTTGTGAGGTCCCTGCCAAGGGCCAGGGGCCGCTGGGCACATCCTTTTTCCATTTTCCCTGGGAAAGAAAACTCAGCAGTCCAGGTTCCTGATGTCAGTTTGTAGGGCTCCCTTGGGTCTATCAGGGCAGCACAAGTTTGAGGGGGGGACAACTTCGGTGTGGGGTCCATCCTTCGATATAAGGATTTTTTGCAGTCAGGGCCAGGGGCCCCTGGGCACACCCTTTGGCCATTTTCCCTGGGAAAGAAAACTCAGCAGTCCAGGTTCCTGATGTCAGTTTGTAGGGCTCCCTTGGGTCTATCAGGGCAGCACGAGTTTGAGGTGGGGACAACTTTGGTGTGGGGTCCATCCTTCGATATAAGGATTTTTTGAAGTCATGGCGAGGGGCCCCTGTGCACATCCTTTTTCCATTTTCCCTGGGAAAGAAAACTCAGCAGTCCAGGTTCCTGATGTCAGTTTGTAGGGCTCCCTTGGGTCTATCAGGGCAGCACAAGTTTGAGTTGGGGACACCTTCGGTGTGGGGTGCATCCTTCGATACAAAGATTTTTTGCAGTCAGGGCCAGGGGCCCCTGGGCACATCCTTTTTCCATTTTCCCTGGGAAAGAAAACTCAGCAGTCCAGGTTCCTGATGTCAGTTTGTAGGGCTCCCTTGGGTCTATCAGGGCAGCACAAGTTTGACGTGGGGACAACTTCGGTGTGGGGTCCATCCTTCGATATAAGGATTTTTTGCATTGAGGCCCAGCCCAGGTCCAGGGGCCCCTGTGCACATCCTTTTTCCATTTTCCCTGGGAAGGAAAACTCAGCAGTCCAGGTTCCTGATGTCAGTTTGTAGGGCTCCCTTGGGTCTATCAGGGCAGCACAAGTTTGAGGTGGGGACAACTTCGGTGTGGGGTCCATCCTTCGATATAAGGATTTTTTGCAGTCAGGGCCAGGGGCCCCTGGGCACATCCTTTTTCCATTTCCCCTGGGAAAGAAAAGTCAGCAGTCCAGGTTCCTGATGTCAGTTTGTAGGGCTCCCTTGGGTCTATCAGGGCAGCACAAGTTTGAGGTGGGGACAACTTTGGTGTGGGGTGCATCCTTCGATATAAGGATTTTTTGTAGTGAGGTTCCTGTCCAGGGCCAGGGGCCCCTGGGCACATCCTTTTTCCATTTTCCCTGGGAAAGAAAACTCAGCAGTCCAGGTTCCCGATGTCAGTTTGTAGGGCTCCCTTGGGTCTATCAGGGCAGCACAAGTTTGAGGTGGGGACAACTTAGGTGTGGGGTCCATCCTTCGATATAAGGATTCTTTGCAGTCAGGGCCAGGGGCCCCCTGGCACACCCTTTGGCCATTTTCCCTGGGAAAGAAAACTCAGCAGTCCAGGTTCCTGATGTCAGTTTGTAGGGCTCCCTTGGGTCTATCAGGGCAGCACAAGTTTGAGGTGGGGACAACTTCGGTGTGGGGTCCATCCTTCGATATAAGGATTTTTTTCAGTGAGGCCCAGCCAGGACCAGGGGCCCTAGGGCACATCCTTTCTCCATTTTCCCTGGGAAAGAAAACTCAGCAGTCCCGGTTCCTGATGTCAGTTTGTAGAGCTCCCTTGGGTCTATCAGGTCAGCACAAGTTTGAGGTGGGGACAACTTCGGTGTGGGCTCCATCCTTCGATATAAGGATTTTTTGCAGTGAGGCCCCTGTCCAGGGCCAGGGGCCCCTGGGCACATCCTTTTCCCATTTTCCCTGGGAAAGAAAACTCAGCAGTCCAGGTTCCTGATGTCAGTTTGTAGGGCTCCCTTGGGTCTATCAGGGTAGCACAAGTTTGAGGTGGGGACAACTTTGGTGTGGGGTCCATCCTTCGATATAAGGATTTTTTGTAGTGAGGTCCCTGTCCAGGGCCAGGGGCCCCTGGGCACATCCTTTTTCCATTTTCCCTGGGAAAGAAAACTCAGCAGTCCAGGTTCCTGATGTCAGTTTGTAGGGCTCCCTTGGGTGTATCAGGGCAGTACAAGTTTGAGGTGGGGACAACTTCGGTGTGGGGTCCATCCTTCGATATAAGGATTTTTTGCTGTCAGGGCCAGGGGCCCAGGGCCAGGGGCCCCTGGGCACATCCTTTTTCCATTTTCCCTGGGAAAGAAAACTCAGCAGTCCAGGTTCCTGATGTCAGTTTGTAGGGTTCCCTTGGGTCTATCAGGGCAGCACAAGTTTGAGGTGGGGACAACTTCGGTGTGGGGTCCATCCTTCGATATAAGGATTTTTTGCAGTCAGGGCCAGGGGCCCCTGGGCACATCCTTTTTCCATTTTCCCTGGGAAAGAAAACTCAGCAGTCCAGGTTCCTGATGTCAGTTTGTAGGGCTCCCTTGGGTCTATCAGGGCAGCACAAGTTTGAGGTGGGGACAACTTCGGTGTGGGCTCCATCCTTCGATATATGGATTCTTTGCAGTGTGGCCCCAGCCCAGGGCCAGGGGCCCCTGGGCACATCCTTTTTCCATTTTCCCTGGGAAAGAAAACTCAGCAGTCCAGGTTCCTGATGTCAGTTTGTAGGGCTCCCTTGGGTGTATCAGGGCAGCACAAGTTTGAGGTGGGGACAAATTCGGTGTGGGCTCCATCCTTCGATATAAGGATTTTTTGCAGTCAGGGCCAGGGGCCCCTGGGCACATCTTTTTTCCATTTTCCCTGGGAAAGAAAACTCAGCAGTCCAGGTTCCTGATGTCAGTTTGTAGGGCTCCCTTGGGTCTATCAGGGCAGCACAAGTTTGAGGTGGGGACATCTTCGGTGTGGGGTCCATCCTTCGATATAAGGATTCTTTGCAGAGAGGCCCCAGCCCAGGGCCATGGGGCCCCTGTGCACATCCTTTTTCCATTTTCCCTGGGAAAGAAAACTCAGCAGTCCAGGTTCCTGATGTCAGTTTGTAGGGCTCCCTTGGGTCTATCAGGGCAGCACAAGTTTGAGGTGGGGACAACTTCGGTGTGGGGTCCTTCCTTCGATATAAGGATTTTTTGCAGTGAGGCCCAGCCCAGGGCCAGGGGCCCCTGGGCACATCCTTTTTCATTTTCCCTGGGAAAGAAAACTCAGCAGTCCAGGTTCCTGATGTCAGTTTGTAGGGCTCCCTTGGGTGTATCAGGGTAGCACAAGTTTGAGGTGGGGACAACTTCGGTGTGGGGTCCATCCTTCGATATAAGGATTTTTTTCAGTGAGGCCCAGCCCAGGGCCAGGGGCCCCCGGGCACAACCTTTTTCCATTTTCCCTGGGAAAGAAAACTCAGCAGTCCAGGTTCCTGATGTCAGTTTGTAGAGCTCCCTTGGGTCTATCAGGGCAGCACAAGTTTGAGGTGGGGACAACTTCGGTCTGGGGTCCATCCTTCGATATAAGGATTTTTTTCAGTGAGGCCCAGCCCAGGGCCAGGGGCCCCAGGGCACATCCTTTTTCCATTTTCCCTGGGAAAGAAAACTCAGCAGTCCAGGTTCCTGATGTCAGTTTGTAGGGCTCCCTTGGGTGTATCAGAGCTGCACATGTTTGAGGTGGGGACAACTTCGGTGTGGGCTCCATCCTTCGATATAAGGATATTTTGCAGTGAGGTTCCTGTCCAGGGCCACGGGCCCCTGGGCACATCCTTTTTCCATTTTCCCTGGGAAAGAAAACTCAGCAGTCCAGGTTCCCGATGTCAGTTTGTAGGGCTCCCTTGGGTCTATCAGGGCAGCACAAGTTTGAGGTGGGGACAACTTCGGTGTGGGGTCCATCCTTCGATATAAGGATTTCTTGTAGTGAGGTCCCTGACAAGGGCCAGGGGCCGCTGGGCACATCCTTTTTCCATTTTCCCTGGGAAAAAAAACTCAGCACACCAGGTTCCTGATGTCAGTTTGTAGGGCTCCCTTGGGTGTATCAGGGCAGCACAAGTTTGAGGTGGGGACAACTTCGGTGTGGGGTCCATCCTTCGATATAAGGATTTTTTGCAGTCAGGGCCAGGGGCCCCTGGGCACATCCTTTTTCCATTTTCCCTGGGAAAGAAAACTCAGCAGTCCAGGTTCCTGATGTCAGTTTGTAGGGCTCCCTTGGGTCTATCAGGGCAGCACAAGTTTGAGGTGGGGACAACTTCGGTGTGGGCTCCATCCTTCGATATAAGGATTTTTTGCAGTCAGTGCCAGGGGCCCCCGGGCACATCCTTTGGCCATTTTCCCTGGGAAAGAAAACTCAGCAGTCCAGGTTCCTGATGTCAGTTTGTAGGGCTCCCTTGGGTCTATCAGGGCAGCACAAGTTTGAGGTGGGGACAACTTCGGTGTGGGGTCCATCCTTCGATATAAGGATTCTTTGCAGTCAGTGCCAGGGGCCCCCGGGCACATCCTTTTTCCATTTTCCCTGGGAAAGAAAACTCAGCAGTCCAGGTTCCTGATGTCAGTTTGTAGGGCTCCCTTGGGTCTATCAGGGCAGCACAAGTTTGAGGTGGGGACAACTTTGGTGTGGGGTCCATCCTTCGATATAAGGATTTTTTGCAGTCAGGGCCAGGGGCCCCTGGTCACATCCTTTCTCCATTTTCCCTGGGAAAGAAAACTCAGCAGTCCAGGTTCCTGATGTCAGTTTGTAGGGCTTCCTTGGGTGTATCAGGGCAGCACAAGTTTGAGTTGGGGACAACTTCGGTGTGGGGTGCATCCTTCGATACAAAGATTTTTTGCAGTCAGGGCCAGGGGCCCCAGGGCACATCCTTTTTCCATTTTCCCTGGGAAAGAAAACTCAGCAGTCCAGGTTCCTGATGTCAGTTTGTAGGGCTTCCTTGGGTGTATCAGGGCAGCACAAGTTTGAGTTGGGGACAACTTCGGTGTGGGGTGCATCCTTCGATACAAAGATTTTTTGCAGTCAGGGCCAGGGGCCCCAGGGCACATCCTTTTTCCATTTTCCCTGGGAAAGAAAACTCAGCAGTCCAGGTTCCTGATGTCAGTTTGTAGGGCTCCCTTGGGTCTATCAGGGCAGCACAAGTTTGAGGTGGGGACAACTTCGGTGTGGGGTCCATCCTTCGATATAAGGATTCTTTGCAGTCAGGCCCCAGCCCAGGGCCAGGGGCCCCTGTGCACATCCTTTTTCCATTTTCCCTGGGAAAGAAAACTCAGCAGTCCAGGTTCCTGATGTCAGTTTGTAGGGCTCCCTTGGGTCTATCAGGGCAGCACAAGTTTGAGGTGGGGACAACTTCGGTGTGGGGTCCTTCCTTCGATATAAGGATTTTTTGCAGTGAGGCCCAGCCCAGGGCCAGGGGCCCCTGGGCACATCCTTTTTCATTTTCCCTGGGAAAGAAAACTCAGCAGTCCAGGTTCCTGATGTCAGTTTGTAGGGCTCCCTTGGGTGTATCAGGGTAGCACAAGTTTGAGGTGGGGACAACTTCGGTGTGGGGTCCATCCTTCGATATAAGGATTTTTTTCAGTGAGGCCCAGCCCAGGGCCAGGGGCCCCAGGGCACAACCTTTTTCCATTTTCCCTGGGAAAGAAAACTCAGCAGTCCAGGTTCCTGATGTCAGTTTGTAGAGCTCCCTTGGGTGTATCAGGGCAGCACAAGTTTGAGGTGGGGACAACTTCGGTGTGGGGTCCATCCTTCGATATAAGGATTTTTTTCAGTGAGGCCCAGCCCAGGGCCAGGGGCCCCAGGGCACATCCTTTTTCCATTTTCCCTGGGAAAGAAAACTCAGCAGTCCAGGTTCCTGATGTCAGTTTGTAGGGCTCCCTTGGGTGTATCAGAGCTGCACATGTTTGAGGTGGGGACAACTTCGGTGTGGGCTCCATCCTTCGATATAAGGATATTTTGCAGTGAGGTTCCTGTCCACGGCTACGGGCCCCTGGGCACATCCTTTTTCCATTTTCCCTGGGAAAGAAAACTCAGCAGTCCAAGTTCCTGATGTCAGTTTGTAGGGCTCCCTTGGGTCTATCAGGGCAGCACAAGTTTGAGGTGGGGACAACTTTGGTGTGGGGTGCATCCTTCGATATAAGGATTTTTTGTAGTGAGGTTCCTGTCCAGGGCCAGGGGCCCCTGGGCACATCCTTTTTCCATTTTCCCTGGGAAAGAAAACTCAGCAGTCCAGGTTCCTGATGTCAGTTTGTAGGGCTCCCTTGGGTGTATCAGGGCAGTACAAGTTTGAGGTGGGGACAACTTCGGTGTGGGGTCCATCCTTCGATATAAGGATTTTTTGCTGTCAGGGCCAGGGGCCCAGGGCCAGGGGCCCCTGGGCACATCCTTTTTCCATTTTCCCTGGGAAAGAAAACTCAGCAGTCCAGGTTCCTGATGTCAGTTTGTAGGGTTCCCTTGGGTCTATCAGGGCAGCACAAGTTTGAGGTGGGGACAACTTCGGTGTGGGGTCCATCCTTCGATATAAGGATTTTTTGCAGTCAGGGCCAGGGGCCCCTGGGCACATCCTTTTTCCATTTTCCCTGGGAAAGAAAACTCAGCAGTCCAGGTTCCTGATGTCAGTTTGTAGGGCTCCCTTGGGTCTATCAGGGCAGCACAAGTTTGAGGTGGGGACAACTTCGGTGTGGGCTCCATCCTTCGATATATGGATTCTTTGCAGTGTGGCCCCAGCCCAGGGCCAGGGGCCCCTGGGCACATCCTTTTTCCATTTTCCCTGGGAAAGAAAACTCAGCAGTCCAGGTTCCTGATGTCAGTTTGTAGGGCTCCCTTGGGTGTATCAGGGCAGCACAAGTTTGAGTTGGGGACAACTTCGGTGTGGGCTCCATCCTTCGATATAAGGATTTTTTGCAGTCAGGGCCAGGGGCCCCTGGGCACATCTTTTTTCCATTTTCCCTGGGAAAGAAAACTCAGCAGTCCAGGTTCCTGATGTCAGTTTGTAGGGCTCCCTTGGGACTATCAGGGCAGCACAAGTTTGAGGTGGGGACAACTTCGGTGTGGGGTCCATCCTTCGATATAAGGATTCTTTGCAGTCAGGCCCCAGCCCAGGGCCAGGGGCCCCTGTGCACATCCTTTTTCCATTTTCCCTGGGAAAGAAAACTCAGCAGTCCAGGTTCCTGATGTCAGTTTGTAGGGCTCCCTTGGGTCTATCAGGGCAGCACAAGTTTGAGGTGGGGACAACTTCGGTGTGGGGTCCTTCCTTCGATATAAGGATTTTTTGCAGTGAGGCCCAGCCCAGGGCCAGGGGCCCCTGGGCACATCCTTTTTCATTTTCCCTGGGAAAGAAAACTCAGCAGTCCAGGTTCCTGATGTCAGTTTGTAGGGCTCCCTTGGGTGTATCAGGGTAGCACAAGTTTGAGGTGGGGACAACTTCGGTGTGGGGTCCATCCTTCGATATAAGGATTTTTTTCAGTGAGGCCCAGCCCAGGTCCAGGGGCCCCAGGGCACAACCTTTTTCCATTTTCCCTGGGAAAGAAAACTCAGCAGTCCAGGTTCCTGATGTCAGTTTGTAGAGCTCCCTTGGGTGTATCAGGGCAGCACAAGTTTGAGGTGGGGACAACTTCGGTGTGGGGTCCATCCTTCGATATAAGGATTTTTTTCAGTGAGGCCCAGCCCAGGGCCAGGGGCCCCAGGGCACATCCTTTTTCCATTTTCCCTGGGAAAGAAAACTCAGCAGTCCAGGTTCCTGATGTCAGTTTGTAGGGCTCCCTTGGGTGTATCAGAGCTGCACATGTTTGAGGTGGGGACAACTTCGGTGTGGGCTCCATCCTTCGATATAAGGATATTTTGCAGTGAGGTTCCTGTCCAGGGCCACGGGCCCCTGGGCACATCCTTTTTCCATTTTCCCTGGGAAAGAAAACTCAGCAGTCCAAGTTCCTGATGTCAGTTTGTAGGGCTCCCTTGGGTCTATCAGGGCAGCACAAGTTTGAGGTGGGGACAACTTTGGTGTGGGGTGCATCCTTCGATATAAGGATTTTTTGTAGTGAGGTTCCTGTCCAGGGCCAGGGGCCCCTGGGCACATCCTTTTTCCATTTTCCCTGGGAAAGAAAACTCAGCAGTCCAGGTTCCTGATGTCAGTTTGTAGGGCTCCCTTGGGTCTATCAGGGCAGCACAAGTTTGAGGTGGGGACAACTTTGGTGTGGGGTCCATCCTTCGATATAAGGATTTCTTGTAGTGAGGTCCTTGCCAAGGGCCAGGGGCCGCTGGGCACATCCTTTTTCCATTTTCCCTGGGAAAAAAAACTCAGCACACCAGGTTCCTGATGTCAGTTTGTAGGGCTCCCTTGGGTGTATCAGGGCAGCACAAGTTTGAGGTGGGGACAACTTCGGTGTGGGGTCCATCCTTCGATATAAGGATTTTTTGCAGTCAGGGCCAGGGGCCCCTGGGCACATCCTTTTTCCATTTTCCCTGGGAAAGAAAACTCAGCAGTCCAGGTTCCTGATGTCAGTTTGTAGGGCTCCCTTGGGTCTATCAGGGCAGCACAAGTTTGAGGTGGGGACAACTTCGGTGTGGGGTCCATCCTTCGATATAAGGATTTTTTGCAGTCAGGGCCAGGGGCCCAGGGCCAGGGGCCCCCGGGCACATCCTTTTTCCATTTTCCCTGGGAAAGAAAACTCAGCAGTCCAGGTTCCTGATGTCAGTTTGTAGGGCTCCCTTGGGTCTATCAGGGCAGCACAAGTTTGAGGTGGGGACAACTTCGGTGTGGGGTCCATCCTTCGATAGAAGGATTCTTTGCAGTCAGTGCCAGGGGCCCCCGGGCACATCCTTTGGCCATTTTCCCTGGGAAGGAAAACTCAGCAGTCCAGGTTCCTGATGTCAGTTTGTAGGGCTCCCTTGGGTCTATCAGGGCAGCACAAGTTTGAGGTGGGGACAACTTTGGTGTGGGGTCCATCCTTCGATATAAGGATTTTTTGCAGTCAGGGCCAGGGGCCCCTGGTCACATCCTTTCTCCATTTTCCCTGGGAAAGAAAACTCAGCAGTCCAGGTTCCTGATGTCAGTTTGTAGGGCTTCCTGGGGTGTATCAGGGCAGCACAAGTTTGAGTTGGGGACAACTTCGGTGTGGGGTGCATCCTTCGATACAAAGATTTTTTGCAGTCAGGGCCAGGGGCCCCAGGGCACATCCTTTTTCCATTTTCCCTGGGAAAGAAAACTCAGCAGTCCAGGTTCCTGATGTCAGTTTGTAGGGCTCCCTTGGGTCTATCAGGGCAGCACAAGTTTGAGGTGGGGACAACTTCGGTGTGGGGTCCATCCTTCGATATAAGGATTTTTTGCAGTGAGGTCCCTGCCCAGGGCCAGGAGCCCCTGTGCACATCCTTTTCCCATTTTCCCTGGGAAAGAAAACTCAGCAGTCCAGGTTCCTGATGTCAGTTTGTAGGGCTCCCTTGGGTCTATCAGGGCAGCACAAGTTTGAGGTGGGGACAACTTTGGTGTGGGGTCCATCCTTCGATATAAGGATTTTTTGCAGTGAGGTCCCTGCCAAGGGCCAGGGGCCGCTGGGCACATCCTTTTTCCATTTTCCCTGGGAAAGAAAACTCAGCAGTCCAGGTTCCTGATGTCAGTTTGTAGGGCTCCCTTGGGTCTATCAGGGCAGCACAAGTTTGAGGTGGGGACAACTTCGGTGTGGGGTCCATCCTTCGATATAAGGATTTTTTGAAGTCAGGGCCAGGGGCCCCTGGGCACACACTTTGGCCATTTTCCCTGGGAAAGAAAACTCAGCAGTCCAGGTTCCTGATGTCAGTTTGTAGGGCTCCCTTGGGTCTATCAGGGCAGCACGAGTTTGAGGTGGGGACAACTTTGGTGGGGGGTCCATCCTTCGATATAAGGATTTTTTGCAGTCATGGCGAGGGGCCCCTGTGCACATCCTTTTTCCATTTTCCCTGGGAAAGAAAACTCAGCAGTCCAGGTTCCTGATGTCAGTTTGTAGGGCTCCCTTGGGTCTATCAGGGCAGCACAAGTTTGAGTTGGGGACACCTTCGGTGTGGGGTGCATCCTTCGATACAAAGATTTTTTGCAGTCAGGGCCAGGGGCCCCTGGGCACATCCTTTTTCCATTTTCCCTGGGAAAGAAAACTCAGCAGTCCAGGTTCCTGATGTCAGTTTGTAGGGCTCCCTTGGGTGTATCAGGGCAGCACAAGTTTGAGGTGGGGACAACTTCGGTGTGGGGTCCATCCTTCGATATAAGGATTTTTTGCATTGAGGCCCAGCCCATGTCCAGGGGCCGCTGTGCACATCCTTTTTCCATTTTCCCTGGGAAGGAAAACTCAGCAGTCCAGGTTCCTGATGTCAGTTTGTAGGGCTCCCTTGGGTCTATCAGGGCAGCACAAGTTTGAGGTGGGGACAACTTTGGTGTGGGGTCCATCCTTCGATATAAGGATTTTTTGAAGTCAGGGCCAGGGGCCCCTGGGCACATCCTTTTTCCATTTCCCCTGGGAAAGAAAAGTCAGCAGTCCAGGTTCCTGATGTCAGTTTGTAGGGCTCCCTTGGGTCTATCAGGGCAGCACAAGTTTGAGGTGGGGACAACTTCGGTGTGGGGTCCATCCTTCGATATAAGGATTTTTTGCAGTGAGGTCCCTGCCCAGGGCCAGGGGCCCCTGGGCACATCCTTTTTCCATTTTCCCTGGGAAAGAAAACTCAGCAGTCCAGGTTCCTGATGTCAGTTTATAGGGCTCCCTTGGGTGTATCAGGGCAGCACAAGTTTGAGGTGGGGACAACTTCGGTGTGGGGTCCATCCTTCGATATAAGGATTCTTTGCAGTCAGGGCCAGGGGCCCCCTGGCACACCCTTTGGCCATTTTCCCTGGGAAAGAAAACTCAGCAGTCCAGGTTCCTGATGTCAGTTTGTAGGGCTCCCTTGGGTCTATCAGGGCAGCACAAGTTTGAGGTGGGGACAACTTCGGTGTGGGCTCCATCCTTCGATATAAGGATTTTTTGCAGACAGGGCCAGGGGCCCAGGGCCAGGGGCCCCCGGGCACATCCTTTTTCCATTTTCCCTGGGGAAGAAAACTCAGCAGTCCAGGTTCCTGATGTCAGTTTGTAGGGCTCCCTTGGGTGTATCAGGGCAGCACAAGTTTGAGGTGGGGACAACTTCGGTGTGGGGTCCATCCTTCGATATAAGGATTCTTTGCAGTCAGTGCCAGGGGCCCCCGGGCACATCCTTTGGCCATTTTCCCTGGGAAAGAAAACTCAGCAGTCCAGGTTCCTGATGTCAGTTTGTAGGGCTCCCTTGGGTCTATCAGGGCAGCACAAGTTTGAGGTGGGGACAACTTTGGTGTGGGGTCCATCCTTCGATATAAGGATTTCTTGTTGTGAGGTCCCTGCCCAGGGCCAGGGGCCCCTGTGCACATCCTTTTTCCATTTTCCCTGGGAAAGAAAACTCAGCAGTCCAGGTTCCTGATGTCAGTTTGTAGGGCTCCCTTGGGTCTATCAGGGCAGCACAAGTTTGAGGTGGGGACAACTTTGGTGTGGGGTCCATCCTTCGATATAAGGATTTCTTGTTGTGAGGTCCCTGCCAAGGGCCAGGGGCCGCTGGGCACATCCTTTTTCCATTTTCCCTGGGAAAGAAAACTCAGCAGTCCAGGTTCCTGATGTCAGTTTGTAGGGCTCCCTTGGGTCTATCAGGGCAGCACAAGTTTGAGGTGGGGACAACTTCGGTGTGGGGTCCATCCTTCGATATAAGGATTTTTTGCAGTCATGGCGAGGGGCCCCTGTGCACATCCTTTTTCCATTTTCCCTGGGAAAGAAAACTCAGCAGTCCAGGTTCCTGATGTCAGTTTGTAGGGCTCCCTTGGGTCTATCAGGGCAGCACAAGTTTGAGTTGGGGACACCTTCGGTGTGGGGTGCATCCTTCGATACAAAGATTTTTTGCAGTCAGGGCCAGGGGCCCCTGGGCACATCCTTTTTCCATTTTCCCTGGGAAAGAAAACTCAGCAGTCCAGGTTCCTGATGTCAGTTTGTAGGGCTCCCTTGGGTCTATCAGGGCAGCACAAGTTTGAGGTGGGGACAACTTCTGTGTGGGCTCCATCCTTCGATATAAGGATTTTTTGAAGTCAGGGCCAGGGGCCCCTGGGCACATCCTTTTTCCATTTCCCCTGGGAAAGAAAACTCAGCAGTCCAGGTTCCTGATGTCAGTTTGTAGGGCTCCCTTGGGTCTATCAGGGCAGCACAAGTTTGAGGTGGGGACAACTTCGGTGTGGGGTCCATCCTTCGATATAAGGATTTTTTGCAGTGAGGTCCCTGCCCAGGGCCAGGGGCCCCTGGGCACATCCTTTTTCCATTTTCCCTGGGAAAGAAAACTCAGCAGTCCAGGTTCCTGATGTCAGTTTATAGGGCTCCCTTGGGTGTATCAGGGCAGCACAAGTTTGAGGTGGGGACAACTTCGGTGTGGGGTCCATCCTTCGATATAAGGATTCTTTGCAGTGAGGGCCAGGGGCCCCCTGGCACACCCTTTGGCCATTTTCCCTGGGAAAGAAAACTCAGCAGTCCAGGTTCCTGATGTCAGTTTGTAGGGCTCCCTTGGGTCTATCAGGGCAGCACAAGTTTGAGGTGGGGACAACTTCGGTGTGGGGTCCATCCTTCGATATAAGGATTCTTTGCAGTCAGTGCCAGGGGCCCCTGGGCACATCCTTTTTCCATTTTCCCTGGGAAGGAAAACTCAGCAGTCCAGGTTCCTGATGTCAGTTTGTAGGGCTCCCTTGGGTCTATCAGGGCAGCACAAGTTTGAGGTGGGGACAACTTTGGTGTGGGGTCCATCCTTCGATATAAGGATTTCTTGTTGTGAGGTCCCTGCCAAGGGCCAGGGGCCGCTGGGCACATCCTTTTTCCATTTTCCCTGGGAAAGAAAACTCAGCAGTCCAGGTTCCTGATGTCAGTTTGTAGGGCTCCCTTGGGTCTATCAGGGCAGCACAAGTTTGAGGTGGGGACAACTTTGGTGTGGGGTCCATCCTTCGATATAAGGATTTTTTGCAGTGAGGTCCCTGCCAAGGGCCAGGGGCCGCTGGGCACATCCTTTTTCCATTTTCCCTGGGAAAGAAAACTCAGCAGTCCAGGTTCCTGATGTCAGTTTGTAGGGCTCCCTTGGGTCTATCAGGGCAGCACAAGTTTGAGGTGGGGACAACTTCGGTGTGGGGTCCATCCTTCGATATAAGGATTTTTTGAAGTCAGGGCCAGGGGCCCCTGGGCACACACTTTGGCCATTTTCCCTGGGAAAGAAAACTCAGCAGTCCAGGTTCCTGATGTCAGTTTGTAGGGCTCCCTTGGGTCTATCAGGGCAGCACGAGTTTGAGGTGGGGACAACTTTGGTGGGGGGTCCATCCTTCGATATAAGGATTTTTTGCAGTCATGGCTAGGGGCCCCTGTGCACATCCTTTTTCCATTTTCCCTGGGAAAGAAAACTCAGCAGTCCAGGTTCCTGATGTCAGTTTGTAGGGCTCCCTTGGGTCTATCAGGGCAGCACAAGTTTGAGTTGGGGACACCTTCGGTGTGGGGTGCATCCTTCGATACAAAGATTTTTTGCAGTCAGGGCCAGGGGCCCCTGGGCACATCCTTTTTCCATTTTCCCTGGGAAAGAAAACTCAGCAGTCCAGGTTCCTGATGTCAGTTTGTAGGGCTCCCTTGGGTGTATCAGGGCAGCACAAGTTTGAGGTGGGGACAACTTCGGTGTGGGGTCCATCCTTCGATATAAGGATTTTTTGCATTGAGGCCCAGCCCATGTCCAGGGGCCGCTGTGCACATCCTTTTTCCATTTTCCCTGGGAAGGAAAACTCAGCAGTCCAGGTTCCTGATGTCAGTTTGTAGGGCTCCCTTGGGTCTATCAGGGCAGCACAAGTTTGAGGTGGGGACAACTTTGGTGTGGGGTCCATCCTTCGATATAAGGATTTTTTGAAGTCAGGGCCAGGGGCCCCTGGGCACATCCTTTTTCCATTTCCCCTGGGAAAGAAAAGTCAGCAGTCCAGGTTCCTGATGTCAGTTTGTAGGGCTCCCTTGGGTCTATCAGGGCAGCACAAGTTTGAGGTGGGGACAACTTCGGTGTGGGGTCCATCCTTCGATATAAGGATTTTTTGCAGTGAGGTCCCTGCCCAGGGCCAGGGGCCCCTGGGCACATCCTTTTTCCATTTTCCCTGGGAAAGAAAACTCAGCAGTCCAGGTTCCTGATGTCAGTTTATAGGGCTCCCTTGGGTGTATCAGGGCAGCACAAGTTTGAGGTGGGGACAACTTCGGTGTGGGGTCCATCCTTCGATATAAGGATTCTTTGCAGTCAGGGCCAGGGGCCCCCTGGCACACCCTTTGGCCATTTTCCCTGGGAAAGAAAACTCAGCAGTCCAGGTTCCTGATGTCAGTTTGTAGGGCTCCCTTGGGTCTATCAGGGCAGCACAAGTTTGAGGTGGGGACAACTTCGGTGTGGGCTCCATCCTTCGATATAAGGATTTTTTGCAGACAGGGCCAGGGGCCCAGGGCCAGGGGCCCCCGGGCACATCCTTTTTCCATTTTCCCTGGGGAAGAAAACTCAGCAGTCCAGGTTCCTGATGTCAGTTTGTAGGGCTCCCTTGGGTCTATCAGGGCAGCACAAGTTTGAGGTGGGGACAACTTCGGTGTGGGGTCCATCCTTCGATATAAGGATTCTTTGCAGTCAGTGCCAGGGGCCCCCGGGCACATCCTTTGGCCATTTTCCCTGGGAAAGAAAACTCAGCAGTCCAGGTTCCTGATGTCAGTTTGTAGGGCTCCCTTGGGTCTATCAGGGCAGCACAAGTTTGAGGTGGGGACAACTTTGGTTTGGGGTCCATCCTTCGATATAAGGATTTCTTGTTGTGAGGTCCCTGCCCAGGGCCAGGGGCCCCTGTGCACATCCTTTTTCCATTTTCCCTGGGAAAGAAAACTCAGCAGTCCAGGTTCCTGATGTCAGTTTGTAGGGCTCCCTTGGGTCTATCAGGGCAGCACAAGTTTGAGGTGGGGACAACTTTGGTGTGGGGTCCATCCTTCGATATAAGGATTTCTTGTTGTGAGGTCCCTGCCAAGGGCCAGGGGCCGCTGGGCACATCCTTTTTCCATTTTCCCTGGGAAAGAAAACTCAGCAGTCCAGGTTCCTGATGTCAGTTTGTAGGGCTCCCTTGGGTCTATCAGGCAAGCACAAGTTTGAGGTGGGGACAACTTCGGTGTGGGGTCCATCCTTCGATATAAGGATTTTTTGCAGTCATGGAGAGGGGCCCCTGTGCACATCCTTTTTCCATTTTCCCTGGGAAAGAAAACTCAGCAGTCCAGGTTCCTGATGTCAGTTTGTAGGGCTCCCTTGGGTCTATCAGGGCAGCACAAGTTTGAGTTGGGGACACCTTCGGTGTGGGGTGCATCCTTCGATACAAAGATTTTTTGCAGTCAGGGCCAGGGGCCCCTGGGCACATCCTTTTTCCATTTTCCCTGGGAAAGAAAACTCAGCAGTCCAGGTTCCTGATGTCAGTTTGTAGGGCTCCCTTGGGTCTATCAGGGCAGCACAAGTTTGAGGTGGGGACAACTTTGGTGTGGGGTCCATCCTTCGATATAAGGATTTTTTGAAGTCAGGGCCAGGGGCCCCTGGGCACATCCTTTTTCCATTTCCCCTGGGAAAGAAAACTCAGCAGTCCAGGTTCCTGATGTCAGTTTGTAGGGCTCCCTTGGGTCTATCAGGGCAGCACAAGTTTGAGGTGGGGACAACTTCGGTGTGGGGTCCATCCTTCGATATAAGGATTTTTTGCAGTGAGGTCCCTGCCCAGGGCCAGGGGCCCCTGGGCACATCCTTTTTCCATTTTCCCTGGGAAAGAAAACTCAGCAGTCCAGGTTCCTGATGTCAGTTTATAGGGCTCCCTTGGGTGTATCAGGGCAGCACAAGTTTGAGGTGGGGACAACTTCGGTGTGGGGTCCATCCTTCGATATAAGGATTCTTTGCAGTGAGGGCCAGGGGCCCCCTGGCACACCCTTTGGCCATTTTCCCTGGGAAAGAAAACTCAGCAGTCCAGGTTCCTGATGTCAGTTTGTAGGGCTCCCTTGGGTCTATCAGGGCAGCACAAGTTTGAGGTGGGGACAACTTCGGTGTGGGGTCCATCCTTCGATATAAGGATTCTTTGCAGTCAGTGCCAGGGGCCCCTGGGCACATCCTTTTTCCATTTTCCCTGGGAAGGAAAACTCAGCAGTCCAGGTTCCTGATGTCAGTTTGTAGGGCTCCCTTGGGTCTATCAGGGCAGCACAAGTTTGAGGTGGGGACAACTTTGGTGTGGGGTCCATCCTTCGATATAAGGATTTCTTGTTGTGAGGTCCCTGCCAAGGGCCAGGGGCCGCTGGGCACATCCTTTTTCCATTTTCCCTGGGAAAGAAAACTCAGCAGTCCAGGTTCCTGATGTCAGTTTGTAGGGCTCCCTTGGGTCTATCAGGGCAGCACAAGTTTGAGGTGGGGACAACTTCGGTGTGGGCTCCATCCTTCGATATAAGGATTTTTTGAAGTCAGGGCCAGGGGCCCCTGGGCACACCCTTTGGCCATTTTCCCTGGGAAAGAAAACTCAGCAGTCCAGGTTCCTGATGTCAGTTTGTAGGGCTCCCTTGGGTCTATCAGGGCAGCACGAGTTTGAGGTGGGGACAACTTTGGTGTGGGGTCCATCCTTCGATATAAGGATTTTTTGCAGTCATGGCGAGGGGCCCCTGTGCACATCCTTTTTCCATTTTCCCTGGGAAAGAAAACTCAGCAGTCCAGGTTCCTGATGTCAGTTTGTAGGGCTCCCTTGGGTCTATCAGGGAAGCACAAGTTTGAGTTGGGGACAACTTTGGTGTGGGGTGCATCCTTCGATACAAAGATTTTTTGCAGTCAGGGCCAGGGGCCCCTGGGCACATCCTTTTTCCATTTTCCCTGGGAAAGAAAACTCAGCAGTCCAGGTTCCTGATGTCAGTTTGTAGGGCTCCCTTGGGTCTATCAGGGCAGCACAAGTTTGAGGTGGGGACAACTTCTGTGTGGGCTCCATCCTTCGATATAAGGATTTTTTGCATTGAGGCCCAGCCCATGTCCAGGGGCCCCTGTGCACATCCTTTTTCCATTTTCCCTGGGAAGGAAAACTCAGCAGTCCAGGTTCCTGATGTCAGTTTGTAGGGCTCCCTTGGGTCTATCAGGGCAGCACAAGTTTGAGGTGGGGACAACTTCGGTGTGGGGTCCATCCTTCGATATAAGGATTTTTTGAAGTCAGGGCCAGGGGCCCCTGGGCACATCCTTTTTCCATTTCCCCCGGGAAAGAAAAGTCAGCAGTCCAGGTTCCTGATGTCAGTTTGTAGGGCTCCCTTGGGTCTATCAGGGCAGCACAAGTTTGAGGTGGGGACAACTTCGGTGTGGGGTGCATCCTTCGATATAAGGATTTTTTGCAGTGAGGTCCCTGCCCAGGGCCAGGGGCCCCTGGGCACATCCTTTTTCCATTTTCCCTGGGAAAGAAAACTCAGCAGTCCAGGTGCCTGATGTCAGTTTATAGGGCTCCCTTGAGTGTATCAGGGCAGCACAAGTTTGAGGTGGGGACAACTTCGGTGTGGGGTCCATCCTTCGATATAAGGATTCTTTGCAGTCAGGGCCAGGGGCCCCCTGGCACACCCTTTGGCCATTTTCCCTGGGAAAGAAAACTCAGCAGTCCAGGTTCCTGATGTCAGTTTGTAGGGCTCCCTTGGGTCTATCAGGGCAGCACAAGTTTGAGGTGGGGACAACTTCGGTGTGGGGTCCATCCTTCGATATAAGGATTTTTTTCAGTGAGGCCCAGCCAGGACCAGGGGCCCTAGGGCACATCCTTTTTCCATTTTCCCTGGGAAAGAAACTCAGCAGTCCAGGTTCCTGATGTCAGTTTGTAGGGCTCCCTTGGGTCTATCAGGGCAGCACAAGTTTGAGGTGGGGACAACTTCGGTGTGGGTTCCATCCTTCGATATAAGGATTTTTTGCAGTCAGGGCCAGGGACCTAGGGCCACGGGCCCCTGGGCACATCCTTTTTCCATTTTCCCTGGGAAAGAAAACTCAGCAGTCCAGGTTCCTGATGTCAGTTTGTAGGGCTCCCTTGGGTGTATCAGGGCAGCACAAGTTTGAGGTGGGGACAACTTCGGTGTGGGGTCCATCCTTCGATATAAGGATTCTTTGCAGTCAGGGCCAGGGGCCCCTGGGCACATCCTTTTTCCATTTTCCCTGGGAAAGAAAACTCAGCAGTCCAGGTTCCTGATGTCAGTTTGTAGGGCTCCCTTGGGTCTATCAGGGCAGCACAAGTTTGAGGTGGGGACATCTTCGGTGTGGGGTCCATCCTTCGATATAAGGATTCTTTGCAGTGAGGCCCCAGCCGAGGTCCAGGGGCCCCTGGGCACATCCTTTTTCCATTTTCCCTGGGAAAGAAAACTCAGCAGTCCAGGTTCCTGATGTCAGTTTATAGGGCTCCCTTGGGTCTATCAGGGCAGCACAAGTTTGAGGTGGGGACAACTTCGGTGTGGGCTCCATCCTTCGATATAAGGATTTTTTGCAGTCATGGCCAGGGGCCCCTGGGCACATCCTTTTTCCATTTTCCCTGGGAAAGAAAACTCAGCAGTCCAGGTTCCTGATGTCAGTTTGTAGGGCTCCCTTGGGTCTATCAGGGCAGCACAAGTTTGAGGTGGGGACAACTTCGGTGTGGGGTCCATCCTTCGATATAAGGATTTTTTGCAGTGAGGTCCCTGCCCAGGGCCAGGGCCCCTGGGCACATCCTTTTTCCATTTTCCCTGGGAAAGAAAACTCAGCAGTCCAGGTTCCTGATGTCAGTTTGTAGGGCTCCCTTGGGTCTATCAGGGCAGCACAAGTTTGAGGTGGGGACAACTTCGGTGTGGGCTCCATCCTTCGATATATGGATTCTTTGCAGTCAGAACCAGGGGCCCCCGGGCACATCCTTTTTCCATTTTCCCTGGGAAAGAAAACTCAGCAGTCCAGGTTCCTGATGTCAGTTTGTAGGGCTCCCTTGGGTCTATCAGGGCAGCATATGTTTGAGGTGGGGACAACTTTGGTGTGGGGTCCATCCTTCGATATAAGGATTTTTTGCAGTCAGGGCCAGGGGCCCCTGGGCACATCCTTTTTCCATTTTCCCTGGGAAAGAAAACTCAGCAGTCCAGGTTCCTGATGTCAGTTTGTAGGGCTCCCTTGGGTGTATCAGGGCAGCACAAGTTTGAGGTGGGGACAACTTCGGTGTGGGGTCCATCCTTCGATATAAGGATTTTTTGCAGTCAGGGCCAGGGGCCCCTGGGCACATCCTTTTTCCATTTTCCCTGGGAAAGAAAACTCAGCAGTCCAGGTTCCTGATGTCAGTTTGTAGGGCTCCCTTGGGTCTATCAGGGCAGCACAAGTTTGAGGTGGGGACAACTTCGGTGTGGGGTCCATCCTTCGATATAAGGATTCCTTGCAGTTAGGCCCCAGCCCAGGTCCAGGGGCCCCTGGGCACATCCTTTTTCCATTTTCCCTGGGAAAGAAAACTCAGCAGTCCAGGTTCCTGATGTCAGTTTATAGGCCTCCCTTGGGTCTATCAGGGCAGCACAAGTTTGAGGTGGGGACAACTTTGGTGTGGGGTCCATCCTTCGATATAAGGATTTTTTGCAGTGAGGTCCCTGCCAAGGGCCAGGGGCCGCTGGGCACATCCTTTTTCCATTTTCCCTGGGAAAGAAAACTCAGCAGTCCAGGTTCCTGATGTCAGTTTGTAGGGCTCCCTTGGGTCTATCAGGGCAGCACAAGTTTGAGGTGGGGACAACTTCGGTGTGGGGTCCATCCTTCGATATAAGGATTTTTTGCAGTCAGGGCCAGGGGCCCCTGGGCACAAACTTTGGCCATTTTCCCTGGGAAAGAAAACTCAGCAGTCCAGGTTCCTGATGTCAGTTTGTAGGGCTCCCTTGGGTCTATCAGGGCAGCACGAGTTTGAGGTGGGGACAACTTTGGTGGGGGGTCCATCCTTCGATATAAGGATTTTTTGCAGTCATGGCGAGGGGCCCCTGTGCACATCCTTTTTCCATTTTCCCTGGGAAAGAAAACTCAGCAGTCCAGGTTCCTGATGTCAGTTTGTAGGGCTCCCTTGGGTCTATCAGGGCAGCACAAGTTTGAGTTGGGGACACCTTCGGTGTGGGGTGCATCCTTCGATACAAAGATTTTTTGCAGTCAGGGCCAGGGGCCCCTGGGCACATCCTTTTTCCATTTTCCCTGGGAAAGAAAACTCAGCAGTCCAGGTTCCTGATGTCAGTTTGTAGGGCTCCCTTGGGTCTATCAGGGCAGCACAAGTTTGAGGTGGGGACAACTTCGGTGTGGGGTCCATCCTTCGATATAAGGATTTTTTGCATTGAGGCCCAGCCCATGTCCAGGGGCCGCTGTGCACATCCTTTTTCCATTTTCCCTGGGAAGGAAAACTCAGCAGTCCAGGTTCCTGATGTCAGTTTGTAGGGCTCCCTTGGGTCTATCAGGGCAGCACAAGTTTGAGGTGGGGACAACTTCGGTGTGGGGTCCATCCTTCGATATAAGGATTTTTTGAAGTCAGGGCCAGGGGCCCCTGGGCACATCCTTTTTCCATTTCCCCTGGGAAAGAAAAGTCAGCAGTCCAGGTTCCTGATGTCAGTTTGTAGGGCTCCCTTGGGTCTATCAGGGCAGCACAAGTTTGAGGTGGGGACAACTTCGGTGTGGGGTCCATCCTTCAATATAAGGATTTTTTGCAGTGAGGTCCCTGCCCAGGGCCAGGGGCCCCTGGGCACATCCTTTTTCCATTTTCCCTGGGAAAGAAAACTCAGCAGTCCAGGTTCCTGATGTCAGTTTATAGGGCTCCCTTGGGTGTATCAGGGCAGCACAAGTTTGAGGTGGGGACAACTTCGGTGTGGGGTCCATCCTTCGATATAAGGATTCTTTGCAGTCAGGGCCAGGGGCCCCCTGGCACACCCTTTGGCCATTTTCCCTGGGAAAGAAAACTCAGCAGTCCAGGTTCCTGATGTCAGTTTGTAGGGCTCCCTTGGGTCTATCAGGGCAGCACAAGTTTGAGGTGGGGACAACTTCGGTGTGGGCTCCATCCTTCGATATAAGGATTTTTTGCAGACAGGGCCAGGGGCCCAGGGCCAGGGGCCCCCGGGCACATCCTTTTTCCATTTTCCCTGGGGAAGAAAACTCAGCAGTCCAGGTTCCTGATGTCAGTTTGTAGGGCTCCCTTGGGTCTATCAGGGCAGCACCAGTTTGAGGTGGGGACAACTTCGGTGTGGGGTCCATCCTTCGATATAAGGATTCTTTGCAGTCAGTGCCAGGGGCCCCCGGGCACATCCTTTGGCCATTTTCCCTGGGAAAGAAAACTCAGCAGTCCAGGTTCCTGATGTCAGTTTGTAGGGCTCCCTTGGGTCTATCAGGGCAGCACAAGTTTGAGGTGGGGACAACTTTGGTGTGGGGTCCATCCTTCGATATAAGGATTTCTTGTTGTGAGGTCCCTGCCCAGGGCCAGGGGCCCCTGTGCACATCCTTTTTCCATTTTCCCTGGGAAAGAAAACTCAGCAGTCCAGGTTCCTGATGTCAGTTTGTAGGGCTCCCTTGGGTCTATCAGGGCAGCACAAGTTTGAGGTGGGGACAACTTCGGTGTGGGGTCCATCCTTCGATATAAGGATTTTTTGCAGTGAGGTCCCTGCCCAGGGCCAGGGGCCCCTGGGCACATCCTTTTTCCATTTTCCCTGGGAAGGAAAACTCAGCAGTCCAGGTTCCTGATGTCAGTTTGTAGGGCTCCCTTGGGTCTATCAGGGCAGCACAAGTTTGAGGTGGGGACAACTTTGGTGTGGGGTCCATCCTTCGATATAAGGATTTCTTGTTGTGAGGTCCCTGCCAAGGGCCAGGGGCCGCTGGGCACATCCTTTTTCCATTTTCCCTGGGAAAGAAAACTCAGCAGTCCAGGTTCCTGATGTCAGTTTGTAGGGCTCCCTTGGGTCTATCAGGGCAGCACAAGTTTGAGGTGGGGACAACTTCGGTGTGGGCTCCATCCTTCGATATAAGGATTTTTTGAAGTCAGGGCCAGGGGCCCCTGGGCACACCCTTTGGCCATTTTCCCTGGGAAAGAAAACTCAGCAGTCCAGGTTCCTGATGTCAGTTTGTAGGGCTCCCTTGGGTCTATCAGGGCAGCACGAGTTTGAGGTGGGGACAACTTTGGTGTGGGGTCCATCCTTCGATATAAGGATTTTTTGCAGTCATGGCGAGGGGCCCCTGTGCACATCCTTTTTCCATTTTCCCTGGGAAAGAAAACTCAGCAGTCCAGGTTCCTGATGTCAGTTTGTAGGGCTCCCTTGGGTCTATCAGGGAAGCACAAGTTTGAGTTGGGGACAACTTTGGTGTGGGGTGCATCCTTCGATACAAAGATTTTTTGCAGTCAGGGCCAGGGGCCCCTGGGCACATCCTTTTTCCATTTTCCCTGGGAAAGAAAACTCAGCAGTCCAGGTTCCTGATGTCAGTTTGTAGGGCTCCCTTGGGTCTATCAGGGCAGCACAAGTTTGAGGTGGGGACAACTTCTGTGTGGGCTCCATCCTTCGATATAAGGATTTTTTGCATTGAGGCCCAGCCCATGTCCAGGGGCCCCTGTGCACATCCTTTTTCCATTTTCCCTGGGAAGGAAAACTCAGCAGTCCAGGTTCCTGATGTCAGTTTGTAGGGCTCCCTTGGGTCTATCAGGGCAGCACAAGTTTGAGGTGGGGACAACTTCGGTGTGGGGTCCATCCTTCGATATAAGGATTTTTTGAAGTCAGGGCCAGGGGCCCCTGGGCACATCCTTTATCCATTTCCCCCGGGAAAGAAAAGTCAGCAGTCCAGGTTCCTGATGTCAGTTTGTAGGGCTCCCTTGGGTCTATCAGGGCAGCACAAGTTTGAGGTGGGGACAACTTCGGTGTGGGGTGCATCCTTCGATATAAGGATTTTTTGCAGTGAGGTCCCTGCCCAGGGCCAGGGGCCCCTGGGCACATCCTTTTTCCATTTTCCCTGGGAAAGAAAACTCAGCAGTCCAGGTGCCTGATGTCAGTTTATAGGGCTCCCTTGGGTGTATCAGGGCAGCACAAGTTTGAGGTGGGGACAACTTCGGTGTGGGGTCCATCCTTCGATATAAGGATTCTTTGCAGTCAGGGCCAGGGGCCCCCTGGCACACCCTTTGGCCATTTTCCCTGGGAAAGAAAACTCAGCAGTCCAGGTTCCTGATGTCAGTTTGTAGGGCTCCCTTGGGTCTATCAGGGCAGCACAAGTTTGAGGTGGGGACAACTTCGGTGTGGGGTCCATCCTTCGATATAAGGATTTTTTTCAGTGAGGCCCAGCCAGGACCAGGGGCCCTAGGGCACATCCTTTTTCCATTTTCCCTGGGAAAGAAAACTCAGCAGTCCAGGTTCCTGATGTCAGTTTGTAGGGCTCCCTTGGGTCTATCAGGGCAGCACAAGTTTGAGGTGGGGACAACTTCGGTGTGGGTTCCATCCTTCGATATAAGGATTTTTTGCAGTCAGGGCCAGGGACCTAGGGCCACGGGCCCCTGGGCACATCCTTTTTCCATTTTCCCTGGGAAAGAAAACTCAGCAGTCCAGGTTCCTGATGTCAGTTTGTAGGGCTCCCTTGGGTGTATCAGGGCAGCACAAGTTTGAGGTGGGGACAACTTCGGTGTGGGGTCCATCCTTCGATATAAGGATTCTTTGCAGTCAGGGCCAGGGGCCCCTGGGCACATCCTTTTTCCATTTTCCCTGGGAAAGAAAACTCAGCAGTCCAGGTTCCTGATGTCAGTTTGTAGGGCTCCCTTGGGTCTATCAGGGCAGCACAAGTTTGAGGTGGGGACATCTTCGGTGTGGGGTCCATCCTTCGATATAAGGATTCTTTGCAGTGAGGCCCCAGCCCAGGTCCAGGGGCCCCTGGGCACATCCTTTTTCCATTTTCCCTGGGAAAGAAAACTCAGCAGTCCAGGTTCCTGATGTCAGTTTATAGGGCTCCCTTGGGTCTATCAGGGCAGCAAAAGTTTGAGGTGGGGACAACTTCGGTGTGGGCTCCATCCTTCGATATAAGGATTTTTTGCAGTCATGGCCAGGGGCCCCTGGGCACATCCTTTTTCCATTTTCCCTGGGAAAGAAAACTCAGCAGTCCAGGTTCCTGATGTCAGTTTGTAGGGCTCCCTTGGGTCTATCAGGGCAGCACAAGTTTGAGGTGGGGACAACTTCGGTGTGGGGTCCATCCTTCGATATAAGGATTTTTTGCAGTGAGGTCCCTGCCCAGGGCCAGGGCCCCTGGGCACATCCTTTTTCCATTTTCCCTGGGAAAGAAAACTCAGCAGTCCAGGTTCCTGATGTCAGTTTGTAGGGCTCCCTTGGGTCTATCAGGGCAGCACAAGTTTGAGGTGGGGACAACTTCGGTGTGGGGTCCATCCTTCGATATATGGATTCTTTGCAGTCAGAACCAGGGGCCCCCGGGCACATCCTTTTTCCATTTTCCCTGGGAAAGAAAACTCAGCAGTCCAGGTTCCTGATGTCAGTTTATAGGGCTCCCTTGGGTGTATCAGGGCAGCACAAGTTTGAGGTGGGGACAACTTCGGTGTGGGGTCCATCCTTCGATATAAGGATTCTTTGCAGTGAGGGCCAGGGGCCCCCTGGCACACCCTTTGGCCATTTTCCCTGGGAAAGAAAACTCAGCAGTCCAGGTTCCTGATGTCAGTTTGTAGGGCTCCCTTGGGTCTATCAGGGCAGCACAAGTTTGAGGTGGGGACAACTTCGGTGTGGGGTCCATCCTTCGATATAAGGATTCTTTGCAGTCAGTGCCAGGGGCCCCTGGGCACATCCTTTTTCCATTTTCCCTGGGAAGGAAAACTCAGCAGTCCAGGTTCCTGATGTCAGTTTGTAGGGCTCCCTTGGGTCTATCAGGGCAGCACAAGTTTGAGGTGGGGACAACTTTGGTGTGGGGTCCATCCTTCGATATAAGGATTTCTTGTTGTGAGGTCCCTGCCAAGGGCCAGGGGCCGCTGGGCACATCCTTTTTCCATTTTCCCTGGGAAAGAAAACTCAGCAGTCCAGGTTCCTGATGTCAGTTTGTAGGGCTCCCTTGGGTCTATCAGGGCAGCACAAGTTTGAGGTGGGGACAACTTTGGTGTGGGGTCCATCCTTCGATATAAGGATTTTTTGCAGTGAGGTCCCTGCCAAGGGCCAGGGGCCGCTGGGCACATCCTTTTTCCATTTTCCCTGGGAAAGAAAACTCAGCAGTCCAGGTTCCTGATGTCAGTTTGTAGGGCTCCCTTGGGTCTATCAGGGCAGCACAAGTTTGAGGTGGGGACAACTTCGGTGTGGGGTCCATCCTTCGATATAAGGATTTTTTGAAGTCAGGGCCAGGGGCCCCTGGGCACACACTTTGGCCATTTTCCCTGGGAAAGAAAACTCAGCAGTCCAGGTTCCTGATGTCAGTTTGTAGGGCTCCCTTGGGTCTATCAGGGCAGCACGAGTTTGAGGTGGGGACAACTTTGGTGGGGGGTCCATCCTTCGATATAAGGATTTTTTGCAGTCATGGCGAGGGGCCCCTGTGCACATCCTTTTTCCATTTTCCCTGGGAAAGAAAACTCAGCAGTCCAGGTTCCTGATGTCAGTTTGTAGGGCTCCCTTGGGTCTATCAGGGCAGCACAAGTTTGAGTTGGGGACACCTTCGGTGTGGGGTGCATCCTTCGATACAAAGATTTTTTGCAGTCAGGGCCAGGGGCCCCTGGGCACATCCTTTTTCCATTTTCCCTGGGAAAGAAAACTCAGCAGTCCAGGTTCCTGATGTCAGTTTGTAGGGCTCCCTTGGGTGTATCAGGGCAGCACAAGTTTGAGGTGGGGACAACTTCGGTGTGGGGTCCATCCTTCGATATAAGGATTTTTTGCATTGAGGCCCAGCCCATGTCCAGGGGCCGCTGTGCACATCCTTTTTCCATTTTCCCTGGGAAGGAAAACTCAGCAGTCCAGGTTCCTGATGTCAGTTTGTAGGGCTCCCTTGGGTCTATCAGGGCAGCACAAGTTTGAGGTGGGGACAACTTTGGTGTGGGGTCCATCCTTCGATATAAGGATTTTTTGAAGTCAGGGCCAGGGGCCCCTGGGCACATCCTTTTTCCATTTCCCCTGGGAAAGAAAAGTCAGCAGTCCAGGTTCCTGATGTCAGTTTGTAGGGCTCCCTTGGGTCTATCAGGGCAGCACAAGTTTGAGGTGGGGACAACTTCGGTGTGGGGTCCATCCTTCGATATAAGGATTTTTTGCAGTGAGGTCCCTGCCCAGGGCCAGGGGCCCCTGGGCACATCCTTTTTCCATTTTCCCTGGGAAAGAAAACTCAGCAGTCCAGGTTCCTGATGTCAGTTTATAGGGCTCCCTTGGGTGTATCAGGGCAGCACAAGTTTGAGGTGGGGACAACTTCGGTGTGGGGTCCATCCTTCGATATAAGGATTCTTTGCAGTCAGGGCCAGGGGCCCCCTGGCACACCCTTTGGCCATTTTCCCTGGGAAAGAAAACTCAGCAGTCCAGGTTCCTGATGTCAGTTTGTAGGGCTCCCTTGGGTCTATCAGGGCAGCACAAGTTTGAGGTGGGGACAACTTCGGTGTGGGCTCCATCCTTCGATATAAGGATTTTTTGCAGACAGGGCCAGGGGCCCAGGGCCAGGGGCCCCCGGGCACATCCTTTTTCCATTTTCCCTGGGGAAGAAAACTCAGCAGTCCAGGTTCCTGATGTCAGTTTGTAGGGCTCCCTTGGGTCTATCAGGGCAGCACAAGTTTGAGGTGGGGACAACTTCGGTGTGGGGTCCATCCTTCGATATAAGGATTCTTTGCAGTCAGTGCCAGGGGCCCCCGGGCACATCCTTTGGCCATTTTCCCTGGGAAAGAAAACTCAGCAGTCCAGGTTCCTGATGTCAGTTTGTAGGGCTCCCTTGGGTCTATCAGGGCAGCACAAGTTTGAGGTGGGGACAACTTTGGTTTGGGGTCCATCCTTCGATATAAGGATTTCTTGTTGTGAGGTCCCTGCCCAGGGCCAGGGGCCCCTGTGCACATCCTTTTTCCATTTTCCCTGGGAAAGAAAACTCAGCAGTCCAGGTTCCTGATGTCAGTTTGTAGGGCTCCCTTGGGTCTATCAGGGCAGCACAAGTTTGAGGTGGGGACAACTTTGGTGTGGGGTCCATCCTTCGATATAAGGATTTCTTGTTGTGAGGTCCCTGCCAAGGGCCAGGGGCCGCTGGGCACATCCTTTTTCCATTTTCCCTGGGAAAGAAAACTCAGCAGTCCAGGTTCCTGATGTCAGTTTGTAGGGCTCCCTTGGGTCTATCAGGGCAGCACAAGTTTGAGGTGGGGACAACTTCGGTGTGGGGTCCATCCTTCGATATAAGGATTTTTTGCAGTCATGGAGAGGGGCCCCTGTGCACATCCTTTTTCCATTTTCCCTGGGAAAGAAAACTCAGCAGTCCAGGTTCCTGATGTCAGTTTGTAGGGCTCCCTTGGGTCTATCAGGGCAGCACAAGTTTGAGTTGGGGACACCTTCGGTGTGGGGTGCATCCTTCGATACAAAGATTTTTTGCAGTCAGGGCCAGGGGCCCCTGGGCACATCCTTTTTCCATTTTCCCTGGGAAAGAAAACTCAGCAGTCCAGGTTCCTGATGTCAGTTTGTAGGGCTCCCTTGGGTCTATCAGGGCAGCACAAGTTTGAGGTGGGGACAACTTTGGTGTGGGGTCCATCCTTCGATATAAGGATTTTTTGAAGTCAGGGCCAGGGGCCCCTGGGCACATCCTTTTTCCATTTCCCCTGGGAAAGAAAACTCAGCAGTCCAGGTTCCTGATGTCAGTTTGTAGGGCTCCCTTGGGTCTATCAGGGCAGCACAAGTTTGAGGTGGGGACAACTTCGGTGTGGGGTCCATCCTTCGATATAAGGATTTTTTGCAGTGAGGTCCCTGCCCAGGGCCAGGGGCCCCTGGGCACATCCTTTTTCCATTTTCCCTGGGAAAGAAAACTCAGCAGTCCAGGTTCCTGATGTCAGTTTATAGGGCTCCCTTGGGTGTATCAGGGCAGCACAAGTTTGAGGTGGGGACAACTTCGGTGTGGGGTCCATCCTTCGATATAAGGATTCTTTGCAGTGAGGGCCAGGGGCCCCCTGGCACACCCTTTGGCCATTTTCCCTGGGAAAGAAAACTCAGCAGTCCAGGTTCCTGATGTCAGTTTGTAGGGCTCCCTTGGGTCTATCAGGGCAGCACAAGTTTGAGGTGGGGACAACTTCGGTGTGGGGTCCATCCTTCGATATAAGGATTCTTTGCAGTCAGTGCCAGGGGCCCCTGGGCACATCCTTTTTCCATTTTCCCTGGGAAGGAAAACTCAGCAGTCCAGGTTCCTGATGTCAGTTTGTAGGGCTCCCTTGGGTCTATCAGGGCAGCACAAGTTTGAGGTGGGGACAACTTTGGTGTGGGGTCCATCCTTCGATATAAGGATTTCTTGTTGTGAGGTCCCTGCCAAGGGCCAGGGGCCGCTGGGCACATCCTTTTTCCATTTTCCCTGGGAAAGAAAACTCAGCAGTCCAGGTTCCTGATGTCAGTTTGTAGGGCTCCCTTGGGTCTATCAGGGCAGCACAAGTTTGAGGTGGGGACAACTTCGGTGTGGGCTCCATCCTTCGATATAAGGATTTTTTGAAGTCAGGGCCAGGGGCCCCTGGGCACACCCTTTGGCCATTTTCCCTGGGAAAGAAAACTCAGCAGTCCAGGTTCCTGATGTCAGTTTGTAGGGCTCCCTTGGGTCTATCAGGGCAGCACGAGTTTGAGGTGGGGACAACTTTGGTGTGGGGTCCATCCTTCGATATAAGGATTTTTTGCAGTCATGGCGAGGGGCCCCTGTGCACATCCTTTTTCCATTTTCCCTGGGAAAGAAAACTCAGCAGTCCAGGTTCCTGATGTCAGTTTGTAGGGCTCCCTTGGGTCTATCAGGGAAGCACAAGTTTGAGTTGGGGACAACTTTGGTGTGGGGTGCATCCTTCGATACAAAGATTTTTTGCAGTCAGGGCCAGGGGCCCCTGGGCACATCCTTTTTCCATTTTCCCTGGGAAAGAAAACTCAGCAGTCCAGGTTCCTGATGTCAGTTTGTAGGGCTCCCTTGGGTCTATCAGGGCAGCACAAGTTTGAGGTGGGGACAACTTCTGTGTGGGCTCCATCCTTCGATATAAGGATTTTTTGCATTGAGGCCCAGCCCATGTCCAGGGGCCCCTGTGCACATCCTTTTTCCATTTTCCCTGGGAAGGAAAACTCAGCAGTCCAGGTTCCTGATGTCAGTTTGTAGGGCTCCCTTGGGTCTATCAGGGCAGCACAAGTTTGAGGTGGGGACAACTTCGGTGTGGGGTCCATCCTTCGATATAAGGATTTTTTGAAGTCAGGGCCAGGGGCCCCTGGGCACATCCTTTTTCCATTTCCCCCGGGAAAGAAAAGTCAGCAGTCCAGGTTCCTGATGTCAGTTTGTAGGGCTCCCTTGGGTCTATCAGGGCAGCACAAGTTTGAGGTGGGGACAACTTCGGTGTGGGGTGCATCCTTCGATATAAGGATTTTTTGCAGTGAGGTCCCTGCCCAGGGCCAGGGGCCCCTGGGCACATCCTTTTTCCATTTTCCCTGGGAAAGAAAACTCAGCAGTCCAGGTGCCTGATGTCAGTTTATAGGGCTCCCTTGAGTGTATCAGGGCAGCACAAGTTTGAGGTGGGGACAACTTCGGTGTGGGGTCCATCCTTCGATATAAGGATTCTTTGCAGTCAGGGCCAGGGGCCCCCTGGCACACCCTTTGGCCATTTTCCCTGGGAAAGAAAACTCAGCAGTCCAGGTTCCTGATGTCAGTTTGTAGGGCTCCCTTGGGTCTATCAGGGCAGCACAAGTTTGAGGTGGGGACAACTTCGGTGTGGGGTCCATCCTTCGATATAAGGATTTTTTTCAGTGAGGCCCAGCCAGGACCAGGGGCCCTAGGGCACATCCTTTTTCCATTTTCCCTGGGAAAGAAACTCAGCAGTCCAGGTTCCTGATGTCAGTTTGTAGGGCTCCCTTGGGTCTATCAGGGCAGCACAAGTTTGAGGTGGGGACAACTTCGGTGTGGGTTCCATCCTTCGATATAAGGATTTTTTGCAGTCAGGGCCAGGGACCTAGGGCCACGGGCCCCTGGGCACATCCTTTTTCCATTTTCCCTGGGAAAGAAAACTCAGCAGTCCAGGTTCCTGATGTCAGTTTGTAGGGCTCCCTTGGGTGTATCAGGGCAGCACAAGTTTGAGGTGGGGACAACTTCGGTGTGGGGTCCATCCTTCGATATAAGGATTCTTTGCAGTCAGGGCCAGGGGCCCCTGGGCACATCCTTTTTCCATTTTCCCTGGGAAAGAAAACTCAGCAGTCCAGGTTCCTGATGTCAGTTTGTAGGGCTCCCTTGGGTCTATCAGGGCAGCACAAGTTTGAGGTGGGGACATCTTCGGTGTGGGGTCCATCCTTCGATATAAGGATTCTTTGCAGTGAGGCCCCAGCCGAGGTCCAGGGGCCCCTGGGCACATCCTTTTTCCATTTTCCCTGGGAAAGAAAACTCAGCAGTCCAGGTTCCTGATGTCAGTTTATAGGGCTCCCTTGGGTCTATCAGGGCAGCACAAGTTTGAGGTGGGGACAACTTCGGTGTGGGCTCCATCCTTCGATATAAGGATTTTTTGCAGTCATGGCCAGGGGCCCCTGGGCACATCCTTTTTCCATTTTCCCTGGGAAAGAAAACTCAGCAGTCCAGGTTCCTGATGTCAGTTTGTAGGGCTCCCTTGGGTCTATCAGGGCAGCACAAGTTTGAGGTGGGGACAACTTCGGTGTGGGGTCCATCCTTCGATATAAGGATTTTTTGCAGTGAGGTCCCTGCCCAGGGCCAGGGCCCCTGGGCACATCCTTTTTCCATTTTCCCTGGGAAAGAAAACTCAGCAGTCCAGGTTCCTGATGTCAGTTTGTAGGGCTCCCTTGGGTCTATCAGGGCAGCACAAGTTTGAGGTGGGGACAACTTCGGTGTGGGCTCCATCCTTCGATATATGGATTCTTTGCAGTCAGAACCAGGGGCCCCCGGGCACATCCTTTTTCCATTTTCCCTGGGAAAGAAAACTCAGCAGTCCAGGTTCCTGATGTCAGTTTGTAGGGCTCCCTTGGGTCTATCAGGGCAGCATATGTTTGAGGTGGGGACAACTTTGGTGTGGGGTCCATCCTTCGATATAAGGATTTTTTGCAGTCAGGGCCAGGGGCCCCTGGGCACATCCTTTTTCCATTTTCCCTGGGAAAGAAAACTCAGCAGTCCAGGTTCCTGATGTCAGTTTGTAGGGCTCCCTTGGGTGTATCAGGGCAGCACAAGTTTGAGGTGGGGACAACTTCGGTGTGGGGTCCATCCTTCGATATAAGGATTTTTTGCAGTCAGGGCCAGGGGCCCCTGGGCACATCCTTTTTCCATTTTCCCTGGGAAAGAAAACTCAGCAGTCCAGGTTCCTGATGTCAGTTTGTAGGGCTCCCTTGGGTCTATCAGGGCAGCACAAGTTTGAGGTGGGGACAACTTCGGTGTGGGGTCCATCCTTCGATATAAGGATTCCTTGCAGTTAGGCCCCAGCCCAGGTCCAGGGGCCCCTGGGCACATCCTTTTTCCATTTTCCCTGGGAAAGAAAACTCAGCAGTCCAGGTTCCTGATGTCAGTTTATAGGCCTCCCTTGGGTCTATCAGGGCAGCACAAGTTTGAGGTGGGGACAACTTTGGTGTGGGGTCCATCCTTCGATATAAGGATTTTTTGCAGTGAGGTCCCTGCCAAGGGCCAGGGGCCGCTGGGCACATCCTTTTTCCATTTTCCCTGGGAAAGAAAACTCAGCAGTCCAGGTTCCTGATGTCAGTTTGTAGGGCTCCCTTGGGTCTATCAGGGCAGCACAAGTTTGAGGTGGGGACAACTTCGGTGTGGGGTCCATCCTTCGATATAAGGATTTTTTGCAGTCAGGGCCAGGGGCCCCTGGGCACAAACTTTGGCCATTTTCCCTGGGAAAGAAAACTCAGCAGTCCAGGTTCCTGATGTCAGTTTGTAGGGCTCCCTTGGGTCTATCAGGGCAGCACGAGTTTGAGGTGGGGACAACTTTGGTGGGGGGTCCATCCTTCGATATAAGGATTTTTTGCAGTCATGGCGAGGGGCCCCTGTGCACATCCTTTTTCCATTTTCCCTGGGAAAGAAAACTCAGCAGTCCAGGTTCCTGATGTCAGTTTGTAGGGCTCCCTTGGGTCTATCAGGGCAGCACAAGTTTGAGTTGGGGACACCTTCGGTGTGGGGTGCATCCTTCGATACAAAGATTTTTTGCAGTCAGGGCCAGGGGCCCCTGGGCACATCCTTTTTCCATTTTCCCTGGGAAAGAAAACTCAGCAGTCCAGGTTCCTGATGTCAGTTTGTAGGGCTCCCTTGGGTCTATCAGGGCAGCACAAGTTTGAGGTGGGGACAACTTCGGTGTGGGGTCCATCCTTCGATATAAGGATTTTTTGCATTGAGGCCCAGCCCATGTCCAGGGGCCGCTGTGCACATCCTTTTTCCATTTTCCCTGGGAAGGAAAACTCAGCAGTCCAGGTTCCTGATGTCAGTTTGTAGGGCTCCCTTGGGTCTATCAGGGCAGCACAAGTTTGAGGTGGGGACAACTTCGGTGTGGGGTCCATCCTTCGATATAAGGATTTTTTGAAGTCAGGGCCAGGGGCCCCTGGGCACATCCTTTTTCCATTTCCCCTGGGAAAGAAAAGTCAGCAGTCCAGGTTCCTGATGTCAGTTTGTAGGGCTCCCTTGGGTCTATCAGGGCAGCACAAGTTTGAGGTGGGGACAACTTCGGTGTGGGGTCCATCCTTCAATATAAGGATTTTTTGCAGTGAGGTCCCTGCCCAGGGCCAGGGGCCCCTGGGCACATCCTTTTTCCATTTTCCCTGGGAAAGAAAACTCAGCAGTCCAGGTTCCTGATGTCAGTTTATAGGGCTCCCTTGGGTGTATCAGGGCAGCACAAGTTTGAGGTGGGGACAACTTCGGTGTGGGGTCCATCCTTCGATATAAGGATTCTTTGCAGTCAGGGCCAGGGGCCCCCTGGCACACCCTTTGGCCATTTTCCCTGGGAAAGAAAACTCAGCAGTCCAGGTTCCTGATGTCAGTTTGTAGGGCTCCCTTGGGTCTATCAGGGCAGCACAAGTTTGAGGTGGGGACAACTTCGGTGTGGGCTCCATCCTTCGATATAAGGATTTTTTGCAGACAGGGCCAGGGGCCCAGGGCCAGGGGCCCCCGGGCACATCCTTTTTCCATTTTCCCTGGGGAAGAAAACTCAGCAGTCCAGGTTCCTGATGTCAGTTTGTAGGGCTCCCTTGGGTCTATCAGGGCAGCACCAGTTTGAGGTGGGGACAACTTCGGTGTGGGGTCCATCCTTCGATATAAGGATTCTTTGCAGTCAGTGCCAGGGGCCCCCGGGCACATCCTTTGGCCATTTTCCCTGGGAAAGAAAACTCAGCAGTCCAGGTTCCTGATGTCAGTTTGTAGGGCTCCCTTGGGTCTATCAGGGCAGCACAAGTTTGAGGTGGGGACAACTTTGGTGTGGGGTCCATCCTTCGATATAAGGATTTTTTGCAGTCAGGGCCAGGGGCCCCTGGTCACATCCTTTCTCCATTTTCCCTGGGAAAGAAAACTCAGCAGTCCAGGTTCCTGATGTCAGTTTGTAGGGCTTCCTTGGGTGTATCAGGGCAGCACAAGTTTGAGTTGGGGACAACTTCGGTGTGGGGTGCATCCTTCGATACAAAGATTTTTTGCAGTCAGGGCCAGGGGCCCCTGGGCACATCCTTTTTCCATTTTCCCTGGGAAAGAAAACTCAGCAGTCCAGGTTCCTGATGTCAGTTTGTAGGGCTCCCTTGGGTCTATCAGGGCAGCACAAGTTTGAGGTGGGGACAACTTCGGTGTGGGGTCCATCCTTCGATATAAGGATTCTTTGCAGTCAGGTCCCAGCCCAGGGCCAGGGGCCCCTGGGCACATCCTTTTTCCATTTTCCCTGGGAAAGAAAACTCAGCAGTCCAGGTTCCTGATGTCAGTTTGTAGGGCTCCCTTGGGTCTATCAGGGTAGCACAAGTTTGAGGTGGGGACAACTTCGGTGTGGGGTCCATCCTTCGATATAAGAATTTTTTGCAGTCAGGGCCAGGGGCCCCTGGGCACATCCTTTTTCCATTTTCCCTGGGAAAGAAAACTCAGCAGTCCAGGTTCCTGATGTCAGTTTGTAGGGCTCCCTTGGGTGTATCAGGGCAGCACATGTTTGAGGTGGGGACAACTTTGGTGTGGGGTCCATCCTTCGATATAAGGATTTCTTGTTGTGAGGTCCCTGCCCAGGGCCAGGGGCCCCTGTGCACATCCTTTTTCCATTTTCCCTGGGAAAGAAAACTCAGCAGTCCAGGTTCCTGATGTCAGTTTGTAGGGCTCCCTTGGGTCTATCAGGGCAGCACAAGTTTGAGGTGGGGACAACTTCGGTGTGGGGTCCATCCTTCGATATAAGGATTTTTTGCAGTGAGGTCCCTGCCCAGGGCCAGGGGCCCCTGGGCACATCCTTTTTCCATTTTCCCTGGGAAGGAAAACTCAGCAGTCCAGGTTCCTGATGTCAGTTTGTAGGGCTCCCTTGGGTCTATCAGGGCAGCACAAGTTTGAGGTGGGGACAACTTTGGTGTGGGGTCCATCCTTCGATATAAGGATTTCTTGTTGTGAGGTCCCTGCCAAGGGCCAGGGGCCGCTGGGCACATCCTTTTTCCATTTTCCCTGGGAAAGAAAACTCAGCAGTCCAGGTTCCTGATGTCAGTTTGTAGGGCTCCCTTGGGTCTATCAGGGCAGCACAAGTTTGAGGTGGGGACAACTTCGGTGTGGGCTCCATCCTTCGATATAAGGATTTTTTGAAGTCAGGGCCAGGGGCCCCTGGGCACACCCTTTGGCCATTTTCCCTGGGAAAGAAAACTCAGCAGTCCAGGTTCCTGATGTCAGTTTGTAGGGCTCCCTTGGGTCTATCAGGGCAGCACGAGTTTGAGGTGGGGACAACTTTGGTGTGGGGTCCATCCTTCGATATAAGGATTTTTTGCAGTCATGGCGAGGGGCCCCTGTGCACATCCTTTTTCCATTTTCCCTGGGAAAGAAAACTCAGCAGTCCAGGTTCCTGATGTCAGTTTGTAGGGCTCCCTTGGGTCTATCAGGGAAGCACAAGTTTGAGTTGGGGACAACTTTGGTGTGGGGTGCATCCTTCGATACAAAGATTTTTTGCAGTCAGGGCCAGGGGCCCCTGGGCACATCCTTTTTCCATTTTCCCTGGGAAAGAAAACTCAGCAGTCCAGGTTCCTGATGTCAGTTTGTAGGGCTCCCTTGGGTCTATCAGGGCAGCACAAGTTTGAGGTGGGGACAACTTCTGTGTGGGCTCCATCCTTCGATATAAGGATTTTTTGCATTGAGGCCCAGCCCATGTCCAGGGGCCCCTGTGCACATCCTTTTTCCATTTTCCCTGGGAAGGAAAACTCAGCAGTCCAGGTTCCTGATGTCAGTTTGTAGGGCTCCCTTGGGTCTATCAGGGCAGCACAAGTTTGAGGTGGGGACAACTTCGGTGTGGGGTCCATCCTTCGATATAAGGATTTTTTGAAGTCAGGGCCAGGGGCCCCTGGGCACATCCTTTATCCATTTCCCCCGGGAAAGAAAAGTCAGCAGTCCAGGTTCCTGATGTCAGTTTGTAGGGCTCCCTTGGGTCTATCAGGGCAGCACAAGTTTGAGGTGGGGACAACTTCGGTGTGGGGTGCATCCTTCGATATAAGGATTTTTTGCAGTGAGGTCCCTGCCCAGGGCCAGGGGCCCCTGGGCACATCCTTTTTCCATTTTCCCTGGGAAAGAAAACTCAGCAGTCCAGGTGCCTGATGTCAGTTTATAGGGCTCCCTTGGGTGTATCAGGGCAGCACAAGTTTGAGGTGGGGACAACTTCGGTGTGGGGTCCATCCTTCGATATAAGGATTCTTTGCAGTCAGGGCCAGGGGCCCCCTGGCACACCCTTTGGCCATTTTCCCTGGGAAAGAAAACTCAGCAGTCCAGGTTCCTGATGTCAGTTTGTAGGGCTCCCTTGGGTCTATCAGGGCAGCACAAGTTTGAGGTGGGGACAACTTCGGTGTGGGGTCCATCCTTCGATATAAGGATTTTTTTCAGTGAGGCCCAGCCAGGACCAGGGGCCCTAGGGCACATCCTTTTTCCATTTTCCCTGGGAAAGAAACTCAGCAGTCCAGGTTCCTGATGTCAGTTTGTAGGGCTCCCTTGGGTCTATCAGGGCAGCACAAGTTTGAGGTGGGGACAACTTCGGTGTGGGTTCCATCCTTCGATATAAGGATTTTTTGCAGTCAGGGCCAGGGACCTAGGGCCACGGGCCCCTGGGCACATCCTTTTTCCATTTTCCCTGGGAAAGAAAACTCAGCAGTCCAGGTTCCTGATGTCAGTTTGTAGGGCTCCCTTGGGTGTATCAGGGCAGCACAAGTTTGAGGTGGGGACAACTTCGGTGTGGGGTCCATCCTTCGATATAAGGATTCTTTGCAGTCAGGGCCAGGGGCCCCTGGGCACATCCTTTTTCCATTTTCCCTGGGAAAGAAAACTCAGCAGTCCAGGTTCCTGATGTCAGTTTGTAGGGCTCCCTTGGGTCTATCAGGGCAGCACAAGTTTGAGGTGGGGACATCTTCGGTGTGGGGTCCATCCTTCGATATAAGGATTCTTTGCAGTGAGGCCCCAGCCCAGGTCCAGGGGCCCCTGGGCACATCCTTTTTCCATTTTCCCTGGGAAAGAAAACTCAGCAGTCCAGGTTCCTGATGTCAGTTTATAGGGCTCCCTTGGGTCTATCAGGGCAGCAAAAGTTTGAGGTGGGGACAACTTCGGTGTGGGCTCCATCCTTCGATATAAGGATTTTTTGCAGTCATGGCCAGGGGCCCCTGGGCACATCCTTTTTCCATTTTCCCTGGGAAAGAAAACTCAGCAGTCCAGGTTCCTGATGTCAGTTTGTAGGGCTCCCTTGGGTCTATCAGGGCAGCACAAGTTTGAGGTGGGGACAACTTCGGTGTGGGGTCCATCCTTCGATATAAGGATTTTTTGCAGTGAGGTCCCTGCCCAGGGCCAGGGCCCCTGGGCACATCCTTTTTCCATTTTCCCTGGGAAAGAAAACTCAGCAGTCCAGGTTCCTGATGTCAGTTTGTAGGGCTCCCTTGGGTCTATCAGGGCAGCACAAGTTTGAGGTGGGGACAACTTCGGTGTGGGGTCCATCCTTCGATATATGGATTCTTTGCAGTCAGAACCAGGGGCCCCCGGGCACATCCTTTTTCCATTTTCCCTGGGAAAGAAAACTCAGCAGTCCAGGTTCCTGATGTCAGTTTGTAGGGCTCCCTTGGGTCTATCAGGGCAGCATATGTTTGAGGTGGCGACAACTTCGGTGTGGGTTCCATCCTTCGATATAAGGATTTTTTGCAGTCAGGGCCAGGGGCCCCTGGGCACATCCTTTTTCCATTTTCCCTGGGAAAGAAAACTCAGCAGTCCAGGTTCCTGATGTCAGTTTGTAGGGCTCCCTTGGGTCTATCAGGGCAGCACAAGTTTGAGGTGGGGACAACTTCGGTGTGGGGTCCATCCTTCGATATAAGGATTTTTTGCAATCAGGGCCAGGGGCCCCTGGGCACATCCTTTTTCCATTTTCCCTGGGAAAGAAAACTCAGCAGTCCAGGTTCCTGATGTCAGTTTGTAGGGCTCCCTTGGGTCTATCAGGGCAGCACAAGTTTGAGGTGGGGACAACTTCGGTGTGGGGTCCATCCTTCGATATAAGGATTCCTTGCAGTGAGGCCCCAGCCCAGGTCCAGGGGCCCCTGGGCACATCCTTTTTCCATTTTCCCTGGGAAAGAAAACTCAGCAGTCCAGGTTCCTGATGTCAGTTTATAGGCCTCCCTTGGGTCTATCAGGGCAGCACAAGTTTGAGGTGGGGACAACTTTGGTGTGGGGTCCATCCTTCGATATAAGGATTTTTTGCAGTGAGGTGCCTGTCCAGGGCCAGGGGCCGCTGGGCACATCCTTTTTCCATTTTCCCTGGGAAAGAAAACTCAGCAGTCCAGGTTCCTGATGTCAGTTTGTAGGGCTCCCTTGGGTCTATCAGGGCAGCACAAGTTTGAGGTGGGGACAACTTCGGTGTGGGGTCCATCCTTCGATATAAGGATTTTTTGCAGTCAGGGCCAGGGACCCCTGGGCACACACTTTGGCCATTTTCCCTGGGAAAGAAAACTCAGCAGTCCAGGTTCCTGATGTCAGTTTGTAGGGCTCCCTTGGGTCTATCAGGGCAGCACGAGTTTGAGGTGGGGACAACTTTGGTGGGGGGTCCATCCTTCGATATAAGGATTTTTTGCAGTCATGGCGAGGGGCCCCTGTGCACATCCTTTTTCCATTTTCCCTGGGAAAGAAAACTCAGCAGTCCAGGTTCCTGATGTCAGTTTGTAGGGCTCCCTTGGGTCTATCAGGGCAGCACAAGTTTGAGTTGGGGACACCTTCGGTGTGGGGTGCATCCTTCGATACAAAGATTTTTTGCAGTCAGGGCCAGGGGCCCCTGGGCACATCCTTTTTCCATTTTCCCTGGGAAAGAAAACTCAGCAGTCCAGGTTCCTGATGTCAGTTTGTAGGGCTCCCTTGGGTGTATCAGGGCAGCACAAGTTTGAGGTGGGGACAACTTCGGTGTGGGGTCCATCCTTCGATATAAGGATTTTTTGCATTGAGGCCCAGCCCATGTCCAGGGGCCGCTGTGCACATCCTTTTTCCATTTTCCCTGGGAAGGAAAACTCAGCAGTCCAGGTTCCTGATGTCAGTTTGTAGGGCTCCCTTGGGTCTATCAGGGCAGCACAAGTTTGAGGTGGGGACAACTTCGGTGTGGGGTCCATCCTTCGATATAAGGATTTTTTGAAGTCAGGGCCAGGGGCCCCTGGGCACATCCTTTTTCCATTTCCCCTGGGAAAGAAAAGTCAGCAGTCCAGGTTCCTGATGTCAGTTTGTAGGGCTCCCTTGGGTCTATCAGGGCAGCACAAGTTTGAGGTGGGGACAACTTCGGTGTGGGGTCCATCCTTCAATATAAGGATTTTTTGCAGTGAGGTCCCTGCCCAGGGCCAGGGGCCCCTGGGCACATCCTTTTTCCATTTTCCCTGGGAAAGAAAACTCAGCAGTCCAGGTTCCTGATGTCAGTTTATAGGGCTCCCTTGGGTGTATCAGGGCAGCACAAGTTTGAGGTGGGGACAACTTCGGTGTGGGGTCCATCCTTCGATATAAGGATTCTTTGCAGTCAGGGCCAGGGGCCCCCTGGCACACCCTTTGGCCATTTTCCCTGGGAAAGAAAACTCAGCAGTCCAGGTTCCTGATGTCAGTTTGTAGGGCTCCCTTGGGTCTATCAGGGCAGCACAAGTTTGAGGTGGGGACAACTTCGGTGTGGGCTCCATCCTTCGATATAAGGATTTTTTGCAGACAGGGCCAGGGGCCCAGGGCCAGGGGCCCCCGGGCACATCCTTTTTCCATTTTCCCTGGGGAAGAAAACTCAGCAGTCCAGGTTCCTGATGTCAGTTTGTAGGGCTCCCTTGGGTCTATCAGGGCAGCACAAGTTTGAGGTGGGGACAACTTCGGTGTGGGGTCCATCCTTCGATATAAGGATTCTTTGCAGTCAGTGCCAGGGGCCCCCGGGCACATCCTTTGGCCATTTTCCCTGGGAAAGAAAACTCAGCAGTCCAGGTTCCTGATGTCAGTTTGTAGGGCTCCCTTGGGTCTATCAGGGCAGCACAAGTTTGAGGTGGGGACAACTTCTGTGTGGGCTCCATCCTTCGATATAAGGATTTTTTGCATTGAGGCCCAGCCCATGTCCAGGGGCCCCTGTGCACATCCTTTTTCCATTTTCCCTGGGAAGGAAAACTCAGCAGTCCAGGTTCCTGATGTCAGTTTGTAGGGCTCCCTTGGGTCTATCAGGGCAGCACAAGTTTGAGGTGGGGACAACTTCGGTGTGGGGTCCATCCTTCGATATAAGGATTTTTTGAAGTCAGGGCCAGGGGCCCCTGGGCACATCCTTTTTCCATTTCCCCCGGGAAAGAAAAGTCAGCAGTCCAGGTTCCTGATGTCAGTTTGTAGGGCTCCCTTGGGTCTATCAGGGCAGCACAAGTTTGAGGTGGGGACAACTTCGGTGTGGGGTGCATCCTTCGATATAAGGATTTTTTGCAGTGAGGTCCCTGCCCAGGGCCAGGGGCCCCTGGGCACATCCTTTTTCCATTTTCCCTGGGAAAGAAAACTCAGCAGTCCAGGTGCCTGATGTCAGTTTATAGGGCTCCCTTGGGTGTATCAGGGCAGCACAAGTTTGAGGTGGGGACAACTTCGGTGTGGGGTCCATCCTTCGATATAAGGATTCTTTTCAGTCAGGGCCAGGGGCCCCCTGGCACACCCTTTGGCCATTTTCCCTGGGAAAGAAAACTCAGCAGTCCAGGTTCCTGATGTCAGTTTGTAGGGCTCCCTTGGGTCTATCAGGGCAGCACAAGTTTGAGGTGGGGACAACTTCGGTGTGGGGTCCATCCTTCGATATAAGGATTTTTTTCAGTGAGGCCCAGCCAGGACCAGGGGCCCTAGGGCACATCCTTTTTCCATTTTCCCTGGGAAAGAAACTCAGCAGTCCAGGTTCCTGATGTCAGTTTGTAGGGCTCCCTTGGGTCTATCAGGGCAGCACAAGTTTGAGGTGGGGACAACTTCGGTGTGGGTTCCATCCTTCGATATAAGGATTTTTTGCAGTCAGGGCCAGGGACCTAGGGCCACGGGCCCCTGGGCACATCCTTTTTCCATTTTCCCTGGGAAAGAAAACTCAGCAGTCCAGGTTCCTGATGTCAGTTTGTAGGGCTCCCTTGGGTGTATCAGGGCAGCACAAGTTTGAGGTGGGGACAACTTCGGTGTGGGGTCCATCCTTCGATATAAGGATTCTTTGCAGTCAGGGCCAGGGGCCCCTGGGCACATCCTTTTTCCATTTTCCCTGGGAAAGAAAACTCAGCAGTCCAGGTTCCTGATGTCAGTTTGTAGGGCTCCCTTGGGTCTATCAGGGCAGCACAAGTTTGAGGTGGGGACATCTTCGGTGTGGGGTCCATCCTTCGATATAAGGATTCTTTGCAGTGAGGCCCCAGCCCAGGTCCAGGGGCCCCTGGGCACATCCTTTTTCCATTTTCCCTGGGAAAGAAAACTCAGCAGTCCAGGTTCCTGATGTCAGTTTATAGGGCTCCCTTGGGTCTATCAGGGCAGCAAAAGTTTGAGGTGGGGACAACTTCGGTGTGGGCTCCATCCTTCGATATAAGGATTTTTTGCAGTCATGGCCAGGGGCCCCTGGGCACATCCTTTTTCCATTTTCCCTGGGAAAGAAAACTCAGCAGTCCAGGTTCCTGATGTCAGTTTGTAGGGCTCCCTTGGGTCTATCAGGGCAGCACAAGTTTGAGGTGGGGACAACTTCGGTGTGGGGTCCATCCTTCGATATAAGGATTTTTTGCAGTGAGGTCCCTGCCCAGGGCCAGGGCCCCTGGGCACATCCTTTTTCCATTTTCCCTGGGAAAGAAAACTCAGCAGTCCAGGTTCCTGATGTCAGTTTGTAGGGCTCCCTTGGGTCTATCAGGGCAGCATATGTTTGAGGTGGCGACAACTTCGGTGTGGGTTCCATCCTTCGATATAAGGATTTTTTGCAGTCAGGGCCAGGGGCCCCTGGGCACATCCTTTTTCCATTTTCCCTGGGAAAGAAAACTCAGCAGTCCAGGTTCCTGATGTCAGTTTGTAGGGCTCCCTTGGGTGTATCAGGGCAGCACAAGTTTGAGGTGGGGACAACTTCGGTGTGGGGTCCATCCTTCGATATAAGGATTTTTTGCAGTCAGGGCCAGGGGCCCCTGGGCACATCCTTTTTCCATTTTCCCTGGGAAAGAAAACTCAGCAGTCCAGGTTCCTGATGTCAGTTTGTAGGGCTCCCTTGGGTCTATCAGGGCAGCACAAGTTTGAGGTGGGGACAACTTCGGTGTGGGGTCCATCCTTCGATATAAGGATTCCTTGCAGTGAGGCCCCAGCCCAGGTCCAGGGGCCCCTGGGCACATCCTTTTTCCATTTTCCCTGGGAAAGAAAACTCAGCAGTCCAGGTTCCTGATGTCAGTTTATAGGCCTCCCTTGGGTCTATCAGGGCAGCACAAGTTTGAGGTGGGGACAACTTTGGTGTGGGGTCCATCCTTCGATATAAGGATTTTTTGCAGTGAGGTCCCTGCCAAGGGCCAGGGGCCGCTGGGCACATCCTTTTTCCATTTTCCCTGGGAAAGAAAACTCAGCAGTCCAGGTTCCTGATGTCAGTTTGTAGGGCTCCCTTGGGTCTATCAGGGCAGCACAAGTTTGAGGTGGGGACAACTTCGGTGTGGGGTCCATCCTTCGATATAAGGATTTTTTGCAGTCAGGGCCAGGGGCCCCTGGGCACACACTTTGGCCATTTTCCCTGGGAAAGAAAACTCAGCAGTCCAGGTTCCTGATGTCAGTTTGTAGGGCTCCCTTGGGTCTATCAGGGCAGCACGAGTTTGAGGTGGGGACAACTTTGGTGGGGGGTCCATCCTTCGATATAAGGATTTTTTGCAGTCATGGCCAGGGGCCCCTGGGCACATCCTTTTTCCATTTTCCCTGGGAAAGAAAACTCAGCAGTCCAGGTTCCTGATGTCAGTTTGTAGGGCTCCCTTGGGTCTATCAGGGCAGCACAAGTTTGAGTTGGGGACACCTTCGGTGTGGGGTGCATCCTTCGATACAAAGATTTTTTGCAGTCAGGGCCAGGGGCCCCTGGGCACATCCTTTTTCCATTTTCCCTGGGAAAGAAAACTCAGCAGTCCAGGTTCCTGATGTCAGTTTGTAGGGCTCCCTTGGGTGTATCAGGGCAGCACAAGTTTGAGGTGGGGACAACTTCGGTGTGGGGTCCATCCTTCGATATAAGGATTTTTTGCATTGAGGCCCAGCCCATGTCCAGGGGCCGCTGTGCACATCCTTTTTCCATTTTCCCTGGGAAGGAAAACTCAGCAGTCCAGGTTCCTGATGTCAGTTTGTAGGGCTCCCTTGGGTCTATCAGGGCAGCACAAGTTTGAGGTGGGGACAACTTCGGTGTGGGGTCCATCCTTCGATATAAGGATTTTTTGAAGTCAGGGCCAGGGGCCCCTGGGCACATCCTTTTTCCATTTCCCCTGGGAAAGAAAAGTCAGCAGTCCAGGTTCCTGATGTCAGTTTGTAGGGCTCCCTTGGGTCTATCAGGGCAGCACAAGTTTGAGGTGGGGACAACTTCGGTGTGGGGTCCATCCTTCAATATAAGGATTTTTTGCAGTGAGGTCCCTGCCCAGGGCCAGGGGCCCCTGGGCACATCCTTTTTCCATTTTCCCTGGGAAAGAAAACTCAGCAGTCCAGGTTCCTGATGTCAGTTTATAGGGCTCCCTTGGGTGTATCAGGGCAGCACAAGTTTGAGGTGGGGACAACTTCGGTGTGGGGTCCATCCTTCGATATAAGGATTCTTTGCAGTCAGGGCCAGGGGCCCCCTGGCACACCCTTTGGCCATTTTCCCTGGGAAAGAAAACTCAGCAGTCCAGGTTCCTGATGTCAGTTTGTAGGGCTCCCTTGGGTCTATCAGGGCAGCACAAGTTTGAGGTGGGGACAACTTCGGTGTGGGCTCCATCCTTCGATATAAGGATTTTTTGCAGACAGGGCCAGGGGCCCAGGGCCAGGGGCCCCCGGGCACATCCTTTTTCCATTTTCCCTGGGGAAGAAAACTCAGCAGTCCAGGTTCCTGATGTCAGTTTGTAGGGCTGCCTTGGGTCTATCAGGGCAGCACAAGTTTGAGGTGGGGACAACTTCGGTGTGGGGTCCATCCTTCGATATAAGGATTCTTTGCAGTCAGTGCCAGGGGCCCCCGGGCACATCCTTTGGCCATTTTCCCTGGGAAAGAAAACTCAGCAGTCCAGGTTCCTGATGTCAGTTTGTAGGGCTCCCTTGGGTCTATCAGGGCAGCACAAGTTTGAGGTGGGGACAACTTTGGTGTGGGGTCCATCCTTCGATATAAGGATTTTTTGCAGTCAGGGCCAGGGGCCCCTGGTCACATCCTTTCTCCATTTTCCCTGGGAAAGAAAACTCAGCAGTCCAGGTTCCTGATGTCAGTTTGTAGGGCTTCCTGGGGTGTATCAGGGCAGCACAAGTTTGAGTTGGGGACAACTTCGGTGTGGGGTGCATCCTTCAATACAAAGATTTTTTGCAGTCAGGGCCAGGGGCCCCAGGGCACATCCTTTTTCCATTTTCCCTGGGAAAGAAAACTCAGCAGTCCAGGTTCCTGATGTCAGTTTGTAGGGCTCCCTTGGGTCTATCAGGGCAGCACAAGTTTGAGGTGGGGACAACTTCGGTGTGGGGTCCATCCTTCGATATAAGGATTTTTTGCAGTGAGGTCCCTGCCCAGGGCCAGGGGCCCCTGTGCACATCCTTTTTCCATTTTCCCTGGGAAAGAAAACTCAGCAGTCCAGGTTCCTGATGTCAGTTTGTAGGGCTCCCTTGGGTCTATCAGGGCAGCACAAGTTTGAGGTGGGGACAACTTTGGTGTGGGGTCCATCCTTCGATATAAGGATTTCTTGTTGTGAGGTCCCTGCCAAGGGCCAGGGGCCGCTGGGCACATCCTTTTTCCATTTTCCCTGGGAAAGAAAACTCAGCAGTCCAGGTTCCTGATGTCAGTTTGTAGGGCTCCCTTGGGTCTATCAGGGCAGCACAAGTTTGAGGTGGGGACAACTTCGGTGTGGGGTCCATCCTTCGATATAAGGATTTTTTGCAGTCATGGCGAGGGGCCCCTGGGCACATCCTTTTTCCATTTTCCCTGGGAAAGAAAACTCAGCAGTCCAGGTTCCTGATGTCAGTTTGTAGGGCTCCCTTGGGTCTATCAGGGCAGCACAAGTTTGAGTTGGGGACACCTTCGGTGTGGGGTGCATCCTTCGATACAAAGATTTTTTGCAGTCAGGGCCAGGGGCCCCTGGGCACATCCTTTTTCCATTTTCCCTGGGAAAGAAAACTCAGCAGTCCAGGTTCCTGATGTCAGTTTGTAGGGCTCCCTTGGGTCTATCAGGGCAGCACTAGTTTGAGGTGGGGACAACTTCGGTGTGGGGTCCATCCTTCGATATAAGGATTTTTTGAAGTCAGGGCCAGGGGCCCCAGGGCACATCCTTTTTCCATTTCCCCTGGGAAAGAAAACTCAGCAGTCCAGGTTCCTGATGTCAGTTTGTAGGGCTCCCTTGGGTCTATCAGGGCAGCACAAGTTTGAGGTGGGGACAACTTCGGTGTGGGGTCCATCCTTCGATATATGGATTCTTTGCAGTCAGAACCAGGGGCCCCCGGGCACATCCTTTTTCCATTTTCCCTGGGAAAGAAAACTCAGCAGTCCAGGTTCCTGATGTCAGTTTGTAGGGCTCCCTTGGGTCTATCAGGGCAGCATATGTTTGAGGTGGCGACAACTTCGGTGTGGGTTCCATCCTTCGATATAAGGATTTTTTGCAGTCAGGGCCAGGGGCCCCTGGGCACATCCTTTTTCCATTTTCCCTGGGAAAGAAAACTCAGCAGTCCAGGTTCCTGATGTCAGTTTGTAGGGCTCCCTTGGGTGTATCAGGGCAGCACAAGTTTGAGGTGGGGACAACTTCGGTGTGGGGTCCATCCTTCGATATAAGGATTTTTTGCAGTCAGGGCCAGGGGCCCCTGGGCACATCCTTTTTCCATTTTCCCTGGGAAAGAAAACTCAGCAGTCCAGGTTCCTGATGTCAGTTTGTAGGGCTCCCTTGGGTCTATCAGGGCAGCACAAGTTTGAGGTGGGGACAACTTCGGTGTGGGGTCCATCCTTCGATATAAGGATTCCTTGCAGTGAGGCCCCAGCCCAGGTCCAGGGGCCCCTGGGCACATCCTTTTTCCATTTTCCCTGGGAAAGAAAACTCAGCAGTCCAGGTTCCTGATGTCAGTTTATAGGCCTCCCTTGGGTCTATCAGGGCAGCACAAGTTTGAGGTGGGGACAACTTTGGTGTGGGGTCCATCCTTCGATATAAGGATTTTTTGCAGTGAGGTCCCTGCCAAGGGCCAGGGGCCGCTGGGCACATCCTTTTTCCATTTTCCCTGGGAAAGAAAACTCAGCAGTCCAGGTTCCTGATGTCAGTTTGTAGGGCTCCCTTGGGTGTATCAGGGCAGCACAAGTTTGAGGTGGGGACAACTTCGGTGTGGGGTCCATCCTTCGATATAAGGATTTTTTGCAGTCAGGGCCAGGGGCCCCTGGGCACACACTTTGGCCATTTTCCCTGGGAAAGAAAACTCAGCAGTCCAGGTTCCTGATGTCAGTTTGTAGGGCTCCCTTGGGTCTATCAGGGCAGCACGAGTTTGAGGTGGGGACAACTTTGGTGGGGGGTCCATCCTTCGATATAAGGATTTTTTGCAGTCATGGCGAGGGGCCCCTGTGCACATCCTTTTTCCATTTTCCCTGGGAAAGAAAACTCAGCAGTCCAGGTTCCTGATGTCAGTTTGTAGGGCTCCCTTGGGTCTATCAGGGCAGCACAAGTTTGAGTTGGGGACACCTTCGGTGTGGGGTGCATCCTTCGATACAAAGATTTTTTGCAGTCAGGGCCAGGGGCCCCTGGGCACATCCCTTTCCATTTTCCCTGGGAAAGAAAACTCAGCAGTCCAGGTTCCTGATGTCAGTTTGTAGGGCTCCCTTGGGTGTATCAGGGCAGCACAAGTTTGAGGTGGGGACAACTTCGGTGTGGGGTCCATCCTTCGATATAAGGATTTTTTGCATTGAGGCCCAGCCCATGTCCAGGGGCCGCTGTGCACATCCTTTTTCCATTTTCCCTGGGAAGGAAAACTCAGCAGTCCAGGTTCCTGATGTCAGTTTGTAGGGCTCCCTTGGGTCTATCAGGGCAGCACAAGTTTGAGGTGGGGACAACTTCGGTGTGGGGTCCATCCTTCGATATAAGGATTCCTTGCAGTGAGGCCCCAGCCCAGGTCCAGGGGCCCCTGGGCACATCCTTTTTCCATTTTCCCTGGGAAAGAAAACTCAGCAGTCCAGGTTCCTGATGTCAGTTTATAGGCCTCCCTTGGGTCTATCAGGGCAGCACAAGTTTGAGGTGGGGACAACTTTGGTGTGGGGTCCATCCTTCGATATAAGGATTTTTTGCAGTGAGGTCCCTGCCAAGGGCCAGGGGCCGCTGGGCACATCCTTTTTCCATTTTCCCTGGGAAAGAAAACTCAGCAGTCCAGGTTCCTGATGTCAGTTTGTAGGGCTCCCTTGGGTGTATCAGGGCAGCACAAGTTTGAGGTGGGGACAACTTCGGTGTGGGGTCCATCCTTCGATATAAGGATTTTTTGCAGTCAGGGCCAGGGGCCCCTGGGCACACACTTTGGCCATTTTCCCTGGGAAAGAAAACTCAGCAGTCCAGGTTCCTGATGTCAGTTTGTAGGGCTCCCTTGGGTCTATCAGGGCAGCACGAGTTTGAGGTGGGGACAACTTTGGTGGGGGGTCCATCCTTCGATATAAGGATTTTTTGCAGTCATGGCGAGGGGCCCCTGTGCACATCCTTTTTCCATTTTCCCTGGGAAAGAAAACTCAGCAGTCCAGGTTCCTGATGTCAGTTTGTAGGGCTCCCTTGGGTCTATCAGGGCAGCACAAGTTTGAGTTGGGGACACCTTCGGTGTGGGGTGCATCCTTCGATACAAAGATTTTTTGCAGTCAGGGCCAGGGGCCCCTGGGCACATCCTTTTTCCATTTTCCCTGGGAAAGAAAACTCAGCAGTCCAGGTTCCTGATGTCAGTTTGTAGGGCTCCCTTGGGTGTATCAGGGCAGCACAAGTTTGAGGTGGGGACAACTTCGGTGTGGGGTCCATCCTTCGATATAAGGATTTTTTGCATTGAGGCCCAGCCCATGTCCAGGGGCCGCTGTGCACATCCTTTTTCCATTTTCCCTGGGAAGGAAAACTCAGCAGTCCAGGTTCCTGATGTCAGTTTGTAGGGCTCCCTTGGGTCTATCAGGGCAGCACAAGTTTGAGGTGGGGACAACTTCGGTGTGGGGTCCATCCTTCGATATAAGGATTTTTTGAAGTCAGGGCCAGGGGCCCCTGGGCACATCCTTTTTCCATTTCCCCTGGGAAAGAAAAGTCAGCAGTCCAGGTTCCTGATGTCAGTTTGTAGGGCTCCCTTGGGTCTATCAGGGCAGCACAAGTTTGAGGTGGGGACAACTTCGGTGTGGGGTCCATCCTTCAATATAAGGATTTTTTGCAGTGAGGTCCCTGCCCAGGGCCAGGGGCCCCTGGGCACATCCTTTTTCCATTTTCCCTGGGAAAGAAAACTCAGCAGTCCAGGTTCCTGATGTCAGTTTATAGGGCTCCCTTGGGTGTATCAGGGCAGCACAAGTTTGAGGTGGGGACAACTTCGGTGTGGGGTCCATCCTTCGATATAAGGATTCTTTGCAGTCAGGGCCAGGGGCCCCCTGGCACACCCTTTGGCCATTTTCCCTGGGAAAGAAAACTCAGCAGTCCAGGTTCCTGATGTCAGTTTGTAGGGCTCCCTTGGGTCTATCAGGGCAGCACAAGTTTGAGGTGGGGACAACTTCGGTGTGGGCTCCATCCTTCGATATAAGGATTTTTTGCAGACAGGGCCAGGGGCCCAGGGCCAGGGGCCCCCGGGCACATCCTTTTTCCATTTTCCCTGGGGAAGAAAACTCAGCAGTCCAGGTTCCTGATGTCAGTTTGTAGGGCTCCCTTGGGTCTATCAGGGCAGCACAAGTTTGAGGTGGGGACAACTTCGGTGTGGGGTCCATCCTTCGATATAAGGATTCTTTGCAGTCAGTGCCAGGGGCCCCCGGGCACATCCTTTGGCCATTTTCCCTGGGAAAGAAAACTCAGCAGTCCAGGTTCCTGATGTCAGTTTGTAGGGCTCCCTTGGGTCTATCAGGGCAGCACAAGTTTGAGGTGGGGACAACTTCGGTGTGGGGTCCATCCTTCGATATAAGGATTTTTTGCAGTCAGGGCCAGGGGCCCCTGGTCACATCCTTTCTCCATTTTCCCTGGGAAAGAAAACTCAGCAGTCCAGGTTCCTGATGTCAGTTTGTAGGGCTTCCTGGGGTGTATCAGGGCAGCACAAGTTTGAGTTGGGGACAACTTCGGTGTGGGGTGCATCCTTCAATACAAAGATTTTTTGCAGTCAGGGCCAGGGGCCCCAGGGCACATCCTTTTTCCATTTTCCCTGGGAAAGAAAACTCAGCAGTCCAGGTTCCTGATGTCAGTTTGTAGGGCTCCCTTGGGTCTATCAGGGCAGCACAAGTTTGAGGTGGGGACAACTTCGGTGTGGGGTCCATCCTTCGATATAAGGATTTTTTGCAGTGAGGTCCCTGCCCAGGGCCAGGGGCCCCTGTGCACATCCTTTTTCCATTTTCCCTGGGAAAGAAAACTCAGCAGTCCAGGTTCCTGATGTCAGTTTGTAGGGCTCCCTTGGGTCTATCAGGGCAGCACAAGTTTGAGGTGGGGACAACTTTGGTGTGGGGTCCATCCTTCGATATAAGGATTTCTTGTTGTGAGGTCCGTGCCAAGGGCCAGGGGCCGCTGGGCACATCCTTTTTCCATTTTCCCTGGGAAAGAAAACTCAGCAGTCCAGGTTCCTGATGTCAGTTTGTAGGGCTCCCTTGGGTCTATCAGGGCAGCACAAGTTTGAGGTGGGGACAACTTCGGTGTGGGGTCCATCCTTCGATATAAGGATTTTTTGCAGTCATGGCGAGGGGCCCCTGTGCACATCCTTTTTCCATTTTCCCTGGGAAAGAAAACTCAGCAGTCCAGGTTCCTGATGTCAGTTTGTAGGGCTCCCTTGGGTCTATCAGGGCAGCACAAGTTTGAGTTGGGGACACCTTCGGTGTGGGGTGCATCCTTCGATACAAAGATTTTTTGCAGTCAGGGCCAGGGGCCCCTGGGCACATCCTTTTTCCATTTTCCCTGGGAAAGAAAACTCAGCAGTCCAGGTTCCTGATGTCAGTTTGTAGGGCTCCCTTGGGTCTATCAGGGCAGCACAAGTTTGAGGTGGGGACAACTTCGGTGTGGGGTCCATCCTTCGATATAAGGATTTTTTGAAGTCAGGGCCAGGGGCCCCAGGGCACATCCTTTTTCCATTTCCCCTGGGAAAGAAAACTCAGCAGTCCAGGTTCCTGATGTCAGTTTGTAGGGCTCCCTTGGGTCTATCAGGGCAGCACAAGTTTGAGGTGGGGACAACTTCGGTGTGGGGTCCATCCTTCGATATAAGGATTTTTTGCAGTGATGTCCCTGCCCAGGGCCAGGGGCCCCTGGGCACATCCTTTTTCCATTTTCCCTGGGAAAGAAAACTCAGCAGTCCAGGTTCCTGATGTTAGTTTATAGGGCTCCCTTGGGTGTATCAGGGCAGCACAAGTTTGAGGTGGGGACAACTTCGGTGTGGGGTCCATCCTTCGATATAAGGATTCTTTGCAGTGAGGACAAGGGGCCCCCTGGCACACCCTTTGGCCATTTTCCCTGGGAAAGAAAACTCAGCAGTCCAGGTTCCTGATGTCAGTTTGTAGGGCTCCCTTGGGTCTATCAGGGCAGCACAAGTTTGAGGTGGGGACAACTTCGGTGTGGGGTCCATCCTTCGATATAAGGATTCTTTGCAGTCAGTGCCAGGGGCCCCTGGGCACATCCTTTTTCCATTTTCCCTGGGAAGGAAAACTCAGCAGTCCAGGTTCCTGATGTCAGTTTGTAGGGCTCCCTTGGGTCTATCAGGGCAGCACAAGTTTGAGGTGGGGACAACTTTGGTGTGGGGTCCATCCTTCGATATAAGGATTTTTTGCAGTCAGGGCCAGGGGCCCCTGGTCACATCCTTTCTCCATTTTCCCTGGGAAAGAAAACTCAGCAGTCCAGGTTCCTGATGTCAGTTTGTAGGGCTTCCTGGGGTGTATCAGGGCAGCACAAGTTTGAGTTGGGGACAACTTCGGTGTGGGGTGCATCCTTCGATACAAAGATTTTTTGCAGTCAGGGCCAGGGGCCCCAGGGCACATCCTTTTTCCATTTTCCCTGGGAAAGAAAACTCAGCAGTCCAGGTTCCTGATGTCAGTTTGTAGGGCTCCCTTGGGTCTATCAGGGCAGCACAAGTTTGAGGTGGGGACAACTTCGGTGTGGGGTCCATCCTTCGATATAAGGATTTTTTGCAGTGAGGTCCCTGCCCAGGGCCAGGGGCCCCTGTGCACATCCTTTTTCCATTTTCCCTGGGAAAGAAAACTCAGCAGTCCAGGTTCCTGATGTCAGTTTGTAGGGCTCCCTTGGGTCTATCAGGGCAGCACAAGTTTGAGGTGGGGACAACTTTGGTGTGGGGTCCATCCTTCGATATAAGGATTTCTTGTTGTGAGGTTCCTGCCAAGGGCCAGGGGCCGCTGGGCACATCCTTTTTCCATTTTCCCTGGGAAAGAAAACTCAGCAGTCCAGGTTCCTGATGTCAGTTTGTAGGGCTCCCTTGGGTCTATCAGGGCAGCACAAGTTTGAGGTGGGGACAACTTCGGTGTGGGCTCCATCCTTCGATATAAGGATTTTTTGAAGTCAGGGCCAGGGGCCCCTGGGCACACCCTTTGGCCATTTTCCCTGGGAAAGAAAACTCAGCAGTCCAGGTTCCTGATGTCAGTTTGTAGGGCTCCCTTGGGTCTATCAGGGCAGCACGAGTTTGAGGTGGGGACAACTTTGGTGTGGGGTCCATCCTTCGATATAAGGATTTTTTGCAGTCATGGCGAGGGGCCCCTGTGCACATCCTTTTTCCATTTTCCCTGGGAAAGAAAACTCAGCAGTCCAGGTTCCTGATGTCAGTTTGTAGGGCTCCCTTGGGTCTATCAGGGAAGCACAAGTTTGAGTTGGGGACAACTTCGGTGTGGGGTGCATCCTTCGATACAAAGATTTTTTGCAGTCAGGGCCAGGGGCCCCTGGGCACATCCTTTTTCCATTTTCCCTGGGAAAGAAAACTCAGCAGTCCAGGTTCCTGATGTCAGTTTGTAGGGCTCCCTTGGGTCTATCAGGGCAGCACAAGTTTGAGGTGGGGACAACTTCTGTGTGGGCTCCATCCTTCGATATAAGGATTTTTTGCATTGAGGCCCAGCCCATGTCCAGGGGCCCCTGTGCACATCCTTTTTTCCATTTTCCCTGGGAAGGAAAACTCAGCAGTCCAGGGTCCTGATGTCAGTTTGTAGGGCTCCCTTGGGTCTATCAGGGCAGCACAAGTTTGAGGTGGGGACAACTTCGGTGTGGGGTCCATCCTTCGATATAAGGATTTTTTGAAGTCAGGGCCAGGGGCCCCTGGGCACATCCTTTTTCCATTTCCCCCGGGAAAGAAAACTCAGCAGTCCAGGTTCCTGATGTCTGTTTGTAGGGCTCCCTTGGGTCTATCAGGGCAGCACAAGTTTGAGGTGGGGACAACTTCGGTGTGGGGTGCATCCTTCGATATAAGGATTTTTTGCAGTGAGGTCCCTGCCCAGGGCCAGGGGCCCCTGGGCACATCCTTTTTCCATTTTCCCTGGGAAAGAAAACTCAGCAGTCCAGGTGCCTGATGTCAGTTTATAGGGCTCCCTTGGGTGTATCAGGGCAGCACAAGTTTGAGGTGGGGACAACTTCGGTGTGGGGTCCATCCTTCGATATAAGGATTCTTTTCAGTCAGGGCCAGGGGCCCCCTGGCACAACCTTTGGCCATTTTCCCTGGGAAAGAAAACTCAGCAGTCCAGGTTCCTGATGTCAGTTTGTAGGGCTCCCTTGGGTCTATCAGGGCAGCACAAGTTTGAGATGGGGACAACTTCGGTGTGGGGTCCATCCTTCGATATAAGGATTTTTTTCAGTGAGGCCCAGCCAGGACCAGGGGCCCTAGGGCACATCCTTTTTCCATTTTCCCTGGGAAAGAAACTCAGCAGTCCAGGTTCCTGATGTCAGTTTGTAGGGCTCCCTTGGGTCTATCAGGGCAGCACAAGTTTGAGGTGGGGACAACTTCGGTGTGGGTTCCATCCTTCGATATAAGGATTTTTTGCAGTCAGGGCCAGGGACCTAGGGCCACGGGCCCCTGGGCACATCCTTTTTCCATTTTCCCTGGGAAAGAAAACTCAGCAGTCCAGGTTCCTGATGTCAGTTTGTAGGGCTCCCTTGGGTCTATCAGGGCAGCACAAGTTTGAGGTGGGGACAACTTCGGTGTGGGGTCCATCCTTCGATATAAGGATTCTTTGCAGTCAGGGCCAGGGGCCCCTGGGCACATCCTTTTTCCATTTTCCCTGGGAAAGAAAACTCAGCAGTCCAGGTTCCTGATGTCAGTTTGTAGGGCTCCCTTGGGTCTATCAGGGCAGCACAAGTTTGAGGTGGGGACATCTTCGGTGTGGGGTCCATCCTTCGATATAAGGATTCTTTGCAGTGAGGCCCCAGCCCAGGTCCAGGGGCCCCTGGGCACATCCTTTTTCCATTTTCCCTGGGAAAGAAAACTCAGCAGTCCAGGTTCCTGATGTCAGTTTATAGGGCTCCCTTGGGTCTATCAGGGCAGCAAAAGTTTGAGGTGGGGACAACTTCGGTGTGGGCTCCATCCTTCGATATAAGGATTTTTTGCAGTCATGGCCAGGGGCCCCTGGGCACATCCTTTTTCCATTTTCCCTGGGAAAGAAAACTCAGCAGTCCAGGTTCCTGATGTCAGTTTGTAGGGCTCCCTTGGGTCTATCAGGGCAGCACAAGTTTGAGGTGGGGACAACTTCGGTGTGGGGTCCATCCTTCGATATAAGGATTTTTTGCAGTGAGGTCCCTGCCCAGGGCCAGGGCCCCTGGGCACATCCTTTTTCCATTTTCCCTGGGAAAGAAAACTCAGCAGTCCAGGTTCCTGATGTCAGTTTGTAGGGCTCCCTTGGGTCTATCAGGGCAGCACAAGTTTGAGGTGGGGACAACTTCGGTGTGGGGTCCATCCTTCGATATATGGATTCTTTGCAGTCAGAACCAGGGGCCCCCGGGCACATCCTTTTTCCATTTTCCCTGGGAAAGAAAACTCAGCAGTCCAGGTTCCTGATGTCAGTTTGTAGGGCTCCCTTGGGTCTATCAGGGCAGCATATGTTTGAGGTGGCGACAACTTCGGTGTGGGTTCCATCCTTCGATATAAGGATTTTTTGCAGTCAGGGCCAGGGGCCCCTGGGCACATCCTTTTTCCATTTTCCCTGGGAAAGAAAACTCAGCAGTCCAGGTTCCTGATGTCAGTTTGTAGGGCTCCCTTGGGTGTATCAGGGCAGCACAAGTTTGAGGTGGGGACAACTTCGGTGTGGGGTCCATCCTTCGATATAAGGATTTTTTGCAGTCAGGGCCAGGGGCCCCTGGGCACATCCTTTTTCCATTTTCCCTGGGAAAGAAAACTCAGCAGTCCAGGTTCCTGATGTCAGTTTGTAGGGCTCCCTTGGGTCTATCAGGGCAGCACAAGTTTGAGGTGGGGACAACTTCGGTGTGGGGTCCATCCTTCGATATAAGGATTCCTTGCAGTGAGGCCCCAGCCCAGGTCCAGGGGCCCCTGGGCACATCCTTTTTCCATTTTCCCTGGGAAAGAAAACTCAGCAGTCCAGGTTCCTGATGTCAGTTTATAGGCCTCCCTTGGGTCTATCAGGGCAGCACAAGTTTGAGGTGGGGACAACTTCGGTGTGGGGTCCATCCTTCGATATAACGATTCTTTGCAGTCAGGGCCAGGGGCCCCCGGCACACCCTTTTTCCATTTTCCCTGGGAAAGAAAACTCAGCAGTCCAGGTTCCTGATGTCAGTTTGTAGGGCTCCCTTGGGTGTATCAGGGCAGCACAAGTTTGAGGTGGGGACAACTTCAGTGTGGGGTCCATCCTTCGATATAAGGATTTTTTGCAGTCAGGGCCAGGGGCCCCTGGGCACATCCTTTTTCCATTTTCCCTGGGAAAGAAAACTCAGCAGTCCAGGTTCCTGATGTCAGTTTGTAGGGCTCCCTTGGGTCTATCAGGGCAGCACAAGTTTGAGGTGGGGACAACTTCGGTGTGGGGTCCATCCTTCGATATAAGGATTTTTTGCAGTGAGGTCCCTGTCCTGGGCCAGGACCCCAGGGCACATCCTTTTTCCATTTTCCCTGGGAAAGAAAACTCAGCAGTCCAGGTTCCTGATGTCAGTTTGTAGGGCTCCCTTGGGTCTATCAGGGCAGCACAAGTTTGAGGTGGGGACAACTTCGGTGTGGGGTCCATCCTTCGATATAAGGATTTTTTGCAGTCAGGGCCAGGGGGCCCCCGGCACATCCTTTTTCCATTTTCCCTGGGAAAGAAAACTCAGCAGTCCAGGTTCCTGATGTCAGTTTGTAGGGCACCCTTGGGTCTATCAGGGCAGCACAAGTTTGAGGTGGGGACAACTTCGGTGTGGGCTCCATCCTTCGATATAAGGATTTTTTGCAGTCAGGGCCAGGGGCCCCTGGGCACATCCTTTTTCCATTTTCCCTGGGAAAGAAAACTCAGCAGTCCAGTTTCCTGATGTCAGTTTGTAGGGCTCCCTTGGGTCTATCAGGGCAGCACAAGTTTGAGGTGGGGACAACTTCGGTGTGGGGTCCATCCTTCGATATATGGATTCTTTGCAGTCAGAACCAGGGGCCCCCGGGCACACCCTTTTTCCATTTTCCCAGGGAAAGAAAACTCAGCAGTCCAGGTTCCTGATGTCAGTTTGTAGGGCTCCCTTGGGTCTATCAGGGCAGCACAAGTTTGAGGTGGGGACAACTTCGGTGTGGGGTCCATCCTTCGATATAAGGATTTTTTGCAGTCAGGGCCAGGGGCCCCTGGGCACATCCTTTTTCCATTTTCCCTGGGAAAGAAAACTCAGCAGTCCAGGTTCCTGATGTCAGTTTGTAGGGCTCCCTTGGGTCTATCAGGGCAGCACAAGTTTGAGGTGGGGACAACTTCGGTGTGGGGTCCATCCTTCGATATAAGGATTCTTTGCAATGAGGTCCCTACCCAGGTCCAGGGGCCCCTGGGCACATCCTTTTTCCATTTTCCCTGGGAAAGAAAACTCAGCAGTCCAGGTTCCTGATGTCAATTTGTAGGGCTCCCTTGGGTCTATCAGGGCAGCACAAGTTTGAGGTGGGGACAGCTTCGGTGTGGGGTCCATCCTTCGATATAAGGATTTTTTGCAGTCAGGGCCAGGGGCCCCCGGGCACATCCTTTTTCCATTTTCCCTGGGAAAGAAAACTCAGCAGTCCAGGTTCCTGATGTCAGTTTGTAGGGCTCCCTTGGGTCTATCAGGGCAGCACAAGTTTGAGGTGGGGACAACTTCGGTGTGGGGTCCATCCTTCGATATAAGGATTTTTTGCAGTCAGGGCCCGGGGACCCTGGGCACATCCTTTTTCCATTTTCCCTGGGAAAGAAAACTCAGCAGTCCAGGTTCCTGATGTCAGTTTGTAGGGCTCCCTTGGGTCTATCAGGGCAGCACAAGTTTGAGGTGGGGACAACTTCGGTGTGGGGTCCATCCTTCGATATAAGGATTTTTTGCAGTCAGGGACAGGGGCCCCTGGGCACATCCTTTTTCCATTTTCCCTGGGAAAGAAAACTCAGCAGTCCAGGTTCCTGATGTCAGTTTGTAGGGCTCCCTTGGGTCTATCAGGGCAGCACAAGTTTGAGGTGGGGACAACTTCGGTGTGGGGTCCATTCTTCGATATAATGATTCTTTGCAGTGAGGTCGTAGCCCTGGGCCAGGGGCCCCTGGGCACATTCTTTTTCCATTTTCTCTGGGAAAGAAAACTCAGCAGTCCAGGTTCCTGATGTCAGTTTGTAGGGCTGCCTTGGGTCTATCAGGGCAGTACAAGTTTGAGGTGGGGACAACTTCGGTGTGGGGTCCATCCTTTGATATAAGGATTATTTGCAGTCAGGGCTAGGTGCCCCTGGGCACATCCTTTTTTCATTTTCCCTGGGAAAGAAAACTCAGCAGTCCAGGTTCCTGATGTCAGTTTGTAGGGCTGCCTTGGGTCTATCAGGGCAGCACAAGTTTGAGCTGGGGACAACTTCGGTGTGGGGTCCATCCTTCGATATAAGGATTCCTTGCAGTGAGGCCCCAGCCCAGGTCCAGGGGCCCCTGGGCACATCCTTTTTCCATTTTCCCTGGGAAAGAAAACTCAGCAGTCCAGGTTCCTGATGTCAGTTTGTAGGGCTCCCTTGGGTCTATCAGGGCAGCACAAGTTTGAGGTGGGGACAACTTCGGTGTGGGGTCCATCCTTCGATATAAGGATTCTTTGCAATGAGGTCCCTACCCAGGTCCAGGGGCCCCTGGGCACATCCTTTTTCCATTTTCCCTGGGAAAGAAAACTCAGCAGTCCAGGTTCCTGATGTCAGTTTGTAGGGCTCCCTTGGGTCTATCAGGGCAGCACAAGTTTGAGGTGGGGACAACTTCGGTGTGGGGTCCATCCTTCGATATATGGATTCTTTGGAGTCAGAACCAGGGGCCCCCGGGCACATCCTTTTTCCATTTTCCCTGGGAAAGAAAACTCAGCAGTCCAGGTTCCTGATGTCAGTTTGTAGGGCTCCCTTGGGTCTATCAGGGCAGCACAAGTTTGAGGTGGGGACAACTTCGGTGTGGGCTCCATCCTTCGATATAAGGATTTTTTGAAGTCAGGGCCAGGGGCCCCTGGGCACACCCTTTGGCCATTTTCCCTGGGAAAGAAAACTCAGCAGTCCAGGTTCCTGATGTCAGTTTGTAGGGCTCCCTTGGGTCTATCAGGGCAGCACGAGTTTGAGGTGGGGACAACTTTGGTGTGGGGTCCATCCTTCGATATAAGGATTTTTTGCAGTCATGGCGAGGGGCCCCTGTGCACATCCTTTTTCCATTTTCCCTGGGAAAGAAAACTCAGCAGTCCAGGTTCCTGATGTCAGTTTGTAGGGCTCCCTTGGGTCTATCAGGGAAGCACAAGTTTGAGTTGGGGACAACTTCGGTGTGGGGTGCATCCTTCGATACAAAGATTTTTTGCAGTCAGGGCCAGGGGCCCCTGGGCACATCCTTTTTCCATTTTCCCTGGGAAAGAAAACTCAGCAGTCCAGGTTCCTGATGTCAGTTTGTAGGGCTCCCTTGGGTCTATCAGGGCAGCACAAGTTTGAGGTGGGGACAACTTCTGTGTGGGCTCCATCCTTCGATATAAGGATTTTTTGCATTGAGGCCCAGCCCATGTCCAGGGGCCCCTGTGCACATCCTTTTTTCCATTTTCCCTGGGAAGGAAAACTCAGCAGTCCAGGGTCCTGATGTCAGTTTGTAGGGCTCCCTTGGGTCTATCAGGGCAGCACAAGTTTGAGGTGGGGACAACTTCGGTGTGGGGTCCATCCTTCGATATAAGGATTTTTTGAAGTCAGGGCCAGGGGCCCCTGGGCACATCCTTTTTCCATTTCCCCCGGGAAAGAAAAGTCAGCAGTCCAGGTTCCTGATGTCTGTTTGTAGGGCTCCCTTGGGTCTATCAGGGCAGCACAAGTTTGAGGTGGGGACAACTTCGGTGTGGGGTGCATCCTTCGATATAAGGATTTTTTGCAGTGAGGTCCCTGCCCAGGGCCAGGGGCCCCTGGGCACATCCTTTTTCCATTTTCCCTGGGAAAGAAAACTCAGCAGTCCAGGTGCCTGATGTCAGTTTATAGGGCTCCCTTGGGTGTATCAGGGCAGCACAAGTTTGAGGTGGGGACAACTTCGGTGTGGGGTCCATCCTTCGATATAAGGATTCTTTTCAGTCAGGGCCAGGGGCCCCCTGGCACAACCTTTGGCCATTTTCCCTGGGAAAGAAAACTCAGCAGTCCAGGTTCCTGATGTCAGTTTGTAGGGCTCCCTTGGGTCTATCAGGGCAGCACAAGTTTGAGGTGGGGACAACTTCGGTGTGGGGTCCATCCTTCGATATAAGGATTTTTTTCAGTGAGGCCCAGCCAGGACCAGGGGCCCTAGGGCACATCCTTTTTCCATTTTCCCTGGGAAAGAAACTCAGCAGTCCAGGTTCCTGATGTCAGTTTGTAGGGCTCCCTTGGGTCTATCAGGGCAGCACAAGTTTGAGGTGGGGACAACTTCGGTGTGGGTTCCATCCTTCGATATAAGGATTTTTTGCAGTCAGGGCCAGGGACCTAGGGCCACGGGCCCCTGGGCACATCCTTTTTCCATTTTCCCTGGGAAAGAAAACTCAGCAGTCCAGGTTCCTGATGTCAGTTTGTAGGGCTCCCTTGGGTCTATCAGGGCAGCACAAGTTTGAGGTGGGGACAACTTCGGTGTGGGGTCCATCCTTCGATATAAGGATTCTTTGCAGTCAGGGCCAGGGGCCCCTGGGCACATCCTTTTTCCATTTTCCCTGGGAAAGAAAACTCAGCAGTCCAGGTTCCTGATGTCAGTTTGTAGGGCTCCCTTGGGTCTATCAGGGCAGCACAAGTTTGAGGTGGGGACATCTTCGGTGTGGGGTCCATCCTTCGATATAAGGATTCTTTGCAGTGAGGCCCCAGCCCAGGTCCAGGGGCCCCTGGGCACATCCTTTTTCCATTTTCCCTGGGAAAGAAAACTCAGCAGTCCAGGTTCCTGATGTCAGTTTATAGGGCTCCCTTGGGTCTATCAGGGCAGCAAAAGTTTGAGGTGGGGACAACTTCGGTGTGGGCTCCATCCTTCGATATAAGGATTTTTTGCAGTCATGGCCAGGGGCCCCTGGGCACATCCTTTTTCCATTTTCCCTGGGAAAGAAAACTCAGCAGTCCAGGTTCCTGATGTCAGTTTGTAGGGCTCCCTTGGGTCTATCAGGGCAGCACAAGTTTGAGGTGGGGACAACTTCGGTGTGGGGTCCATCCTTCGATATAAGGATTTTTTGCAGTGAGGTCCCTGCCCAGGGCCAGGGCCCCTGGGCACATCCTTTTTCCATTTTCCCTGGGAAAGAAAACTCAGCAGTCCAGGTTCCTGATGTCAGTTTGTAGGGCTCCCTTGGGTCTATCAGGGCAGCACAAGTTTGAGGTGGGGACAACTTCGGTGTGGGGTCCATCCTTCGATATATGGATTCTTTGCAGTCAGAACCAGGGGCCCCCGGGCACATCCTTTTTCCATTTTCCCTGGGAAAGAAAACTCAGCAGTCCAGGTTCCTGATGTCAGTTTGTAGGGCTCCCTTGGGTCTATCAGGGCAGCATATGTTTGAGGTGGCGACAACTTCGGTGTGGGTTCCATCCTTCGATATAAGGATTTTTTGCAGTCAGGGCCAGGGGCCCCTGGGCACATCCTTTTTCCATTTTCCCTGGGAAAGAAAACTCAGCAGTCCAGGTTCCTGATGTCAGTTTGTAGGGCTCCCTTGGGTGTATCAGGGCAGCACAAGTTTGAGGTGGGGACAACTTCGGTGTGGGGTCCATCCTTCGATATAAGGATTTTTTGCAGTCAGGGCCAGGGGCCCCTGGGCACATCCTTTTTCCATTTTCCCTGGGAAAGAAAACTCAGCAGTCCAGGTTCCTGATGTCAGTTTGTAGGGCTCCCTTGGGTCTATCAGGGCAGCACAAGTTTGAGGTGGGGACAACTTCGGTGTGGGGTCCATCCTTCGATATAAGGATTCCTTGCAGTGAGGCCCCAGCCCAGGTCCAGGGGCCCCTGGGCACATCCTTTTTCCATTTTCCCTGGGAAAGAAAACTCAGCAGTCCAGGTTCCTGATGTCAGTTTATAGGCCTCCCTTGGGTCTATCAGGGCAGCACAAGTTTGAGGTGGGGACAACTTCGGTGTGGGGTCCATCCTTCGATATAACGATTCTTTGCAGTCAGGGCCAGGGGCCCCCGGCACACCCTTTTTCCATTTTCCCTGGGAAAGAAAACTCAGCAGTCCAGGTTCCTGATGTCAGTTTGTAGGGCTCCCTTGGGTGTATCAGGGCAGCACAAGTTTGAGGTGGGGACAACTTCAGTGTGGGGTCCATCCTTCGATATAAGGATTTTTTGCAGTCAGGGCCAGGGGCCCCTGGGCACATCCTTTTTCCATTTTCCCTGGGAAAGAAAACTCAGCAGTCCAGGTTCCTGATGTCAGTTTGTAGGGCTCCCTTGGGTCTATCAGGGCAGCACAAGTTTGAGGTGGGGACAACTTCGGTGTGGGGTCCATCCTTCGATATAAGGATTTTTTGCAGTGAGGTCCCTGTCCTGGGCCAGGACCCCAGGGCACATCCTTTTTCCATTTTCCCTGGGAAAGAAAACTCAGCAGTCCAGGTTCCTGATGTCAGTTTGTAGGGCTCCCTTGGGTCTATCAGGGCAGCACAAGTTTGAGGTGGGGACAACTTCGGTGTGGGGTCCATCCTTCGATATAAGGATTTTTTGCAGTCAGGGCCAGGGGGCCCCCGGCACATCCTTTTTCCATTTTCCCTGGGAAAGAAAACTCAGCAGTCCAGGTTCCTGATGTCAGTTTGTAGGGCACCCTTGGGTCTATCAGGGCAGCACAAGTTTGAGGTGGGGACAACTTCGGTGTGGGCTCCATCCTTCGATATAAGGATTTTTTGCAGTCAGGGCCAGGGGCCCCTGGGCACATCCTTTTTCCATTTTCCCTGGGAAAGAAAACTCAGCAGTCCAGTTTCCTGATGTCAGTTTGTAGGGCTCCCTTGGGTCTATCAGGGCAGCACAAGTTTGAGGTGGGGACAACTTCGGTGTGGGGTCCATCCTTCGATATATGGATTCTTTGCAGTCAGAACCAGGGGCCCCCGGGCACACCCTTTTTCCATTTTCCCAGGGAAAGAAAACTCAGCAGTCCAGGTTCCTGATGTCAGTTTGTAGGGCTCCCTTGGGTCTATCAGGGCAGCACAAGTTTGAGGTGGGGACAACTTCGGTGTGGGGTCCATCCTTCGATATAAGGATTTTTTGCAGTCAGGGCCAGGGGCCCCTGGGCACATCCTTTTTCCATTTTCCCTGGGAAAGAAAACTCAGCAGTCCAGGTTCCTGATGTCAGTTTGTAGGGCTCCCTTGGGTCTATCAGGGCAGCACAAGTTTGAGGTGGGGACAACTTCGGTGTGGGGTCCATCCTTCGATATAAGGATTCTTTGCAATGAGGTCCCTACCCAGGTCCAGGGGCCCCTGGGCACATCCTTTTTCCATTTTCCCTGGGAAAGAAAACTCAGCAGTCCAGGTTCCTGATGTCAATTTGTAGGGCTCCCTTGGGTCTATCAGGGCAGCACAAGTTTGAGGTGGGGACAGCTTCGGTGTGGGGTCCATCCTTCGATATAAGGATTTTTTGCAGTCAGGGCCAGGGGCCCCCGGGCACATCCTTTTTCCATTTTCCCTGGGAAAGAAAACTCAGCAGTCCAGGTTCCTGATGTCAGTTTGTAGGGCTCCCTTGGGTCTATCAGGGCAGCACAAGTTTGAGGTGGGGACAACTTCGGTGTGGGCTCCATCCTTCGATATAAGGATTTTTTGCAGTCAGGGCCCGGGGACCCTGGGCACATCCTTTTTCCATTTTCCCTGGGAAAGAAAACTCAGCAGTCCAGGTTCCTGATGTCAGTTTGTAGGGCTCCCTTGGGTCTATCAGGGCAGCACAAGTTTGAGGTGGGGACAACTTCGGTGTGGGGTCCATCCTTCGATATAAGGATTTTTTGCAGTCAGGGACAGGGGCCCCTGGGCACATCCTTTTTCCATTTTCCCTGGGAAAGAAAACTCAGCAGTCCAGGTTCCTGATGTCAGTTTGTAGGGCTCCCTTGGGTCTATCAGGGCAGCACAAGTTTGAGGTGGGGACAACTTCGGTGTGGGGTCCATTCTTCGATATAATGATTCTTTGCAGTGAGGTCGTAGCCCTGGGCCAGGGGCCCCTGGGCACATTCTTTTTCCATTTTCTCTGGGAAAGAAAACTCAGCAGTCCAGGTTCCTGATGTCAGTTTGTAGGGCTGCCTTGGGTCTATCAGGGCAGTACAAGTTTGAGGTGGGGACAACTTCGGTGTGGGGTCCATCCTTTGATATAAGGATTATTTGCAGTCAGGGCTAGGTGCCCCTGGGCACATCCTTTTTTCATTTTCCCTGGGAAAGAAAACTCAGCAGTCCAGGTTCCTGATGTCAGTTTGTAGGGCTGCCTTGGGTCTATCAGGGCAGCACAAGTTTGAGCTGGGGACAACTTCGGTGTGGGGTCCATCCTTCGATATAAGGATTCCTTGCAGTGAGGCCCCAGCCCAGGTCCAGGGGCCCCTGGGCACATCCTTTTTCCATTTTCCCTGGGAAAGAAAACTCAGCAGTCCAGGTTCCTGATGTCAGTTTGTAGGGCTCCCTTGGGTCTATCAGGGCAGCACAAGTTTGAGGTGGGGACAACTTCGGTGTGGGGTCCATCCTTCGATATAAGGATTCTTTGCAATGAGGTCCCTACCCAGGTCCAGGGGCCCCTGGGCACATCCTTTTTCCATTTTCCCTGGGAAAGAAAACTCAGCAGTCCAGGTTCCTGATGTCAGTTTGTAGGGCTCCCTTGGGTCTATCAGGGCAGCACAAGTTTGAGGTGGGGACAACTTCGGTGTGGGGTCCATCCTTCGATATATGGATTCTTTGGAGTCAGAACCAGGGGCCCCCGGGCACATCCTTTTTCCATTTTCCCTGGGAAAGAAAACTCAGCAGTCCAGGTTCCTGATGTCAGTTTGTAGGGCTCCCTTGGGTCTATCAGGGCAGCACAAGTTTGAGGTGGGGACAACTTCGGTGTGGGTTCCATCCTTCGATATAAGGATTTTTTGCAGTCAGGTCCCTGCCCAGGGCCAGGGCCCCTGGGCACATCCTTTTTCCATTTTCCCTGGGAAAGAAAACTCAGCAGTCCAGGTTCCTGATGTCAGTTTGTAGGGCTCCCTTGGGTCTATCAGGGCAGCACAAGTTTGAGGTGGGGACAACTTCGGTGTGGGGTCCATCCTTCGATATAAGGATTTTTTGCAGTCAGGGCCAGGGGGCCCCCGGCACATCCTTTTTCCATTTTCCCTGGGAAAGAAAACTCAGCAGTCCAGGTTCCTGATGTCAGTTTGTAGGGCTCCCTTGGGTCTATCAGGGCAGCACAAGTTTGAGGTGGGGACAACTTCGGTGTGGGGTCCATCCTTCGATATAAGGATTCTTTGCAATGAGGTCCCTACCCAGGTCCAGGGGCCCCCGGGCACATCCTTTTTCCATTTTCCCTGGGAAAGAAAACTCAGCAGTCCAGGTTCCTGATGTCAGTTTGTAGGGCTCCCTTGGGTCTATCAGGGCAGCACAAGTTTGAGGTGGGGACAACTTCGGTGTGGGGTCCATCCTTCGATATAAGGATTCTTTGCAATGAGGTCCCTACCCAGGTCCAGGGGCCCCTGGGCACATCCTTTTTCCATTTTCCCTGGGAAAGAAAACTCAGCAGTCCAGGTTCCTGATGTCAGTTTGTAGGGCTCCCTTGGGTCTATCAGGGCAGCACAAGTTTGAGGTGGGGACAACTTCGGTGTGGGCTCCATCCTTCGATATAAGGATTTTTTGCAGTGAGGTCCCTGCCCAGGGCCAGGGCCCCTGGGCACATCCTTTTTCCATTTTCCCTGGGAAAGAAAACTCAGCAGTCCAGGTTCCTGATGTCAGTTTGTAGGGCTCCCTTGGGTCTATCAGGGCAGCACAAGTTTGAGGTGGGGACAACTTCGGTGTGGGGTCCATCCTTCGATATATGGATTCTTTGGAGTCAGAACCAGGGGCCCCCGGGCACATCCTTTTTCCATTTTCCCTGGGAAAGAAAACTCAGCAGTCCAGGTTCCTGATGTCAGTTTGTAGGGCTCCCTTGGGTCTATCAGGGCAGCACAAGTTTGAGGTGGGGACAACTTCGGTGTGGGGTCCATCCTTCGATATAAGGATTTTTTGCAGTCAGGGCCAGGGGCCCCTGGGCACATCCTTTTTCCATTTTCCCTGGGAAAGAAAACTCAGCAGTCCAGGTTCCTGATGTCAGTTTGTAGGGCTCCCTTGGGTCTATCAGGGCAGCACAAGTTTGAGGTGGGGACAACTTCGGTGTGGGGTCCATCCTTCGATATAAGGATTTTTTGCAGTGAGGTCCCTGCCCAGGGCCGGGGCCCCTGGGCACATCCTTTTTCCATTTTCCCTGGGAAAGAAAACTCAGCAGTCCAGGTTCCTGATGTCAGTTTGTAGGGCTCCCTTGGGTCTATCAGGGCAGCACAAGTTTGAGGTGGGGACAACTTCGGTGTGGGGTCCATCCTTCGATATAAGGATTTTTTGCAGTGAGGTCCCTGCCCAGGGCCAGGGCCCCTGGGCACATCCTTTTTCCATTTTCCCTGGGAAAGAAACCTCAGCAGTCCAGGTTCCTGATGTCAATTTGTAGGGCTCCCTTGGGTCTATCAGGGCAGCACAAGTTTGAGGTGGGGACAACTTTGGTGTGGGGTCCATCCTTCGATATATGGATTCTTTGCAGTCAGAACCAGGGGGCCCTGGGCACATCCTTTTTCCATTTTCCCTGGGAAAGAAAACTCAGCAGTCCAGGTTCCTGATGTCAGTTTGTAGGGCTCCCTTGGGTCTATCAGGGCAGCACAAGTTTGAGGTGGGGACAACTTCGGTGTGGGCTCCATCCTTCGATATAAGGATTTTTTGCAGTCAGGGCCAGGGGCCCCTGGGCACATCCTTTTTCCATTTTCCCTGGGAAAGAAAACTCAGCAGTCCAGGTTCCTGATGTCAGTTTGTAGGGCTCCCTTGGGTCTATCAGGGCAGCACAAGTTTGAGGTGGGGACAACTTCGGTGTGGGGTCCATCCTTCGATATAAGGATTCCTTGCAGTGAGGCCCCAGCCCAGGTCCAGGGGCCCCTGGGCACATCCTTTTTCCATTTTCCCTGGGAAAGAAAACTCAGCAGTCCAGGTTCCTGATGTCAGTTTATAGGCCTCCCTTGGGTCTATCAGGGCAGCACAAGTTTGAGGTGGGGACAACTTCGGTGTGGGGTCCATCCTTCGATATAACGATTCTTTGCAGTCAGGGCCAGGGGCCCCCGGCACACCCTTTTTCCATTTTCCCTGGGAAAGAAAACTCAGCAGTCCAGGTTCCTGATGTCAGTTTGTAGGGCTCCCTTGGGTGTATCAGGGCAGCACAAGTTTGAGGTGGGGACAACTTCAGTGTGGGGTCCATCCTTCGATATAAGGATTTTTTGCAGTCAGGGCCAGGGGCCCCTGGGCACATCCTTTTTCCATTTTCCCTGGGAAAGAAAACTCAGCAGTCCAGGTTCCTGATGTCAGTTTGTAGGGCTCCCTTGGGTCTATCAGGGCAGCACAAGTTTGAGGTGGGGACAACTTCGGTGTGGGGTCCATCCTTCGATATAAGGATTTTTTGCAGTGAGGTCCCTGTCCTGGGCCAGGACCCCAGGGCACATCCTTTTTCCATTTTCCCTGGGAAAGAAAACTCAGCAGTCCAGGTTCCTGATGTCAGTTTGTAGGGCTCCCTTGGGTCTATCAGGGCAGCACAAGTTTGAGGTGGGGACAACTTCGGTGTGGGGTCCATCCTTCGATATAAGGATTTTTTGCAGTCAGGGCCAGGGGGCCCCCGGCACATCCTTTTTCCATTTTCCCTGGGAAAGAAAACTCAGCAGTCCAGGTTCCTGATGTCAGTTTGTAGGGCACCCTTGGGTCTATCAGGGCAGCACAAGTTTGAGGTGGGGACAACTTCGGTGTGGGCTCCATCCTTCGATATAAGGATTTTTTGCAGTCAGGGCCAGGGGCCCCTGGGCACATCCTTTTTCCATTTTCCCTGGGAAAGAAAACTCAGCAGTCCAGTTTCCTGATGTCAGTTTGTAGGGCTCCCTTGGGTCTATCAGGGCAGCACAAGTTTGAGGTGGGGACAACTTCGGTGTGGGGTCCATCCTTCGATATATGGATTCTTTGCAGTCAGAACCAGGGGCCCCCGGGCACACCCTTTTTCCATTTTCCCAGGGAAAGAAAACTCAGCAGTCCAGGTTCCTGATGTCAGTTTGTAGGGCTCCCTTGGGTCTATCAGGGCAGCACAAGTTTGAGGTGGGGACAACTTCGGTGTGGGGTCCATCCTTCGATATAAGGATTTTTTGCAGTCAGGGCCAGGGGCCCCTGGGCACATCCTTTTTCCATTTTCCCTGGGAAAGAAAACTCAGCAGTCCAGGTTCCTGATGTCAGTTTGTAGGGCTCCCTTGGGTCTATCAGGGCAGCACAAGTTTGAGGTGGGGACAACTTCGGTGTGGGGTCCATCCTTCGATATAAGGATTCTTTGCAATGAGGTCCCTACCCAGGTCCAGGGGCCCCTGGGCACATCCTTTTTCCATTTTCCCTGGGAAAGAAAACTCAGCAGTCCAGGTTCCTGATGTCAATTTGTAGGGCTCCCTTGGGTCTATCAGGGCAGCACAAGTTTGAGGTGGGGACAGCTTCGGTGTGGGGTCCATCCTTCGATATAAGGATTTTTTGCAGTCAGGGCCAGGGGCCCCCGGGCACATCCTTTTTCCATTTTCCCTGGGAAAGAAAACTCAGCAGTCCAGGTTCCTGATGTCAGTTTGTAGGGCTCCCTTGGGTCTATCAGGGCAGCACAAGTTTGAGGTGGGGACAACTTCGGTGTGGGGTCCATCCTTCGATATAAGGATTTTTTGCAGTCAGGGCCCGGGGACCCTGGGCACATCCTTTTTCCATTTTCCCTGGGAAAGAAAACTCAGCAGTCCAGGTTCCTGATGTCAGTTTGTAGGGCTCCCTTGGGTCTATCAGGGCAGCACAAGTTTGAGGTGGGGACAACTTCGGTGTGGGGTCCATCCTTCGATATAAGGATTTTTTGCAGTCAGGGACAGGGGCCCCTGGGCACATCCTTTTTCCATTTTCCCTGGGAAAGAAAACTCAGCAGTCCAGGTTCCTGATGTCAGTTTGTAGGGCTCCCTTGGGTCTATCAGGGCAGCACAAGTTTGAGGTGGGGACAACTTCGGTGTGGGGTCCATTCTTCGATATAATGATTCTTTGCAGTGAGGTCGTAGCCCTGGGCCAGGGGCCCCTGGGCACATTCTTTTTCCATTTTCTCTGGGAAAGAAAACTCAGCAGTCCAGGTTCCTGATGTCAGTTTGTAGGGCTGCCTTGGGTCTATCAGGGCAGTACAAGTTTGAGGTGGGGACAACTTCGGTGTGGGGTCCATCCTTTGATATAAGGATTATTTGCAGTCAGGGCTAGGTGCCCCTGGGCACATCCTTTTTTCATTTTCCCTGGGAAAGAAAACTCAGCAGTCCAGGTTCCTGATGTCAGTTTGTAGGGCTGCCTTGGGTCTATCAGGGCAGCACAAGTTTGAGCTGGGGACAACTTCGGTGTGGGGTCCATCCTTCGATATAAGGATTCCTTGCAGTGAGGCCCCAGCCCAGGTCCAGGGGCCCCTGGGCACATCCTTTTTCCATTTTCCCTGGGAAAGAAAACTCAGCAGTCCAGGTTCCTGATGTCAGTTTGTAGGGCTCCCTTGGGTCTATCAGGGCAGCACAAGTTTGAGGTGGGGACAACTTCGGTGTGGGGTCCATCCTTCGATATAAGGATTCTTTGCAATGAGGTCCCTACCCAGGTCCAGGGGCCCCTGGGCACATCCTTTTTCCATTTTCCCTGGGAAAGAAAACTCAGCAGTCCAGGTTCCTGATGTCAGTTTGTAGGGCTCCCTTGGGTCTATCAGGGCAGCACAAGTTTGAGGTGGGGACAACTTCGGTGTGGGGTCCATCCTTCGATATAAGGATTTTTTGCAGTCAGGGCCAGGGGCCCCTGGGCACATCCTTTTTCCATTTTCCCTGGGAAAGAAAACTCAGCAGTCCAGGTTCCTGATGTCAGTTTGTAGGGCTCCCTTGGGTCTATCAGGGCAGCACAAGTTTGAGGTGGGGACAACTTCGGTGTGGGGTCCATCCTTCGATATAAGGATTTTTTGCAGTGAGGTCCCTGTCCTGGGCCAGGACCCCAGGGCACATCCTTTTTCCATTTTCCCTGGGAAAGAAAACTCAGCAGTCCAGGTTCCTGATGTCAGTTTGTAGGGCTCCCTTGGGTCTATCAGGGCAGCACAAGTTTGAGGTGGGGACAACTTCGGTGTGGGGTCCATCCTTCGATATAAGGATTTTTTGCAGTCAGGGCCAGGGGGCCCCCGGCACATCCTTTTTCCATTTTCCCTGGGAAAGAAAACTCAGCAGTCCAGGTTCCTGATGTCAGTTTGTAGGGCACCCTTGGGTCTATCAGGGCAGCACAAGTTTGAGGTGGGGACAACTTCGGTGTGGGCTCCATCCTTCGATATAAGGATTTTTTGCAGTCAGGGCCAGGGGCCCCTGGGCACATCCTTTTTCCATTTTCCCTGGGAAAGAAAACTCAGCAGTCCAGTTTCCTGATGTCAGTTTGTAGGGCTCCCTTGGGTCTATCAGGGCAGCACAAGTTTGAGGTGGGGACAACTTCGGTGTGGGGTCCATCCTTCGATATATGGATTCTTTGCAGTCAGAACCAGGGGCCCCCGGGCACACCCTTTTTCCATTTTCCCAGGGAAAGAAAACTCAGCAGTCCAGGTTCCTGATGTCAGTTTGTAGGGCTCCCTTGGGTCTATCAGGGCAGCACAAGTTTGAGGTGGGGACAACTTCGGTGTGGGGTCCATCCTTCGATATAAGGATTTTTTGCAGTCAGGGCCAGGGGCCCCTGGGCACATCCTTTTTCCATTTTCCCTGGGAAAGAAAACTCAGCAGTCCAGGTTCCTGATGTCAGTTTGTAGGGCTCCCTTGGGTCTATCAGGGCAGCACAAGTTTGAGGTGGGGACAACTTCGGTGTGGGGTCCATCCTTCGATATAAGGATTCTTTGCAATGAGGTCCCTACCCAGGTCCAGGGGCCCCTGGGCACATCCTTTTTCCATTTTCCCTGGGAAAGAAAACTCAGCAGTCCAGGTTCCTGATGTCAATTTGTAGGGCTCCCTTGGGTCTATCAGGGCAGCACAAGTTTGAGGTGGGGACAGCTTCGGTGTGGGGTCCATCCTTCGATATAAGGATTTTTTGCAGTCAGGGCCAGGGGCCCCCGGGCACATCCTTTTTCCATTTTCCCTGGGAAAGAAAACTCAGCAGTCCAGGTTCCTGATGTCAGTTTGTAGGGCTCCCTTGGGTCTATCAGGGCAGCACAAGTTTGAGGTGGGGACAACTTCGGTGTGGGGTCCATCCTTCGATATAAGGATTTTTTGCAGTCAGGGCCCGGGGACCCTGGGCACATCCTTTTTCCATTTTCCCTGGGAAAGAAAACTCAGCAGTCCAGGTTCCTGATGTCAGTTTGTAGGGCTCCCTTGGGTCTATCAGGGCAGCACAAGTTTGAGGTGGGGACAACTTCGGTGTGGGGTCCATCCTTCGATATAAGGATTTTTTGCAGTCAGGGACAGGGGCCCCTGGGCACATCCTTTTTCCATTTTCCCTGGGAAAGAAAACTCAGCAGTCCAGGTTCCTGATGTCAGTTTGTAGGGCTCCCTTGGGTCTATCAGGGCAGCACAAGTTTGAGGTGGGGACAACTTCGGTGTGGGGTCCATTCTTCGATATAATGATTCTTTGCAGTGAGGTCGTAGCCCTGGGCCAGGGGCCCCTGGGCACATTCTTTTTCCATTTTCTCTGGGAAAGAAAACTCAGCAGTCCAGGTTCCTGATGTCAGTTTGTAGGGCTGCCTTGGGTCTATCAGGGCAGTACAAGTTTGAGGTGGGGACAACTTCGGTGTGGGGTCCATCCTTTGATATAAGGATTATTTGCAGTCAGGGCTAGGTGCCCCTGGGCACATCCTTTTTTCATTTTCCCTGGGAAAGAAAACTCAGCAGTCCAGGTTCCTGATGTCAGTTTGTAGGGCTGCCTTGGGTCTATCAGGGCAGCACAAGTTTGAGCTGGGGACAACTTCGGTGTGGGGTCCATCCTTCGATATAAGGATTCCTTGCAGTGAGGCCCCAGCCCAGGTCCAGGGGCCCCTGGGCACATCCTTTTTCCATTTTCCCTGGGAAAGAAAACTCAGCAGTCCAGGTTCCTGATGTCAGTTTGTAGGGCTCCCTTGGGTCTATCAGGGCAGCACAAGTTTGAGGTGGGGACAACTTCGGTGTGGGGTCCATCCTTCGATATAAGGATTCTTTGCAATGAGGTCCCTACCCAGGTCCAGGGGCCCCTGGGCACATCCTTTTTCCATTTTCCCTGGGAAAGAAAACTCAGCAGTCCAGGTTCCTGATGTCAGTTTGTAGGGCTCCCTTGGGTCTATCAGGGCAGCACAAGTTTGAGGTGGGGACAACTTCGGTGTGGGGTCCATCCTTCGATATATGGATTCTTTGGAGTCAGAACCAGGGGCCCCCGGGCACATCCTTTTTCCATTTTCCCTGGGAAAGAAAACTCAGCAGTCCAGGTTCCTGATGTCAGTTTGTAGGGCTCCCTTGGGTCTATCAGGGCAGCACAAGTTTGAGGTGGGGACAACTTCGGTGTGGGTTCCATCCTTCGATATAAGGATTTTTTGCAGTCAGGTCCCTGCCCAGGGCCAGGGCCCCTGGGCACATCCTTTTTCCATTTTCCCTGGGAAAGAAAACTCAGCAGTCCAGGTTCCTGATGTCAATTTGTAGGGCTCCCTTGGGTCTATCAGGGCAGCACAAGTTTGAGGTGGGGACAACTTCGGTGTGGGGTCCATCCTTCGATATATGGATTCTTTGCAGTCAGAACCAGGGGCCCCCGGGCACATCCTTTTTCCATTTTCCCTGGGAAAGAAAACTCAGCAGTCCAGGTTCCTGATGTCAGTTTGTAGGGCTCCCTTGGGTCTATCAGGGCAGCACAAGTTTGAGGTGGGGACAACTTCGGTGTGGGGTCCATCCTTCGATATAAGGATTTTTTGCAGTCAGGGACAGGGGCCCCTGGGCACATCCTTTTTCCATTTTCCCTGGGAAAGAAAACTCAGCAGTCCAGGTTCCTGATGTCAGTTTGTAGGGCTCCCTTGGGTCTATCAGGGCAGCACAAGTTTGAGGTGGGGACAACTTCGGTGTGGGGTCCATCCTTCGATATAAGGATTTTTTGCAGTCAGGGCCAGGGGGCCCCCGGCACATCCTTTTTCCATTTTCCCTGGGAAAGAAAACTCAGCAGTCCAGGTTCCTGATGTCAGTTTGTAGGGCTCCCTTGGGTCTATCAGGGCAGCACAAGTTTGAGGTGGGGACAACTTCGGTGTGGGGTCCATCCTTCGATATAAGGATTCTTTGCAATGAGGTCCCTACCCAGGTCCAGGGGCCCCCGGGCACATCCTTTTTCCATTTTCCCTGGGAAAGAAAACTCAGCAGTCCAGGTTCCTGATGTCAGTTTGTAGGGCTCCCTTGGGTCTATCAGGGCAGCACAAGTTTGAGGTGGGGACAACTTCGGTGTGGGGTCCATCCTTCGATATAAGGATTCTTTGCAATGAGGTCCCTACCCAGGTCCAGGGGCCCCTGGGCACATCCTTTTTCCATTTTCCCTGGGAAAGAAAACTCAGCAGTCCAGGTTCCTGATGTCAGTTTGTAGGGCTCCCTTGGGTCTATCAGGGCAGCACAAGTTTGAGGTGGGGACAACTTCGGTGTGGGCTCCATCCTTCGATATAAGGATTTTTTGCAGTGAGGTCCCTGCCCAGGGCCAGGGCCCCTGGGCACATCCTTTTTCCATTTTCCCTGGGAAAGAAAACTCAGCAGTCCAGGTTCCTGATGTCAGTTTGTAGGGCTCCCTTGGGTCTATCAGGGCAGCACAAGTTTGAGGTGGGGACAACTTCGGTGTGGGGTCCATCCTTCGATATATGGATTCTTTGGAGTCAGAACCAGGGGCCCCCGGGCACATCCTTTTTCCATTTTCCCTGGGAAAGAAAACTCAGCAGTCCAGGTTCCTGATGTCAGTTTGTAGGGCTCCCTTGGGTCTATCAGGGCAGCACAAGTTTGAGGTGGGGACAACTTCGGTGTGGGGTCCATCCTTCGATATAAGGATTTTTTGCAGTCAGGGCCAGGGGCCCCTGGGCACATCCTTTTTCCATTTTCCCTGGGAAAGAAAACTCAGCAGTCCAGGTTCCTGATGTCAGTTTGTAGGGCTCCCTTGGGTCTATCAGGGCAGCACAAGTTTGAGGTGGGGACAACTTCGGTGTGGGCTCCATCCTTCGATATAAGGATTTTTTGCAGTCAGGGACAGGGGGCCCCCGGCACATCCTTTTTCCATTTTCCCTGGGAAAGAAAACTCAGCAGTCCAGGTTCCTGATGTCAGTTTGTAGGGCTCCCTTGGGTCTATCAGGGCAGCACAAGTTTGAGGTGGGGACAACTTCGGTGTGGGGTCCATCCTTCGATATAAGGATTTTTTGCAGTCAGGGCCAGGGGCCCCTGGGCACATCCTTTTTCCATTTTCCCTGGGAAAGAAAACTCAGCAGTCCAGGTTCCTGATGTCAGTTTGTAGGGCTCCCTTGGGTCTATCAGGGCAGCACAAGTTTGAGGTGGGGACAACTTCGGTGTGGGGTCCATCCTTCGATATAAGGATTTTTTGCAGTGAGGTCCCTGCCCAGGGCCGGGGCCCCTGGGCACATCCTTTTTCCATTTTCCCTGGGAAAGAAAACTCAGCAGTCCAGGTTCCTGATGTCAGTTTGTAGGGCTCCCTTGGGTCTATCAGGGCAGCACAAGTTTGAGGTGGGGACAACTTCGGTGTGGGGTCCATCCTTCGATATAAGGATTTTTTGCAGTGAGGTCCCTGCCCAGGGCCAGGGCCCCTGGGCACATCCTTTTTCCATTTTCCCTGGGAAAGAAACCTCAGCAGTCCAGGTTCCTGATGTCAATTTGTAGGGCTCCCTTGGGTCTATCAGGGCAGCACAAGTTTGAGGTGGGGACAACTTTGGTGTGGGGTCCATCCTTCGATATATGGATTCTTTGCAGTCAGAACCAGGGGGCCCTGGGCACATCCTTTTTCCATTTTCCCTGGGAAAGAAAACTCAGCAGTCCAGGTTCCTGATGTCAGTTTGTAGGGCTCCCTTGGGTCTATCAGGGCAGCACAAGTTTGAGGTGGGGACAACTTCGGTGTGGGCTCCATCCTTCGATATAAGGATTTTTTGCAGTCAGGGCCAGGGGCCCCTGGGCACATCCTTTTTCCATTTTCCCTGGGAAAGAAAACTCAGCAGTCCAGGTTCCTGATGTCAGTTTGTAGGGCTCCCTTGGGTCTATCAGGGCAGCACAAGTTTGAGGTGGGGACAACTTCGGTGTGGGGTCCATCCTTCGATATAAGGATTCCTTGCAGTGAGGCCCCAGCCCAGGTCCAGGGGCCCCTGGGCACATCCTTTTTCCATTTTCCCTGGGAAAGAAAACTCAGCAGTCCAGGTTCCTGATGTCAGTTTATAGGCCTCCCTTGGGTCTATCAGGGCAGCACAAGTTTGAGGTGGGGACAACTTCGGTGTGGGGTCCATCCTTCGATATAACGATTCTTTGCAGTCAGGGCCAGGGGCCCCCGGCACACCCTTTTTCCATTTTCCCTGGGAAAGAAAACTCAGCAGTCCAGGTTCCTGATGTCAGTTTGTAGGGCTCCCTTGGGTGTATCAGGGCAGCACAAGTTTGAGGTGGGGACAACTTCAGTGTGGGGTCCATCCTTCGATATAAGGATTTTTTGCAGTCAGGGCCAGGGGCCCCTGGGCACATCCTTTTTCCATTTTCCCTGGGAAAGAAAACTCAGCAGTCCAGGTTCCTGATGTCAGTTTGTAGGGCTCCCTTGGGTCTATCAGGGCAGCACAAGTTTGAGGTGGGGACAACTTCGGTGTGGGGTCCATCCTTCGATATAAGGATTTTTTGCAGTGAGGTCCCTGTCCTGGGCCAGGACCCCAGGGCACATCCTTTTTCCATTTTCCCTGGGAAAGAAAACTCAGCAGTCCAGGTTCCTGATGTCAGTTTGTAGGGCTCCCTTGGGTCTATCAGGGCAGCACAAGTTTGAGGTGGGGACAACTTCGGTGTGGGGTCCATCCTTCGATATAAGGATTTTTTGCAGTCAGGGCCAGGGGGCCCCCGGCACATCCTTTTTCCATTTTCCCTGGGAAAGAAAACTCAGCAGTCCAGGTTCCTGATGTCAGTTTGTAGGGCACCCTTGGGTCTATCAGGGCAGCACAAGTTTGAGGTGGGGACAACTTCGGTGTGGGCTCCATCCTTCGATATAAGGATTTTTTGCAGTCAGGGCCAGGGGCCCCTGGGCACATCCTTTTTCCATTTTCCCTGGGAAAGAAAACTCAGCAGTCCAGTTTCCTGATGTCAGTTTGTAGGGCTCCCTTGGGTCTATCAGGGCAGCACAAGTTTGAGGTGGGGACAACTTCGGTGTGGGGTCCATCCTTCGATATATGGATTCTTTGCAGTCAGAACCAGGGGCCCCCGGGCACACCCTTTTTCCATTTTCCCAGGGAAAGAAAACTCAGCAGTCCAGGTTCCTGATGTCAGTTTGTAGGGCTCCCTTGGGTCTATCAGGGCAGCACAAGTTTGAGGTGGGGACAACTTCGGTGTGGGGTCCATCCTTCGATATAAGGATTTTTTGCAGTCAGGGCCAGGGGCCCCTGGGCACATCCTTTTTCCATTTTCCCTGGGAAAGAAAACTCAGCAGTCCAGGTTCCTGATGTCAGTTTGTAGGGCTCCCTTGGGTCTATCAGGGCAGCACAAGTTTGAGGTGGGGACAACTTCGGTGTGGGGTCCATCCTTCGATATAAGGATTCTTTGCAATGAGGTCCCTACCCAGGTCCAGGGGCCCCTGGGCACATCCTTTTTCCATTTTCCCTGGGAAAGAAAACTCAGCAGTCCAGGTTCCTGATGTCAATTTGTAGGGCTCCCTTGGGTCTATCAGGGCAGCACAAGTTTGAGGTGGGGACAGCTTCGGTGTGGGGTCCATCCTTCGATATAAGGATTTTTTGCAGTCAGGGCCAGGGGCCCCCGGGCACATCCTTTTTCCATTTTCCCTGGGAAAGAAAACTCAGCAGTCCAGGTTCCTGATGTCAGTTTGTAGGGCTCCCTTGGGTCTATCAGGGCAGCACAAGTTTGAGGTGGGGACAACTTCGGTGTGGGGTCCATCCTTCGATATAAGGATTTTTTGCAGTCAGGGCCCGGGGACCCTGGGCACATCCTTTTTCCATTTTCCCTGGGAAAGAAAACTCAGCAGTCCAGGTTCCTGATGTCAGTTTGTAGGGCTCCCTTGGGTCTATCAGGGCAGCACAAGTTTGAGGTGGGGACAACTTCGGTGTGGGGTCCATCCTTCGATATAAGGATTTTTTGCAGTCAGGGACAGGGGCCCCTGGGCACATCCTTTTTCCATTTTCCCTGGGAAAGAAAACTCAGCAGTCCAGGTTCCTGATGTCAGTTTGTAGGGCTCCCTTGGGTCTATCAGGGCAGCACAAGTTTGAGGTGGGGACAACTTCGGTGTGGGGTCCATTCTTCGATATAATGATTCTTTGCAGTGAGGTCGTAGCCCTGGGCCAGGGGCCCCTGGGCACATTCTTTTTCCATTTTCTCTGGGAAAGAAAACTCAGCAGTCCAGGTTCCTGATGTCAGTTTGTAGGGCTGCCTTGGGTCTATCAGGGCAGTACAAGTTTGAGGTGGGGACAACTTCGGTGTGGGGTCCATCCTTTGATATAAGGATTATTTGCAGTCAGGGCTAGGTGCCCCTGGGCACATCCTTTTTTCATTTTCCCTGGGAAAGAAAACTCAGCAGTCCAGGTTCCTGATGTCAGTTTGTAGGGCTGCCTTGGGTCTATCAGGGCAGCACAAGTTTGAGCTGGGGACAACTTCGGTGTGGGGTCCATCCTTCGATATAAGGATTCCTTGCAGTGAGGCCCCAGCCCAGGTCCAGGGGCCCCTGGGCACATCCTTTTTCCATTTTCCCTGGGAAAGAAAACTCAGCAGTCCAGGTTCCTGATGTCAGTTTGTAGGGCTCCCTTGGGTCTATCAGGGCAGCACAAGTTTGAGGTGGGGACAACTTCGGTGTGGGGTCCATCCTTCGATATAAGGATTTTTTGCAGTCAGGGCCAGGGGCCCCTGGGCACATCCTTTTTCCATTTTCCCTGGGAAAGAAAACTCAGCAGTCCAGGTTCCTGATGTCAGTTTGTAGGGCTCCCTTGGGTCTATCAGGGCAGCACAAGTTTGAGGTGGGGACAACTTCGGTGTGGGGTCCATCCTTCGATATATGGATTCTTTGGAGTCAGAACCAGGGGCCCCCGGGCACATCCTTTTTCCATTTTCCCTGGGAAAGAAAACTCAGCAGTCCAGGTTCCTGATGTCAGTTTGTAGGGCTCCCTTGGGTCTATCAGGGCAGCACAAGTTTGAGGTGGGGACAACTTCGGTGTGGGGTCCATCCTTCGATATAAGGATTTTTTGCAGTCAGGGCCAGGGGCCCCTGGGCACATCCTTTTTCCATTTTCCCTGGGAAAGAAAACTCAGCAGTCCAGGTTCCTGATGTCAGTTTGTAGGGCTCCCTTGGGTCTATCAGGGCAGCACAAGTTTGAGGTGGGGACAACTTCGGTGTGGGCTCCATCCTTCGATATAAGGATTTTTTGCAGTCAGGGACAGGGGGCCCCCGGCACATCCTTTTTCCATTTTCCCTGGGAAAGAAAACTCAGCAGTCCAGGTTCCTGATGTCAGTTTGTAGGGCTCCCTTGGGTCTATCAGGGCAGCACAAGTTTGAGGTGGGGACAACTTCGGTGTGGGGTCCATCCTTCGATATAAGGATTTTTTGCAGTCAGGGCCAGGGGCCCCTGGGCACATCCTTTTTCCATTTTCCCTGGGAAAGAAAACTCAGCAGTCCAGGTTCCTGATGTCAGTTTGTAGGGCTCCCTTGGGTCTATCAGGGCAGCACAAGTTTGAGGTGGGGACAACTTCGGTGTGGGGTCCATCCTTCGATATAAGGATTTTTTGCAGTGAGGTCCCTGCCCAGGGCCGGGGCCCCTGGGCACATCCTTTTTCCATTTTCCCTGGGAAAGAAAACTCAGCAGTCCAGGTTCCTGATGTCAGTTTGTAGGGCTCCCTTGGGTCTATCAGGGCAGCACAAGTTTGAGGTGGGGACAACTTCGGTGTGGGGTCCATCCTTCGATATAAGGATTTTTTGCAGTGAGGTCCCTGCCCAGGGCCAGGGCCCCTGGGCACATCCTTTTTCCATTTTCCCTGGGAAAGAAACCTCAGCAGTCCAGGTTCCTGATGTCAATTTGTAGGGCTCCCTTGGGTCTATCAGGGCAGCACAAGTTTGAGGTGGGGACAACTTTGGTGTGGGGTCCATCCTTCGATATATGGATTCTTTGCAGTCAGAACCAGGGGGCCCTGGGCACATCCTTTTTCCATTTTCCCTGGGAAAGAAAACTCAGCAGTCCAGGTTCCTGATGTCAGTTTGTAGGGCTCCCTTGGGTCTATCAGGGCAGCACAAGTTTGAGGTGGGGACAACTTCGGTGTGGGCTCCATCCTTCGATATAAGGATTTTTTGCAGTCAGGGACAGGGGCCCCTGGGCACATCCTTTTTCCATTTTCCCTGGGAAAGAAAACTCAGCAGTCCAGGTTCCTGATGTCAGTTTGTAGGGCTCCCTTGGGTCTATCAGGGCAGCACAAGTTTGAGGTGGGGACAACTTCGGTGTGGGGTCCATCCTTCGATATAAGGATTTTTTGCAGTCAGGGCCAGGTGGCCCCCGTCACATCCTTTTTCCATTTTCCCTGGGAAAGAAAACTCAGCAGTCCAGGTTCCTGATGTCAGTTTGTAGGGCTCCCTTGGGTCTATCAGGGCAGCACAAGTTTGAGTTGGGGACAACTTCGGTGTGGGGTCCATCCTTCGATATAAGGATTCTTTGCAATGAGGTCCCTACCCAGGTCCAGGGGCCCCTGGGCACATCATTTGGCCATTTTCCCTGGGAAAGAAAACTCAGCAGTCCAGGTTCCTGATGTCAATTTGTAGGGCTCCCTTGGGTCTATCAGGGCAGCACAAGTTTGATGTGGGGACAGCTTCGGTGTGGGGTCCATCCTTCGATATAAGGATTTTTTGCAGTCAGGGCCAGGGGCCCCCGGGCACATCCTTTTTCCATTTTCCCTGGGAAAGAAAACTCAGCAGTCCAGGTTCCTGATGTCAGTTTGTAGGGCTCCCTTTGGGTCTATCAGGGCAGCACAAGTTTGAGGTGGGGACAACTTCGGTGTGGGGTCCATCCTTCGATATAAGGATTCTTTGCAGTCAGGGCCAGGGGCCCCCGGGCACATCCTTTTTCCATTTTCCCTGGGAAAGAAAACTCAGCAGTCCAGGTTCCTGATGTCAGTTTGTAGGGCTCCCTTGGGTCTATCAGGGCAGCACAAGTTTGAGGTGGGGACAATTTCGGTGTGGGCTCCATCCTTCGATATAAGGATTTTTTGCAGTGATGGCCCTGCCCAGGGCCAGGGGCCCCTGGGCACATCCTTTGGCCATTTTCCCTGGGAAAGAAAACTCAGCAGTCCAGGTTCCTGATGTCAGTTTGTAGGGCTCCCTTGGGTCTATCAGGGCAGCACAAGTTTGAGGTGGGGACAACTTCGGTGTGGGGTCCATCCTTCGATATAAGGATTCCTTGCAGTGAGGCCCCAGCCCATGTCCAGGGGCCCCTGGGCACATCCTTTTTCCATTTTCCCTGGGAAAGAAAACTCAGCAGTCCAGGTTCCTGATGTCAGTTTATAGGGCTCCCTTGGGTCTATCAGGGCAGCACAAGTTTGAGGTGGGGACAACTTCGGTGTGGGTTCCATCCTTCGATATAAGGATTTTTTGCAGTCAGGGCCAGGGGCCCCTGGGCACATCCTTTTTCCATTTTCCCTGGGAAAGAAAACTCAGCAGTCCAGGTTCCTGATGTCAGTTTGTAGGGCTCCCTTGGGTCTATCAGGGCAGCACAAGTTTGAGGTGGGGACAACTTCGGTGTGGGCTCCATCCTTCGATATAAGGATTTTTTGCAGTGAGGTCCCTGCCCAGGGCCAGGGCCCCTGGGCACATCCTTTTTCCATTTTCCCTGGGAAAGAAAACTCAGCAGTCCAGGTTCCTGATGTCAGTTTGTAGGGCTCCCTTGGGTCTATCAGGGCAGCACAAGTTTGAGGTGGGGACAACTTCGGTGTGGGCTCCATCCTTCGATATAAGGATTTTTTGCAGTCAGGGCCAGGGGCCCCTGGGCACATCCTTTTTCCATTTTCCCTGGGAAAGAAAACTCAGCAGTCCAGGTTCCTGATGTCAGTTTGTAGGGCTCCCTTGGGTCTATCAGGGCAGCACAAGTTTGAGGTGGGGACAACCTCGGTGTGGGGTCCATCCTTCGATATAAGGATTTTTTGCAGTCATGGCGAGGGGCCCCTGTGCACATCCTTTTTCCATTTTCCCTGGGAAAGAAAACTCAGCAGTCCAGGTTCCTGATGTCAGTTTGTAGGGCTCCCTTGGGTCTATCAGGGCAGCACAAGTTTGAGTTGGGGACACCTTCGGTGTGGGGTGCATCCTTCGATACAAAGATTTTTTGCAGTCAGGGCCAGGGGCCCCTGGGCACATCCTTTTTCCATTTTCCCTGGGAAAGAAAACTCAGCAGTCCAGGTTCCTGATGTCAGTTTGTAGGGCTCCCTTGGGTCTATCAGGGCAGCACAAGTTTGAGGTGGGGACAACTTCGGTGTGGGGTCCATCCTTCGATATAAGGATTTTTTGAAGTCAGGGCCAGGGGCCCCTGGGCACATCCTTTTTCCATTTCCCCTGGGAAAGAAAACTCAGCAGTCCAGGTTCCTGATGTCAGTTTGTAGGGCTCCCTTGGGTCTATCAGGGCAGCACAAGTTTGAGGTGGGGACAACTTCGGTGTGGGGTCCATCCTTCGATATAAGGATTTTTTGCAGTGAGGTCCCTGCCCAGGGCCAGGGGCCCCTGGGCACATCCTTTTTCCATTTTCCCTGGGAAAGAAAACTCAGCAGTCCAGGTTCCTGATGTCAGTTTGTAGGGCTCCCTTGGGTCTATCAGGGCAGCACAAGTTTGAGGTGGGGACAACTTCGGTGTGGGGTCCATCCTTCGATATAAGGATTTTTTGCAGTCAGGGCCAGGGGGCCCCCGGCACATCCTTTTTCCATTTTCCCTGGGAAAGAAAACTCAGCAGTCCAGGTTCCTGATGTCAGTTTGTAGGGCTCCCTTGGGTCTATCAGGGCAGCACAAGTTTGAGTTGGGGACAACTTCGGTGTGGGGTCCATCCTTCGATATAAGGATTCTTTGCAATGAGGTCCCTACCCAGGTCCAGGGGCCCCTGGGCACATCATTTGGCCATTTTCCCTGGGAAAGAAAACTCAGCAGTCCAGGTTCCTGATGTCAATTTGTAGGGCTCCCTTGGGTCTATCAGGGCAGCACAAGTTTGATGTGGGGACAGCTTCGGTGTGGGGTCCATCCTTCGATATAAGGATTTTTTGCAGTCAGGGCCAGGGGCCCCCGGGCACATCCTTTTTCCATTTTCCCTGGGAAAGAAAACTCAGCAGTCCAGGTTCCTGATGTCAGTTTGTAGGGCTCCCTTGGGTCTATCAGGGCAGCACAAGTTTGAGGTGGGGACAACTTCGGTGTGGGGTCCATCCTTCGATATAAGGATTCTTTGCAGTCAGGGCCAGGGGCCCCCGGGCACATCCTTTTTCCATTTTCCCTGGGAAAGAAAACTCAGCAGTCCAGGTTCCTGATGTCAGTTTGTAGGGCTCCCTTGGGTCTATCAGGGCAGCACAAGTTTGAGGTGGGGACAATTTCGGTGTGGGCTCCATCCTTCGATATAAGGATTTTTTGCAGTGATGGCCCTGCCCAGGGCCAGGGGCCCCTGGGCACATCCTTTGGCCATTTTCCCTGGGAAAGAAAACTCAGCAGTCCAGGTTCCTGATGTCAGTTTGTAGGGCTCCCTTGGGTCTATCAGGGCAGCACAAGTTTGAGGTGGGGACAACTTCGGTGTGGGGTCCATCCTTCGATATAAGGATTCCTTGCAGTGAGGCCCCAGCCCATGTCCAGGGGCCCCTGGGCACATCCTTTTTCCATTTTCCCTGGGAAAGAAAACTCAGCAGTCCAGGTTCCTGATGTCAGTTTGTAGGGCTCCCTTGGGTCTATCAGGGCAGCACAAGTTTGAGGTGGGGACAACTTCGGTGTGGGTTCCATCCTTCGATATAAGGATTTTTTGCAGTCAGGGCCAGGGGCCCCTGGGCACATCCTTTTTCCATTTTCCCTGGGAAAGAAAACTCAGCAGTCCAGGTTCCTGATGTCAGTTTGTAGGGCTCCCTTGGGTCTATCAGGGCAGCACAAGTTTGAGGTGGGGACAACTTCGGTGTGGGCTCCATCCTTCGATATAAGGATTTTTTGCAGTGAGGTCCCTGCCCAGGGCCAGGGCCCCTGGGCACATCCTTTTTCCATTTTCCCTGGGAAAGAAAACTCAGCAGTCCAGGTTCCTGATGTCAGTTTGTAGGGCTCCCTTGGGTCTATCAGGGCAGCACAAGTTTGAGGTGGGGACAACTTCGGTGTGGGCTCCATCCTTCGATATAAGGATTTTTTGCAGTCAGGGCCAGGGGCCCCTGGGCACATCCTTTTTCCATTTTCCCTGGGAAAGAAAACTCAGCAGTCCAGGTTCCTGATGTCAGTTTGTAGGGCTCCCTTGGGTCTATCAGGGCAGCACAAGTTTGAGGTGGGGACAACCTCGGTGTGGGGTCCATCCTTCGATATAAGGATTTTTTGCAGTCATGGCGAGGGGCCCCTGTGCACATCCTTTTTCCATTTTCCCTGGGAAAGAAAACTCAGCAGTCCAGGTTCCTGATGTCAGTTTGTAGGGCTCCCTTGGGTCTATCAGGGCAGCACAAGTTTGAGTTGGGGACACCTTCGGTGTGGGGTGCATCCTTCGATACAAAGATTTTTTGCAGTCAGGGCCAGGGGCCCCTGGGCACATCCTTTTTCCATTTTCCCTGGGAAAGAAAACTCAGCAGTCCAGGTTCCTGATGTCAGTTTGTAGGGCTCCCTTGGGTCTATCAGGGCAGCACAAGTTTGAGGTGGGGACAACTTCGGTGTGGGGTCCATCCTTCGATATAAGGATTTTTTGAAGTCAGGGCCAGGGGCCCCTGGGCACATCCTTTTTCCATTTCCCCTGGGAAAGAAAACTCAGCAGTCCAGGTTCCTGATGTCAGTTTGTAGGGCTCCCTTGGGTCTATCAGGGCAGCACAAGTTTGAGGTGGGGACAACTTCGGTGTGGGGTCCATCCTTCGATATAAGGATTTTTTGCAGTCAGGTCCCTGCCCAGGGCCAAGGGCCCCTGGGCACATCCTTTTTCCATTTTCCCTGGGAAAGAAAACTCAGCAGTCCAGGTTCCTGATGTCAGTTTATAGGGCTCCCTTGGGTGTATCAGGGCAGCACAAGTTTGAGGTGGGGACAACTTCGGTGTGGGGTCCATCCTTCGATATAAGGATTCTTTGCAGTGAGGGCCAGGGGCCCCCTGGCACATCCTTTGGCCATTTTCCCTGGGAAAGAAAACTCAGCAGTCCAGGTTCCTGATGTCAGTTTGTAGGGCTCCCTTGGGTCTATCAGGGCAGCACATGTTTGAGGTGGGGACAACTTCGGTGTGGGGTCCATCCTTCGATATAAGGATTCTTTGCAGTCAGTGCCAGGGGCCCCTGGGCACATCCTTTTTCCATTTTCCCTGGGAAAGAAAACTCAGCAGTCCAGGTTCCTGATGTCAGTTTGTAGGGCTCCCTTGGGTCTATCAGGGCAGCACAAGTTTGAGGTGGGGACAACTTTGGTGTGGGGTCCATCCTTCGATATAAGGATTCCTTGCAGTGAGGCCCCAGCCCAGGTCCAGGGGCCCCTGGGCACATCCTTTTTCCATTTTCCCTGGGAAAGAAAACTCAGCAGTCCAGGTTCCTGATGTCAGTTTGTAGGGCTCCCTTGGGTCTATCAGGGCAGCACAAGTTTGAGGTGGGGACAACTTCGGTGTGGGGTCCATCCTTCGATATAAGGATTCTTTGCAATGAGGTCCCTACCCAGGTCCAGGGGCCCCTGGGCACATCCTTTTTCCATTTTCCCTGGGAAAGAAAACTCAGCAGTCCAGGTTCCTGATGTCAGTTTGTAGGGCTCCCTTGGGTCTATCAGGGCAGCACAAGTTTGAGGTGGGGACAACTTCGGTGTGGGGTCCATCCTTCGATATATGGATTCTTTGGAGTCAGAACCAGGGGCCCCCGGGCACATCCTTTTTCCATTTTCCCTGGGAAAGAAAACTCAGCAGTCCAGGTTCCTGATGTCAGTTTGTAGGGCTCCCTTGGGTCTATCAGGGCAGCACAAGTTTGAGGTGGGGACAACTTCGGTGTGGGTTCCATCCTTCGATATAAGGATTTTTTGCAGTCAGGTCCCTGCCCAGGGCCAGGGCCCCTGGGCACATCCTTTTTCCATTTTCCCTGGGAAAGAAAACTCAGCAGTCCAGGTTCCTGATGTCAATTTGTAGGGCTCCCTTGGGTCTATCAGGGCAGCACAAGTTTGAGGTGGGGACAACTTCGGTGTGGGGTCCATCCTTCGATATATGGATTCTTTGCAGTCAGAACCAGGGGCCCCCGGGCACATCCTTTTTCCATTTTCCCTGGGAAAGAAAACTCAGCAGTCCAGGTTCCTGATGTCAGTTTGTAGGGCTCCCTTGGGTCTATCAGGGCAGCACAAGTTTGAGGTGGGGACAACTTCGGTGTGGGGTCCATCCTTCGATATAAGGATTTTTTGCA